>NC_084833.1:90506536-90819562 GCF_033115175.1 Lepus europaeus | reverse complement strand
TTCTTTTCCAAGTTCTTCATATACCATCCCGTCCTCTAGCACTTGGATCCCATGTCCTGACAAAATCCCTCAGCCCTTTGAGGTCCAAGGAAGATGGTTGGAGGTCAGAGGGACACCTTGACTTTTAGCTACAATTATAGCCATGATCTGTGGCACTCATCAGAAAGCAGCATATAAAATTGCTTCATATATGTGTACACACATATATATACACACATGTGATTGGCATATATCAACAATAGTCATAATTCAAAAACATACAAAATGTATATATGATTCAAACATATCATTTATAAAAACTAGACTTAAGCTACCACTTATTTATTTTTGACAGGCAGAGTGGACAGTGAGAAAGAGAGACAGAGAAAGGTCTTCCTTTGCTGTTGGTTCACCCTCCAATGGCCGCTGCGGCCTGCGCATCGTGCTGATCCAAAGCCAGGAGCCAGGTGCCTATCCTGGTCTCTCATGCGGGTGCAGGGCCCAAGCACTTGGGCCATCTTCCACTGCATTCCCGGGCCACAGCAGAGAACTTGCCTGGAAGAGGGGCAACCGGGACAGAATCCGGTGCCCCAATCGGGACTAGAACCCGGTGTGCCGGCGCTGCAAGGCGGAGGATTAGCCTATTGAGCCGCGGCGCTGGCCTTTAAGCTACCACTTAAAAATGCCAATTAGTAAGTAAAATGTATTTTAAAAATGAGGACCATAAGAAGTCTTATAAAATGGGTCCCTTTGGTGGCAAAGAGTTTAGAGTATGCTGATATTTCACACAGAAATTAAATACCTAAAATCCTTTTTGAAGTTGAAGATAAATATAGAAAATAGTGGCATCCAAAAGGGTCCTCTAAAATGGGATTTAATACAAAACTAAAACTTTAAAAAAATAAATTTACATTTTATTTTGAAACATGTAACAAAAGTATATAAAACAACTGTGTTGTATCTTAGTTTATAATTCCAGTAAATCAAATACAATAGTCCCCCTTGATACCAGTAGATACTTGAAAACATGGATAGCACCAAGCCCTATTTTTTTTTCCTATAAAAATCACATAGTTTATGAATTAGGCACAGTAAGGGATTAACAACAATAATTTATAAAATAGAGCAATTATAACCATGTACTATATTGTGAATGTGGTCTCTCTCTCTCTCTCTCTCTCAAAATGTCATTTTTCCCCTTTTAACTGTCTCATTTTAATTGCAAAGGCTACAACATAGTTTTAAAGCAGTAGAAAACAGTGAACAATGTGATATTATTTTGGAGAGTGTTTGCATGTGTCACTATATAATCATAATTTTTTTTACATCCCCCCTTAAACTTTTTTTTCCTAGAGACCTTTTATTTAAGGTATACAAACTTCAAGCATTTTATAAATACAACTTTAGGAACATAGTGATTCTTCTCACCCTATCTGCCCTCCCACCTGCCCTCCCACCCTTCTTCCTCCTCCCTCTCCTATTCCCATTCTTATTTTTTAGTAAGACCTATTTTCAATTACTTTATACACATAAGATTTACTCTATACTAAGCAAAGAGATCAACAACTGGTATAAAAAAAAAAAAACCTATTCCTCAACAGTGGAGACAAGGGCTGTTCAAAGTCATCACATCTCAAAGTGTCAATTTCACATCTTTAGATTACCTGTTTGGTCTCTATTAGTTACCACAGATCAGGGAGAACATTTGGCATTTGTCCTCTTGGGGCTGGCTTATTTCACTGTCTGATGTTTTCCAGTTTCATCCACAAAATGTCTTACTGTACTGAAATCATCCCTCTTCTGAGATGATACGATGTCTACCTGCCCAGATGAAGTGAGGCGCAAGACTAAGCACCTATCACACATCCTGACCCTAACTTTTCAGTCTGAGCTGAGACAGAAAAACTAGCAGGAAATTTCTTCTTCCCTCTTCAAAATTTCACGGATATATTTGTTCTTACTGTGGATCTTCATAATCTCAGTATATAGGTTATTTTTCCTCTTATTAAGTCAAGAGCTTTCACATTTTCATTGAACGGGAGCACTTTGCAACTTCTCTTTGGCATATGCAAATTGCCAGTATCACTACTCTAGTGCTCTGGGGCCATTATTAAGTCAAATAAGGGTGACTTCAACACGACCTCTGAAGAATGCCCACGGTCAATGTGATCACCTAGAGGACTGTTGAGTGACTCCGGGGCAGGCAGTGTACACAGCTTGGATACACTGGACAAGGGGATGATCCAGTCCCAGGTAGAATGGAGAACAATGTGAACTTGTAGGCATCTCAGAACGGTGCATGTATGAATTATTTTCAATGTATGAATTAAGGCCGGCACCGCGGCTCACTAGGCTAATCCTCCACCTTGCGGTGCCGGCACACCGGGTTCTAGTCCCGGTCGGGGCACCAGATTCTGTCCTGGTTGCCCTTCTTCCAGGCCAGCTCTCTGCTGTGGCCAGGGAGTGCAGTGGAGGATGGCCCAAGTCCTTGGGCCCTGTACCCCATGGGAGACCAGGAGAAGCACCTGGCTCCTGCCATCGGACCAACGCGGTGCGCCGGCCGCAGCGCGCCTACCGCGGCGGCCATTGGAAGGTGAACCAACGGCAAAAGGAAGACCTTTCTCTCTGTCTCTCTCTCACTGTCCACTCTGCCTGTCAAAAAAAAAAAAAAAAAAAAGACAGAAGGCAGAATTATTTTCAATGTATGAATTATCTTGCTCTGAAATTTTCCGTGTAATATTTCAGACAAAGGTTGACTACAGGTAACTGAAACCATGGAAATTGAAGCCTCAGAGAAGGAGGCTTCTTGCATTACTATTTTATTCATATCTATTTTTAAAAATATTTATTTGAAAGGCAGCATGGCAGAGGAAAAAGGGGAGAGAGTGACAGTGAAAGAGAGAGATATCTACATCTGCTGGCTCACTTCCACAAGGGCCCACAACATCGAGGGCTGAGCGAGGTTGAGGCCAGGACCGTCCTGGTCTCCCATGTGGGTGGCAGGGGCCCAAGAACTTGGGTCATCATGTGCTGTCTCCTAGGCACATTGAGCAGGGAGCTGAATTGGAAGTGCAGAGTAGCCAGGATTTGAAACTGAGCTCCAATACAGGATGCAGGCATCCCAAGTAGTGGCTTAACGTGCTGCTCCCTAACGCTTGCCCTGATGTCCCTTCTCTGATATTCATCATACTGCACCTGCCATTTTTATAAAGACGTGGGTGCACTTTGTAAGGCCGCCACAAAACACACCAAACACCGGAGTAAAGGAAAGAATTTATTGGGGGAAACCCAACAGACGGGAGGGAAGGGGCGAAGAAAGAAAAAGAGGGAGAAGGAGAGCATAAGAAAGAAGTAAAGTGATCGAGAGAGAGAGAGAGAGAGAGAGAGAGAAAGAGAGAGAGAGATCAAAAGACAGAGGAAGGGACAGATTGAGAGAGAGATTAGGAGACAGAGAGAGCGCCACGTGTTCAGGAACAGGTCCTCTTACAACTTTGCCGGAAGGGCAGGCAGGGAAGTAGGAGCAGTGAATCCCCTTAGGATGGGGGAGGAGCTGACACTGGTGGTTGAGCCTTGGGGTCATCTAACTTCCAGCAATGGCGCGGGGCCTAGAGCCTAGGATGGTGTCTGGGATGCAGATCGCATGACTGCGCCATTTTACTAACACACTTCACCGATTGTTTCCCGAGGTCCCTATTCATCATTTGCTCATAAAATTGTTCTTTTCTGAAGCTCTTACCTTGTCACCGTGTTTGCTGACTTCCCCCTCCTGTTTCTAGGCACTCTTCCTTGTTTGTCAAAGGCTTTGCCATCTCCACCACTACTTTCAACGACTTGATGTAATCCTATATATTTCACAAGACGCGCAACTTCACTTAGAAATCAGTTTGTGAGGCAAAGCAGCAGACCCAGAGGAGTGGCTGGGGAGCCTTCTGGAGAACATAGTATCCTGCTGTGTCTTTAAGTACAGGGCTTTGGTAGTGACCCCTCCGAGGGCCAAGGACCCTCCACAAGCTGGAGGAAAACTTTGAGCGTTTAGTCGAACTCTCCTTTTATACCAAAGACTCAGAGAAGGGAAAGAATCATCTCAAATCACTGAACAAATTAGGAGCAGCTGAGGCTAAATTCCAGCTCTGTATTCTGCCCCCTACCATCACAGCAAACAGGGGAGCTGGTGCCGACAAGACTCCCGCGCCCAGAACTTCCCCACCTGGAGGAACTGTCAGGAGGAGCCAATTAACTCATCCCCAAAGCAGCTCAGCCATCCTCCCCGCGCAGGCGAGGCCCAGGCAGAGAGAAAACTCAAGCCTGCCCTGAGCAGCCCAGATGACACCACTGATCACTGGGTTTAAGCAGAGCTGGCAGCGTGGCTCATAGCTAATCCTGCAAACTGCTGTTTCAAAAGCAATGTTCGGGGGCGACTCACTGGAATAAAAACAGAACCAACTCACAGCTCCCTAAACAAAGGGAGGGGAACAGCTCCACTGACTTGTGTAGGCCTCCTAATCTCCCAAGGCAGCCTGCAAGCCCAGGCCTGAAGCCTCAGCCCTGCCCAGCCCCAGCTCATTTGGCTTTGTCTCCAGAACATCTTTCGGGAGCGGCTGCTCTTATGCAAGTCTGATAAGGCTTCTCATTGCCTCCCGGCTTATCCTGCTCCATCCCAGCAGTGAGAGAGACACACACGTGGAGGTGGGTGAGAAAGCAAGTTTACAAAGAGTCAATCAAATCATATAGGTCTCAAAGAAAAAAGTTTTTTTTTTCCCAACGAATAAAATTTGCTTTGGAATTAAGCCTAGTTCATGAGGGAGGGGGAGATATTAAAATATCAATTCAATCTCAGTTGCCAAGAAAGAACTACCAAAGCCTTCAGGGTAGTGGCTGAGAATTCAGAATTACATGACTTGACCCCAAAAAATTCCAGGTATTTTTTTTTAACTCAAGGAATTCTTCCTTTGACCCGCCAGCGACGCTGTGGAAGGTGAGGAACTCAGAAGCTCAATTTTGCCTTGCAGCTACGTGCTCTCTGGCCAGAGGAATCCTTCTGAAATCCTCATGAGATCATGCTAACTCTTTTCGAGACGCTTCCGTGGCTCCACTCCCCTCTCTCCTCCCTCTCATCCCTGTTGTTGTCCGATTTCTTCGCTAGACAAGGAGCTTCTTGAGGGTTACTTTGCAATTACACCTTCAAATGCTTGGAAACTGGTAGGTAGATCCTGAGTAGCTATTTGTTGAATCAGGCTAAATTTAGAGAAAGAAGCCAACAACACTAAGGAGTTCCTGTGTGCTAGGCATACAGATAGTATAGATACATCATTCTTTGAATCCTCAAACGCTGCAACACGAAAGGATCATTAACTCCATTTTATGAACACTGATATCGAATCTGCAGAGTTCAGTCCCTGGCGCAAGGTACACAGCCCATAGCAGTGCAAAATCGTCGCCAGGCAGGTACAGCGCCCTCTGCGGCAGGCGAGGCGACTGCCCTGCTGCCCCGGGCTGCCCGAGCCCCGCAGGGCACCATCCAAGCCCAGGCCCCAGTGTGGGCAGGTGTTGGGGCGCAAACCCGGCCCCGCGGAGAGAGTGGCGAGGCCACGGGGGCAGGGCGGGATTGGCTGCAAAACAGCGACACCTCAGCTCCAGGTGTGCAAACGCGAAGAGGTTAGAGGTGTTCGTGGCAAAGGAGTCGCCCCCAAGTCTGGGATCCCCTCAGAAGCCAGACGGGCCGCGATGCTGGAAGCTTCTCGCTCAAGTCCGAGGGTGGTTGTAAACCCCTGTGTCTGGGCAAGTTGTTTTTTCTAGACCCTTACAGCTTCGCTGTAAACAATGACTTTGCCTTAGAAGTTGCAGTTGGATAGAAAAGAGCTTGGAGGAGCCTTTTGAATTGAATGCCAAGTTTGCTCTTTTGAAGCTCCGCAGAAGTTTAACTTGAATCGCAGCCCAAGAGGCATCTTTTCCACCAGGGCTGGACACATCTCAGGGAGCTGGTGCTTCCGGGGAACGCTGACCTCCCCCTGAGCTGGAAGCTGCACTCCACGCTTCAACCCTCTTGGCCTTGGGTTGATACTGACCCGTGTCTAGGGCGCCCTGGGTGGCCCAACACCCTCCGTGGGATTCAAAGTCCACCTGAGCAATTTCCACCCCAAGGCCTCGGTTCCCTCTCTGTTCTGCCTTTGCTTCTTGGACATCACCCGTTGGCTCCAAGACACCATTTCTGTCCCAGAAAACTCCCCGTTTCTCTGTCTACCTACCGGACTCTGAGCTCCCTAGGTCACAGATTTCTGCGGGTCCCGTGTCAGGGCAGCACCTGGCACGCGCCTACAAGCCCGGTAGTGGAGTAAATGTCTTTGGCCGTTGTGAAGGGGACCTTCCCAAGTCTGTGAGTTGCCTCCCGGCCAATGGAGGACTCTTGCAGATCGGTTCAGGAGGGAAGATCACTCCAGATAAGACTGAGGCACGGGAACCCTCAGGTGGCGGTGTCCTAATGTGACCTCCTGTATGATGGAGCCATTTGTTCAGCTTGGGAAAGCGGCAAGCACTGCAGATGACTGCGTTTTACACCTGTCCCTCCCCTCCCCCACCTTTAACACACGCGTAGATATAATATACTTTGGGACTGGAACCGTTAAATTTTTATGTTCAATTATAAGACTTTAATCCTTTTTCAACCCCCTTCTCTATATTTATAGGCAGAATAAATATTGGTTAGTATAGGAATTGGGGGATTGGTTGTTTAGATTGATTTATTGCAAAGGCACAGTGACAGAGGCGGGGGTGGGGTGGGGGGAGAGAAAGAAAGAGATCTTCTATCTGCGGGTTCACTCCCCAAATGCCTACAAGAGCAGGGGCTGGGCCAGGCTGAAGCCAGGAGCCTGGAAATCAATATCAGCCTCCCATGTGGGTGGCAAGGACACGAATACTTGGGCCAACATCCATTACCTTCCCAGGTACCGTTTCCAGGTGCTCTAGCAGGAAGCTGGATCCTGCGAAAGCAGCAGATGGAAGATCTCTGTCTCTCCCTCTCTGTCATTCTGCTTCCTTTTTCTTTTAAGATTGATTTTATTTATTTATTTGAAAGGCAGACTGGCAGAAAGAGAGAGAGAATCTCCTCCATCTGCTGGTTCACTCCTCAAATGGCCACAATGGCTGGGGCTGGGCCAGGTTGAAGCCAGGAGCCAGGAGCTTCTTCTGAGTCTCCCATGTGGGTGCAGGGGCCCCAGCACTTGGGCCATGTAACTCTGCCTTTCAAATAAATCAATCTTAAAAATATATATTTTAAAGTAATTTAAAGATTCAAATGCCCATTACCTGTTCTTGTTATATATTTACTTAATAATGTTTTCTGTCATTTCTCAAAGCATTTTGACACTTTTTCTTTGTAGTTACACCTCAAATATCCCAGAATTCTGGAAGCGAGAGGAGCAGTCATGCAAAATGCAGCCTTGGGGACCCAGGACGCCCTTCACGTTGCTTAAATTCACAGTTAGTGTCTTTGTGTTTCGTTTTGTTTTGTTTTTGACAAGGCAGAGTGGACAGTGAGAGAGAGAGACAGAGAGAGAGGTCTTCGTTTTCCATTGGTTCACCCTCCAATGGCTGCTGCAGCCGACGCACCACACTGATCCAAAGCCAGGAGTCAGGTGCTTCTCCTGGTCTTCCATGCGGGAGTAGGGCCCAAGCACTTGGGCCATCCTCCACTGCACTCCCGGGCCATAGCAGAGAGCTGGCCTGGAAGAGGAGCAACCAGGACAGAATCCGGCGCCCTGACCGGGACTAGAACCCTGGGTGCCGGCGCCGCAGGCAGAGGATGAGCCTAGTGAGCCACGGTGCCGGCCATAATTAGTATTCTTTCAACACCAACAGATGAAATATCTGTTTTCTGACACAAAAAGGAATATCATTTTTGACCTTATTTTAACCAGAGGGAACACATGGTGTCATGTAACATGAACTCTAGATTTGGATGGAATTTTATAGAATAAGCCATGCCCTTGATTGAACTAAGCTTCTCTTACAGGATTAATGCCAGCTCTTTTTGCCCAAATAACCACAGAACAGAGCCAAGAAGGCAGGTGGTTAGCCTCACTGTTAAGATGTCCTTGTCCCACATCAGAGTACCTGGGTTCGATTCCCAGCTTCAGCTCCTGATTCTAGCTTCCTGCTACGGCAGATCCTGGGAGGAGCAGAGATGGCTTGAGTCATTGGTTTTCTGCCACTCCCGTGGGAGACATAGACTGAGTTCTTGGTTTCTGGCTTCAAAAAACTATTTGATTAAATGGTTGAATACACTTAATTAAAAGTTATAATATTTTCAGATACAACATCTGAAAATGAGCTAATTGCTAGTCATCTGTTTCTCAGATAGATAGTATAGGCCCCATTGGGCTATAGGCTTTGCAAAATCATAGACTAAAAGAGACAATCTCTTGAAAGGTCAGTTTTGCTGAATGGTGATGAGCCTGAGATATTTTATAGCAAAAAACCACATTATGAATAAATAGAACATTTGTAGGATTTTTAAGATTAAGTGGAAAAGTTTAAAGAAATTTGGGTGGTGCCAGCGTCATCTCTCCAGCCTCCCAACCCTCATCCTCTGTCACCTCCCCAGGATATGTGTTCACTTTCCTTTTCCTTGGGACTGTTTGGGAAAGCTCATTTTAGTGTAGTATGTTGATATGTAGTATGTTGATGCTCACTAAATAACCTTGAGGAAAGCTAGCTAACCTTGACCTTGGCTGTGTTTTGGTCTTTATCATTCTAGTGCTCTTGTTCTCTCTTTCCCTCCTGACTTCAAAAGGAGCTCAACCAAATCCTATATTTCCTTTTAAAGGTTTCCTCTTGGCTACCTGGGCTGCACTAAAGACTGTAAGAAGGGCAGCAAACTGCTCAGAGTACTTTCTCTCTCTTTTTAATTGTCTATAAACTCCCAAGTATTCTGCACAAGGCCTCTGGTTTCAGGCCGTATGGTTTTCTCGTATTGGGAGTCCCTTTCCTGGAAGTACCCATTCCCACACATCCATACCAGTTTGTCCCATTCTGCATCCAGAGCCCTGACTCCGATCTGTTCACATAGCACCTGTAATGATTCCTTCCTGTTTCTTTCTAGGAATGTTCACCTGCTTTTCCTGCTTGGCTACAGAGATAAGAGGTAAAGTCCTCTAAAGTCTGATGTGCTGTCACTGAATTTTCCACATTTGCCAGAGAAAAGCAGAACTTTTGGTATTTTTAAGTCTTGTATCTTTAATTATTTCCCATTGTTTCAATTCATTCAGTTTTTATAGAAAATTTGATGAAAATCTCTAAAAGAAAACTTTCCCTTTTTTTAAAAAAATGTTTAACATGTAATTCTATATACCTTTATGGAGCACAAGGTAATATTTCAACACACATATAAAACGTAAGTTGATCAATGATCACATCAGGCAATCATCCTCCTGGCCTCCCCATCATATTTGAAGCCTATCAGCTCTACTGAATATTACACGTCTTTTTTTTTTTTTTTTTTTTTTTTTTTGAGAAGCAGAGAGACTTGCTCCTATCCATCAGTTCACTCCCACAAATGCCCTCAGTGCCAGGACTGGGCTGGGCTGAAGCTAGGAGCCAGGAAGGAGCTCATCCAGGCCTCCCACGTGGGTGACAGGAACCCAGCCACTTGAGCCATAACTGTTGCCTCTGAGGGCTGTTATCAGCAGGAAGCTGCAGTCAGGAGCCAGAGCCTGGAATCACATGTGAGCACCCTGTTTTGGGATGCAGACATCTTAAACCCTAGTCCAAATGTCTGCCCTTCTCCAGTTGTTTATCATCTATTAGTGTATTCCACGCTGTGCCGTGGAACACCAGAAGCCATTACTTCTATCTAGCTCTGTTTTGGTTCACATTGTCCAACCTCCTCCATTTCTCTTCTCCCCAGCCTTCCCAGTCTCTAGAATTCAATTAAATAAAACTTTGTAAATCAGAAAACAGCACTATGCTTCAAAGTGCGAGGAATAATAACAGAGATGATATTTTGAAGGCTTTGTAGATTTTTAAACCACATACTAATA
The DNA here is from genome assembly GCF_033115175.1 of Lepus europaeus. Lineage (NCBI taxonomy): Eukaryota > Metazoa > Chordata > Mammalia > Lagomorpha > Leporidae > Lepus > Lepus europaeus. Next base: position 90,809,549 of record NC_084833.1, on the reverse strand, counting down.
TGAGATAGAGTAAAATAGAAGGACATGACTGTAGCCTCCAGAGAGAAAAAAGAGAACCACTTCCACACAGAGTTTTCCTTATCCTCTAGGGAACCACAAGGCAGTGTCCAGGGCGGCAAACCCCACCTTTGGACAGCTGTGTATTCCCTCGTGCTCTGCAGATGTTATTTATGAGAACACACAGGGCTGGAGGAGAGCACGCGGAACGCACGACTGTGGGCTTGACTCTGAACTCCCTCATTAACTACAGCACAAATCACGCTTCCCATCCAAGTGCATGCTGCCTTAATGCTGGGTCTTGAGAGGTGTGCAATTAACTCATACCAGCTCTGAGCAGAAGTTTTAAATTAAACAGATGTGATGTATATTAATGGTCTAATGTGACATCAAAGGAGCAGTTTGGAATTATTTTCTTTCTTTCTCCAAATGGGCTTTGGGCTTTGATCTGGCGCACTCTCTCTCATTTTGCCAGGATTAGTGTGATGGCTAGAGGCTCAGTGTTGGAAACGCACAGCCACTTAAGGACTCACTGTGTGGCTACGGCTGCTTCTCCCTGAACCCAATTTCCTGTGTGGGATAGGACTAGCATTGGTTCTCCTTGAAAGAAAACAAACCAAAAAATGGATCCAGGAAGGTTTAGTATATCACACCAAAAATGTCAAGGATAAAACTTTCTTGGAAGAGGTTGTATTTTATGACTCTGCTATTTTTCATCTTAACATATAGAACATAAACTTTTGAAATATGTATAAAATCTGGGGCAAGCTGTCAAGCCTAGTGCTAAGATACAGGTGTTCCATCCGCTGGCTCACTCCCCAAAAGGCCGCAACAGCCGGAGTTGGGCCGATCCAAAGCCAGGAGCAAGGAGCCTCTTCCAGGTCTCCCACATGAGTGCAAAGGCCCAAGGAGTTGGGCCATCTTCCACTGCTTTCTCAGGCCACTGCAGAGAGCCAGATCAGAAGCAGAGCAATCAGGACTCGAACCAGTGCCCACATGGGATACTGACACTGCAGGTGGCGGCCCCACCCACTATGCCACAGCGCCAGCCCTAAAATAAATGGCCCCTAAAATAAATATTTTAAAAGTAAAGAAAATGAGCAACTCAGAGTTCTAAATTGTTGACCAAGGACCAGCTGAAAACAAAAGACTACATGGTACTTAAAGGAAAACATCACTTGTAGCTGTTGGGCTAAGAAAGATAAAACCAAACACCAAGTTGGATCTTAGTAATTGTCAAATTACATGATTAGTTGAATTGATGGCTTTCCCAGCTGTAAACAGTGAAAATTAGAACCCTGGCTGGCAGGAATGTTTCCCAGAGAACTTGCAGAATCATATCTGGGATTTCTACCGTGTTCTGTGCTTCCACCACTACAGGAAGCTGCCCTGCTTTCCTTCATTTGAATATATCTTGCTGTGTTAGCTTATCATTACTGCAGCAAATATTGTGGAGCGGCTCCTTAGGAAAGAGGAAGGTCTATGTCAACTGACAGTTTTGGAGGTTCACAGTCTGCGATTGGGTGGAGCCACTTGTCTGGCATCTGATGAGGGCAATGGATGCAGAACACGTGCAGAGGGAAGATTGCTTGGGAGCAAGAATCACCAAGAGCAGCCGGGCCCAACTCTGATTTTATAACCAACCGTCTCTCAAGAACTACCCTCCCAGGGCATGGCCCAGTGACCCAAAGAACTCTCACTTGGCCCACCTCGTAGACACCATAATTAGATCAAGTCTCTACCTTTAACCATTATATGAGTTTTGGGAACCAAGCCCCCAATGCATGTGCCTTTGGGAAACATTCAAACCACTATCCAAACCAGAACACTTGCTTTCCTTAAAGCCCCTGCAACACTTTTATCTGCTTGCAAGAGGAAGCCACTTCCTCACTTGTCCTCCCCTCTGCTTCTTCCCAAACCATAACTGGAATCAGAGTCCAGTATGCTAAAGGTGGCCAATTATAAAGTCAGACTGAGGGGAAATTATTTTGCTAACTTGCATTAGAAAAAAATAGAATACCTAAGAGTTATTATTAGGGTGCTAGATCAAATAGAAAAGATTAAAATTTTGGATTAGCCTGAAATTATCAATGTGGGTGAAATTGCCAGATATTCTGAAATCACTGGTTCAGATCAAATAGCTGGCGGCCGTTATAACTGTGTGCTCCATTTCTATATTAAAATTCCAGCACACTGTGGCAAACTCTTGCCCAGAGCTGCTACAACAAAGCTTCAAGCAGGCCTGAGGAGGCAAAAAAAACAAAAACAAAACCAAAAAAAAAAAAAAAAAAAACCACAAATGCAGCAGGAATTAGAGGATATGTCTGTTGAGAAGTAAGAAATTCCTTTTTTTGCAAGCAGGTGGGCCCTTGAAGATGGCATGAGTTTCCTTCTTTCAGCCTACCGTGACTGTAGTCATGGTTCTCACTCCACTGAGGTGAGCACCGGGTCCGGGAGGGCCGTGAGGCCACAGGATGCAGAGCGCAGCTCCGTGATGGCCAGTGGAGAGCCTGAGGAGCCTGTTTATGGCCACCAACACGTACTCTGTAAGCATCCATGAATACCGTGCAGCGATGGCACAACCCAGCGAGAGAAGTCCTAGCTAAGTTTGAGATGTCATTCCCACCAATGCACGACCATGGCTGAGCCTTGGGGGTTCTGCCCTAGCTTATCCATGTTCATTGAAGTTGAGTTGTCAGAAATGCCTTGGTAGAATGCAAAGGGAGAATTCAAAGGCTTAGAAAAGTCGCAACATTGGAGTGAATTTTTAAGGATACATAGGTCGCTCATCTCCTCTCTAAACTCCTTAAAGGGCTAGAAGACTTCTGTTCATCAAGACCTTGTCTAACACTTGAAAGAGCACCGGCACCTTTGAAATATTTCCATAGCAGCTATTGGGAAATGCCTCAATTGACAAAAGCCCCCAGATTTCCATAGGGGGAAAAACCATGATCCAGGGGTGATAGAGTTTAGGTAGAGGCAAGGTGGATGTCAGTACAGAAATTGGCAGCAAGTCAGGGTCATTTTTAGAGGGTCTGACCTTCAGCACCTGCTAGGGCTGATTGTCTGATTGTCGGTTCCTTAGGACTAAATTATAGGACAGCTGGTGCAGGTCCTGCCCAATGTACATAACAATAGCCACGATAACAAAGCAAAAACAAAAAGTAAGTCTCCAGGACTATTGACCAGCAGTGGGGCTTGAGTCACCCTGAGGCTTAAGAGTCACAACTGGCAGGACCTGGTAAGCAGGAAATAGCAGATGACCCAGATATGGTAATACACTTAACCTGCCTCTCAGCATGGAAGATAAGTCACAAACTCCACAAAAACCCAGGCACCAACACCACATGATGTCTCTAAGGGGCTGGAGGGCTGGAGCAGTTGAGACATTTTCTCCTGATAAAAACTAAAAGGACTGATCGATACCAGCATATAAAAATTATTATGTCAACATAATATCTTAAGCAAAGTCAAAAGACTAGGACAAGCTGGAAAATATTTCTACAATTTGTATCGTAGACATAACCTCCCATAAAGAGCTCCTTTATATTCATGGAAAAAACTCCAGCAATTCAATAGTGAAATGGGATAATGAACTCAACAGACAATTTAGAGGAAAGGAAATACATATTAGCCTCAAAGAAATGACATTCTCAACTTGATTCACCATAAGTGACTTGAAAATGAGAACTGAGATACCAGGGACGGGTGTGGTGCAGCAAAGTAAGCCACTGTTTGTGACGCCAGCATCCCATAACAGAGTACTGGTTCAAGAACCAGTTGCTCTGCTTCCAATCCAGCTTCCTATTAATGCAACTGGGAAGGTAGTAGAAGATGGCCCAAGCACTTGGACCCCTGCCACCTAAATAGGAGGCTTGGATAGAGTGCCTGCCTCCTGGCTTTGGCTTGGCCCAGACCTGGCTGCTGTGGGCATTTGGGAAGTGAACCAGTGGATGGGCGATATCTCTCTCTCCGTGTATGTGTGTGTGTGTGACTCTGCATTTCAAATAAATGAAAAAATAAATCTTAAAAAGAGACAGAGGATGCCTATCTTTGGAGAAGGGAATGTGATGGGAGAGGTGAGGATTTGTTAGTAGCTTCTAGGGAGCGGGGTATGAGAGCAGTCTCATACGACTCTCCCAGAGAGAGCCAAATGATTTAAGGCAAAGGAAAGAGAATCCAAAACTATTAAAATTAACATACCACCTTCTAAGTACGAGGACAATCATATCAAATGGTACAAAGTAGGGACAGCCAGTTAGTCTAGTGGTCAAGATTCTGGTTAAAGAGGCCCCTATCCCGTACCAGGGTACCTGGGTTCAATTCTTGGCTCCGTCTCCTAAATTCAGCTTTTGTCAATGCAGACCCTGAGAAGCAGCCATGGTTTCTCAAGTAATTGGATTCCTGAGAGCCACATGGGGGACGTGGATTGAGTTTGTGGCTCCTGGCTCTGACCCTTGCCCAGCTGTACCTGTTATGGGTATTTGGGAAGCTCTTTCTCTATCAGTCTCTCTCTGTCTCTGCCTTTCAAATAAATAAATAATGCTTCAATGGGCAGACTGTTTAGGCAGACTTCAGAGCAAAGATCGAGATCACTGAAATGCTCTTGAGTAATAGCTAGGCGAGGTTCATGGTGTAGCGTCATTACTGATGGGGCCAGAGGCCTTGTGCTGGGGGAACCTGCGAACCCGCAGGGAAGGCTCTGTACAGGTGAGGCAGATGAAAGAGGAGCCAGGGCACAGTGATAAATTGCATCTGGGTCTGAATCAGATGGTGACCAGAGGAACTAAAGGTGAGCAAGCTGTATTTGAACAATGGATGCCTTTTGCAGACCAAAAAGTACTGACTTGATACATTTCACTACGGAAAACTTTGTAAGACAAACCTGGAGGCTTGTGTTACATAAACAAATAAATACCTGGGCAAAAAGTGAGTTCTGGATTCTGGGAAAGCTACCCTCATCCTGGGGATAGGTTGTTTCCTAAATTTGGAGGGTCCGAGGCCAGCACTGTGATTATCATGTCTGTGTTTTCTCTCTTAGACTCTGAAAAGGAAAGGTCTGGAAAGACTGGACCCTGAACCAATGCAACTTCTGGGGCCGTGAAGGAATGATGCACTTGCCTATAAGAGATAGGTCAGGGCCGGCGCCGTGGCTTAACAGGCTAATCCTCCACCTTGCAGCGCCGGCACACCGGGTTCTAGTCCCGGTCAGGGCACCGGATTCTATCCCGGTTGCCCCCCTTCCAGGCCAGCTCTCTGCTATGGCCCGGGAGCGCAGTGGAGGATGGCCCAAGTGCTTGGGCCCTGCACCCACATGGGAGACCAGGAGAAGCACCTGGCTCCTGGCTTCGGGTCAGTGAGATGCGCCGGCCACAGCGGCCATTAGAGAGTGAACCAACGGCAAAAAGGAAGACCTTTCTCTCTGTCTCTCTCTCACTATCCACTCTGCCTGTCAAAAAAAAAAAAAAAAAAAGAGAGAGAGACATAGGTCAGGCTTTGATTTGAGAAGCCTATACTGAAGTTAACCAGAATAAGCAATTGATCATTTAAATCATAGTTTGTTTTAGGCTTTTAAATTCATGACTGGTCTTCAATAAATTCATGGAGAATGTATATTATGAAAACTCTAAAAATGGATTTTAAAACCTTTTACTTTGGAAGGTTTTTTTTTTTTTTTTTTTTTTTTTTTTTTTTAGAAAAGCAGAGAGCAAGGAAGAGAGAGAGGGGAAGACACAGAAACATACAGGGAGAGAGTTTTCAGCCGCTGGTTCTCTCCCCAAATGCCCACAACAGCCAGTGTAGTTACAGGCTAATGCAGGGAGCCTGGAACTCCATCTAGGTCTCCCATGTGGATGGCAGGGACCCAACTACTTGAGCAATCGCTGCTGTCTCTCAGGGTGTGTATTAGCAGGGTGACGAATTAGAAGCACAGAAGTGGAGGTGAGAGCAGGCACTGTGCACTATTATTAGCAGGTAAAGCTACTGCCTGTGATGCTAGCATCCCATATGGGTGCTGGTTTATGTCCTGGCTGCTCCATTTCCAATACTGCTCCTGCTAATGGCCTGGGAAAGTAGCTCAAGTGTTTGAGCTCTGGGCACCCATGTAGGATGAAGCTCCTGGTTCCTGGCTTTGGCCTGGTCCAGCCCTGGAAGTTTCAGCCATCTAGGGAGTGAACCAACAGACAGAATCTCCACTCCCTCTACCGTGTTTGTGTGTGTGTGTGTGTGTTTCTGTCTGCCTGTCTTTCCCCCCTCCTTCTGTAGCTCTGCCTTTCAAATACATAAATAAAATCCTAAAAATAAAAATAAAAAGGAGACATGAGACTTGAATTTGAGTACTCCGATTAGGGACATTTTTTATATTTTGGGCCTTTTATTACTGGAACATATCCATGCATAGTACTATCAGAGATCCTGTATTTCAAAATAGAATGTCATTGTGGAACTTCTGTGCTAAGTTTGACAATTTGGCTGGGTGGGTTCTGGAAAAGGAAGTGAGTTTTCAGCTTTAGGAACACAGTGAACTTGGACCACATGAGTCAGTTTTAGTGCCTTCAAGTGACAACATTTGCTTTGCCCTTTAGTGATCCCGGGAGGATACCCAAATAAGGAGCACTTGCTTGGGACGAGCAGTCCCAAGAAGGTGGGAGCAGAACTGCCCTCTTGGCCTTACCTTCTGCCAGTCCTGACTCTGAGGAGGTGGTGGGATTATCTTACTGACTACTCAGGGAAGAATCAAGTGGGCTGCTTTGCTTGGTGACTGTCTGCTTCTCCCAGAGCCCTCCAGGAGTGCTCTTCTCTTTCCTACCATGCCTCAGTCTTACCTGCGGCTGGCTATGGAAGTCTGCTTAATTCCAGGGCTCTGTTCTAAAGCTCACCAGCATCTCTCCAAAGCTTAGCCTCCAGCTTAGCCTTTAGCAAAAAGCAAGGGGAATACTTTGGCTTTTGTACAACTCCCTTACCTTATTTTTCAGTTTTTTCAAAACCCAATTGAGGAAGGGAAATGCTAATTACTGGGTCCCCTTATTAATGACCACTAACTGTCATTATTATCCCTTTTCCCCTTCCAGAATGACTGGGTGCCAGGCAAACTGAGACTGCATAGTATGTACTGATCTTGGCTGAGTCAAAGGAAAATGAATCAGGAGCCAGCACCATGGCACAGCAGATTGAGTCGCTGCCTGCAATGCCGGCATCCCATATGGGTGCCAGTTTGAGTCCCAGCTGCTCCACTTCCAATCCAGCTGCCTGCTAATCTACCTGGGGAAGCAGCGGAAGATGGCCCAAGTGCGTGAGCCCCTGCACCCATATAGAAGACCCGGATGAAACTCCTGGCCCCTGGCTTCAGCCTGGCCCAGCCCTGGCTGTTGTGGCCATTTGGGGAGTGACCCAGCAGATCAAAGGATTCTCTCTCTGCCTCTGCCTCACTCCCTCTGAACTTGGCCTTTCAAATCAATCAATCAATCAATCAATCTTTAAAATAAAAAAAGAAAGGAAAATGAATCAAAGGAGAGGTATACGCTGTTATTGCATAAATGAGTGAAAGTGGCACTCAGATCCTGTCCTGGGTGCTTTAGGGGCTGCAGGTTACAGTGCCGACATGGCCAAATCTCTCATCGCTTGCAACCAGTCCTGAGAAATGGCACAGAAATAGCATCAAGAAATCCAGATGGGGTGAACGTTGTGGCACAGCTGGTCAAGTCACTGTTTGGGTAGTCTACATTGCATGGCAGAGTGTCAGCTCAAGTCCCATCTAGTCTGCTTCTGGTCCAGCTCCCTTCTAATGCACCCGGGAAAGCAACAGATGACAGCATAGGTATTTGAGTCTTATGTGGGAGACCTGGATGGAGTTCCCAGATCCTGGCTTTGCTGCGGTCCAGCCCTGGCTGTTGTGGCCCTTTAGGAAGTGAACCAGTGGATGGAAGACCTCTCTCTCTCTCTCTCTCTCTCTCTCTCTCTCTCTTTCTCTCTGTATGTGTGTGTGTGTCTCTCTCTCATTACCATTCTGCCTTTCAAATAAATAAATAAATCTTAAGAAGAAAGAAACCCATATCACAAAAGTATGAGTGTCTTAAGAAGGGAAGCCCAAGTTCCTGAGGAACATGTATTTTGCCAAAAAGTACAAGAAGGGCCCAAGAAAGAAGTACGCCTATAACGCCGAGGTTTTGAGTGCATGTGCTGAGAACAGCAAAGTGAAGTGCAAGATCCCAAAGGATGTCAGCCACAAACTCAATCAACTTGCTCTCACCCACCCCAAGCTCAGGAACTGTATTCATGCTTGCATTACCAAAGTCTTAGGCTATCTCAGTCAAAGGTCAAAGGTCAAAGGCCAAGGCTAAGGCTGAAACCAAGTCCCAGGTCTAGGCCCAGGCCCAGGCTGCAACTGTAGCTCCAGCTCTAGTTCTGGCTAAGAGTCAGACCCCCAAAAGCACCCCCCATGAAGGCTCTATCATAACAGCCTCTGTGTGCCAACATGAGGACAAAGGACTGGTGTGACCCTGGGATGCCATCTGCATGGAGCTGCTGTCTTTCTGTGCTGTTTACACAAATAAACCCAAGGCAGGGTCTCTTCAAAAAGTGGCACTTACATTGAAAATCCCCATGTCTTCAGAAATTAGGGAATGCTCGTTCAGGTCTCAGCTGGAGCCATCAGCTCCCGGGCAACATGCACAGGCGACTCATGTCCGTCCTGACAGCCAAGAGAACAACCCGGAGTCAGAGGCATGCAGAACAGGAGTGAGGGGGTTGGACGGAGATAGCAGTGAGTCAGGATCGCTGCCCTCCCCCTCCCGCTCACAGAGCAGAGCCAGTGGTGACTGTGAGGCCTCAGCTTGCTCACTCTCCATTCACTCTTCAACCCACCGCAATCTGGCTCTCACCCACGCCAAAACTGCTTGTGACAGAGTTTTCAGTGACTTCCTAACTGCAAAAAGCAACGCACAGTTCTCTGCCTGGGTGTTCCTGGACCTCTTTGCCTTGTTTGAAACTGCTGAGCCGTCCTCCTCCCTGTCAACATCATCGACATCAGTTTCTCCTGGGTCTTTTCCTGCCTCCCGACTGCCCCTGCTTAGTCTACTTCATTCATCCAAGGTCGCACGCCTGGTGCTGGGAATACCGCGGCAAATATGCCAGTGTCTTCCCTTTGGGGAAAGACAGACATTAAGGAACCATTTCTATTGCAACTAAATAGTTACAATTGCTCAACTGCCCTTGGGAAAACTACAACATAGAAAGAGTACAAGGGGTTGTGGTGGCACACACCCGGTGTGTGGCTGACACTGGGCCCAAGTGACTGCTTGCTGCAAGAAGTAATATTTAAGCTAAGACCTGAAAGATGTGAGGGTGCAACCAGGTGAGCAGTTGGGACAACAGTCTTTCAGGCCGAGGGAACAGAATGGGAAAAGGCCCTGAGGTAGAAAGAAGTTTGCATGTTCCAGAGACAAAGAAACCAGCACAATCTATATTCTAAAAAGAGCTCTCCTTGTCTAAGTCTGAACTTACCAAGCCCAGTCTGTCTCTCCTCCTGTTACCCTTCCATGGCACCACTATGCATTAGAAAATCAGAGTCATCCTAGACAACTTCATCTCCTTTACCTTCTACTTCCAATCAATCACCAAATCTGTAGGTTTTGCTTATTAATCATTTGTACACATCCACGCCTTTCTCACCATCTCTGCTACCATTGACCCACTTAGGCCCTTATTAGCCCTCTCTTGGTCATGCACTAGCTTCTTAACGAAGCTGCCTCCAGACTTGCCCCTGCTTTGAGCCACCCCCTATGTTACAACCTGAGTGAGTCCTACAAAATGACCCCTGGCCATGACCAGCTCCCTCACCTGCTGCAAACCCTTCTGAGGCTCTCCTATAGCTTTGACAAATGCCATGCTCTATCCCAGGTGTGCAAGGCCCCTATGTCGTGGCCCTTGACTATTGCCACCTACAGCCTCACACTGGACAGCCCAGGACAATTGAAGTGTTTGAGGTTCTTTGTCCAATCCGCACTGTTTCATCTTGCTCTGTTTGTGCTTGTCTTTTCCTTCTGCCTAGAAACCCCTTCAATCTTTTCTTACTCTTTTTTTTTTTAAAGTATTTGTTTATTTGAAAGGCAAAGTTGGCAGGTGCTGTGGCTTAACAGGCTAATCCTCCACCTTGCGGCGCCGGCACACCGGGTTCTAGTCCCGGTCGGGGTGCCGGATTCTACCCTGGTTGCCCCTCTTCCAGGCCAGCTCTCTGCTATGGCCCGGGAGTGCAGTGGAGGATGGCCCAAGTGCTTGGGCCCTGCACCCACATGGGAGACCAGGAGAAACACCTGGCTCCTGGCTTTGGGTCAGTGAGATGCGCTGGCCGCAGCGGCCATTGGAGGGTGAACCAACAGCAAAAAGGAAGACCTTTCTCTCTGTCTTTCTCTCACACTATCCACTCCACCTGTCAAAAAAAAAAAAAAAAAAAAAAAAAAAAAAGAAAGAAAGAAAGAAAGAAGGAAGGAAGGAAGGAAAGAAAGAAAGGCAAAGTTGCAGGGAGAGAGGGAGAAACAGAGAGAGAGAGAGAGAGAGAGAGACTGACCTTCTACCTGCTGGTTCATTCCCCAGGTGGCTGCATGGCCAGGCACCAGGAGCTTCATCCATGTCTCCCATATGGGTGTGGGAGCCCACATATTTGGTCCACCTGCTGCTGCTGCTGTATTGTCAGAAGCTGGATTAGATGTGGAACAGCCAGGACTTCAACCAGTGCCCGTATGGGATGCCAGCATTTCAGGGGGCAACTTACCCTGCTGCACGACAACACTGCCCCCTGCCCCATCTTTTCTTTTAATGGTTGTCTTTCTTATTCAAAATTCAACTTGGGTGTTCATCCATGTCTTATTGATTTTATGGCTAACAATTGGAACTTCTTTTCTTTTTTAAGATTTATTTATTTATTTGAAAGCCAGAATTATGTATAGAGAGGGAGAGACAGAGAGAGAGAGGTCTTCAATTCACTGGTTCACATGGCCTCAATGGCTAGGGATGGGCCAGGCTGAAGCCAGGAACCAAGTGCTTCATCTGGGTCTCCCACATGGGTACAGGGACCCAAGCACTTGGGCCATCTTCCAATGCATTCCCAGGCACAGAAGCACGAAGGTGGATTGGAGGTGGAACATCCAGGACTTGAACCTGTACCTATATGGTAAGCTGGTGCTGCAGAGGGCAGTTTAACTTGCTGAGCCACAACACCAGCCCCCAAAATTGGCACTTGTTATGTCCCAACTCTGGGCCCATGACGCTTCTCAACTATAGAATCTCATCAGATAAAGACAAGATGAATGAAACTCCACAGATGAGCTCTGATTAGGCCAAGGAGATCCAGGCCCAGCAGCGGTGGCAACATCTGTAGGTTGCACTCCTGCATAGTCTCCGTTTCCACTGGAAGCAGCAGCCCTCACTTCTGCTCACATTCATAGAGCAATGCAAGTCACACGGCCGCATCCGACTTCCAGAAAGGAGAAGGCGTCCCTACCGTGTGCTGGGAAGGCAAATAACTGAAAATATTTGGTGCTCAGCACTGAAGGCCACCACCAAGCTATGTCAAAAATCAACACATGATGAGAAGTTAAAGATTGAGTCCAAACCAATTTTCACCTACACAATTATTTATACACTAAGCGTTCAGTGAGCATTTCTTATGTGTTGCACAGAACACTGGGCTAATATTCAGCCTATATGTACCAGGAGGGTCAGAGTAGTTGATTAAATATTACATTTCTACTGCATCAACTGATAAATAGTATAATGTAATTTCAGTAAGTCAAAATGAAATAATAATATAAATTATAAATGTAAGCCCTTTTGTTTGAGCTAATTATTTAGGATGTGGCAATAACAAATAAGTGAGCACCCATCCCAAGAACTTCAGGAAAAACCTAAGTCTTTCTCTTTTAAGTCAGCCTGGGTCAAAATGGGCTCCATGCAGGGCTGTATCCTCTTCCAGCTCCTGGGTGCTGGTGGGCTTGCTGGCTGATATCTGTCCTTGACCTACATGGTGGTTCCTTCTTAATAGTTTAGTTTTAGGCTGCTTCTTTAAAAAAAAAAGAGAGAAAAGAAAAGAAAGATTTATTTACTTGACAGGTAGAGTTACAGAGAGAGGGAGAGACAGAGAAGTCTTCCATCCGCTGTTCACTCCCCAAACAGCCATAACGGCCAGAGCTGGACCAGTCCAAAAGCCAGGAGTCTGGAGCTTCTTCCGGGTCTCCCACACAGGTCCAGGGGCCCAAGGACTTGGGCCATCTTGTACTGCTTTCCCAGGCCACCAGCAGGGAGCTGGTTCAGAAGTGGAACAGCTGAGACTCAAACCAGCACCCATATGGGATGCTGGTGTCACAGGCAGTGACTTTACTCTCCACACCACAACCCTGGCCCTAGTCTGCTTTTTATTACAGCAGTTACTCTAATGTGAGTAATAGTATGCTAGTAATTAGGAATTCGAGGACTTGTATTAAAAACAAACAGCGAGAATTGCTGTAGTCTGTTTTGTGTTGCCCTAACAAGATATAGAGGCCAGGGGGTGGGTGCTTGGCCCCTGGAATTCGCAATCCCAGGTTGGAGTGCCTGGATTCAGGTCCCAGCTTCCTGTTAACACCACTCTGGGAGGCAGTAGACAGTGGCTCATGTGCTTGGCTCCCTGCCAGCCCTGTGGGAGACTCAGATTGAGTTTCAGGCTCCTGGTACCTACCTGAGTCTATCTCAATTTTTCAAGCATTTGGAGAGTGAATTAGTGGATGTAAGATCTGTCTCTGCCTTGCACATAAAAATGAAAATAAACAAACACCCAGGATGAAGAGATGATAAAATGTGGATAAGTTTTCTTATGTTCATTTTAAATGTCATGCATGTGAATCTTCTGAATCTGTGGGAAAATATAGCAGCCATCATTCAGCTTGTGGTTTTTTTTTTTTTTTTTTTTTTTTTTTACTGGAGAAGCAGAGAGATAAGTGTGAGAGACAGAGAGATGTATATAAAGAGAGCCTCTATCTGCTGCTCCATCTCCCAAACGCTGCAATAGCACAGCTCGGGCTAAAGCCAGACACCCTGAACCCAATCCTGATCTCATGTAGGTGGCAGGGACCCAGTTACTTGAGCCACCACCTGCTACCTCACAGCCTGCGTTGGCAAGAAGCTGGCGTTAGGAACTGATGCTGGGAACCGAACCCAGGCACTTTCTGCCTTTGGCATAGATTATGAACATGTAAAACCAGGACACTCAGGAGGCCTTTAGAGCGTGTGCAAAAAAATCTGTGCAAAAGAAAACAAATAATTCTTATTTTAAAAAACAGAGGGAAAGGAGTTGCAGCCCAGTGAGTCAAACCACTGCTTTGTGCTTCCTGCTTCCCATTTCAGAGTGCCACTTTTTTTTAAAATAAATATTTATTTATTTGAAAGTTGGAGTTACACAGAGAAGGAGAGGCAGAGAAAGAGAGAGAGGTCTTCCATCTGCTGGTTCACTCCCCAATTGGCTGCAATGGCCGGAGCTATGCCAATCTGAAGCCAGGAGCTTCTTCCAGGTTTCCCACGCAGGTGCAGGTGCCCAAGGACTTGGGCCATCTTCTTCTGCTTTCCCAAATGGGATGCCAGCACTGCAGGCAGTGGCTTTACCCGCTGCACCACAGCACCGCTCCCAAGAGTGCCACTTTGAATACTGGCTACTCTACTTTCCAATCCAACCCCCTGCAATTGTGCCCGGGAAGCAGTAGATGATTACTGTAGCATTTTGAGTGGGAGGCCCAAGTGGGAGACCTAGATTGAGTTCCTGATTGTTTGCTCTCTCTGTCCCCCCTCCCTTTGTTACTCTGCTTTTTAAATAAATAAATTTTAAAAGAAAATCCAGAAAGGAATTGATTGTTTGAAGAAAACATATAGTGGTTAATGTTTGAGATGTAAGTGCTGAATGCAAGGCCCTCAAATTTCAGCTTAGGTAGTTCATGAAAATGACAAGTATATCTGCTAAAGCGGTGTTTCAAAACAAAAACTATTAGTCATCATGAGGCAAAGAAAATGAAGAAGCATTATACATCAGTTTTTACAAAGTAAAGCATTTACTTATTTATATTTAAAAATTTATTTATGGGGCCGGCGCTATGGCACAGCAGGGTAAAGCCCTGGCCTGAAGTGCTGGCATCCCATATGGGCGCTGGTTCTAGTCCCGCTGCTCCACTTCCAATCCAGCTCTCTGCTATGGCTTGAGAAGGCAGTAGAATTGGTTCAAATGCTTGGGCCCCTGCACCCGCGTAGGAGACCCAGAGGAAGGTCCTGGCTCCTGGCTTTGGATCGGCGCAGCGCCGGCCATTGCAGCCTCTGGGGAGTAAACCAGTGGATGGAAGACCTCTCTCTGTCTCTACCTCTCTAACTCTTTCAAATAAATAAAATAAAAATCTTAAAAAAAGATTTATTTATTTACTTGAAAGTAAAAATTACACAGAGGAGAGGCAGAGAGAGAGAGAGAGAGAGAGAGAATCTTCCATCTGCTGGTTCACTCCTCAGTTGGCTGCAACAGCTGGTGCTGTGTTGATCCAAAGCCAGGAACCAGGAGCTTCTTCCAGGTTTCCCACGTGGGTGCAGAGGCCCAAGGACTTGGGCCATCTTCCACTGCTTCCCCAGGCCATAGCAAAGAGCTGGATCGAAAGTGGAGCCACCAGGGCTCAAACCGGTGCCAATATGGGATGCTGGCACTGCAGGCAGTGCCGGCTCCACAAAGTAAAGCATTTGAAGTAGCAAAAAATGTCCCCAAATTTATTGTAGCAGAGTAAATAAAGAAAAAAAGGGGAACAGCATTGTGGCATGGCAGATTAAGCTGCCACCTGCAGTGCTGGCATAGGGGCCCCAGTTCAAGTCCTGGCTGCACCACTTCTGATCCAGCTCCCTGCTAATGTGTCTGGGAAAGCAGTGGAAGATGGTCCAAGTGCTGGGGCCCCTGCACCTGTGTGGGAGACCAAGAGGAGGCTCCTGGCTTCCAACTGGCCCAGCTCAGGCCATTGTGGGAATGAACCAGCAGATGGAAGATCTCTCTCTCTTTCTGTAACTCTGCCAGAAGAGAAGAGAAGAGAAGAGAAGAGAAGAGAAGAGAAGAGAAGAGAAGAGAAGAGAAGAGAAGAGAAGAGAAGAAGAAGAGAGGAGAGAAGAAGAGAGGAGAGAAGAAGAGAGGAGAGAGGAGAGAGGGGAGGGGAGAAGGGGGAGGGCAGCGGGAGGGGGGAGGGGAGGGGAGGCTAAGAAAGTACCATAAACACATGTTCATAGTAGAAAATCTGAAAAACATAAAAGATAGAAATAACATTTAAAAAAAAAAAAACAAAAACAAAAAACAAACCTGTGTTGTGTCAGTAGGTTAAGCTGCCACGTGAGTTGCCCACATCCCAGAAAGGAGGGTCTGATTAGAGTCCCAGCTACTCTGCTGGGACTTTCTTTTTCTTTTTCTTTTTCTTTTCTTTTTTTTAGATCTATCTATTCATTTGAAGGGCAGAGCTACAGGCGGAGGGTGTAGCCGTCATCTACTGCTTCCCTAGATTTATTAGCAGGGAGCTCGGATCAGAAGCAGAGCAGCTAGGATTCAAACTGGCACCCATATGGGATACTGGCATTACAGGCAGTGGCTTCACCTGCTGCCCCACGACGTCGGCCTCTAAATAAACTTTCAATGTTGGAGCAGTTTCAGAAGTACAGAAAAGTTGTGCTGATAATACTGAGGGTTCTCAGTTACCCTGTACCTTATTTCCCCCATTGCGATTATCTTACATTAGTGCGGTGCATTTGGCATAATGAACCAGTGTCAATACATCACTAGTAACTAAAGTCCTTACTTGATTCAGATTTCCTTAGTTTATTATTTAAATTTATTTATTTATTTGAAAGGGAGAGTTACAGAGAAAGGGAGAAACAGATCTTCCATCTGCTGGTTCACTCCCAAAATGGCCACAGAGGCTGGGGCTGGACCAAGCCAAAGGTGCAGGGGCCCAAGCACTTGAGCCATCCTCCTCTGTTCCCCCAGGCACATTAGCAGGGAGCTGGATCGAAGTGGAGCAGCTGGGACCCAACCCGGGGCTCATATGGGATGGCCACACTGCAGGCATTGGCTTCAGCCGCGACGCCACAGTGCCGGCCCCAGATTTCCTTAGTTTTTAATATCCTTTTTCTGTTCCAAGATACTACATTGTGTTCAGTCCTCAAGGCACCTCGGATTCCTCCTAACTGTGTCCAGTTTCTCAGACTTACCTTGTTTTTGATGACCTTGAGAGTTTTGAGGCATACCGGTCAGATAGTTTGTAGAGTGCCCCTCATCTTGGATTTGTCTGGTGTTTTTCTCAGGGTTGGATCAGAGTTGTTTCGGAAGGAAGACCAGTTCCATACCCTTTCACTCACGGTAAGAGGATATGCTGTCAGCGGACTTAAAGCTGTGCATTAAGTCAACCTCGATCACCTGGCGCAGGCAGGGCTTGTTAGGGTCTTCATTTACTGTTGCTCTTCCCTCTTCCCCCCACTTCTGTATGCTGTCCTTTTTTTTTTTTTTAAGGATTTATTTATTTATGTGAAAGTCAGAGTTATATATAGAGAGAAGGATTGGCAGAGAGAGAGAGAGAGAGAGAGAGAGAGAGAGAGAGTCTTTCATCCATAAATGGCCGCAATGGCCGGCGCTGCGCCGATCCTAAGCCAGGAGCCAGGAACTTCTTCCAAGTATCCCACACAGGTGCAGGAGCCCAAGCACTTAGGCCGTCTTCACTGCTGTCCCAGGCCATAGCAGAGAGTCACTAGGCTACTGCGTTCCCTGAAGTGTTGCAGCTAAAGGGCCTGCTGCACTTGGGTCCCCCGCCCCACTGCACTGAGAGAAGCTCTGCGGATCCCGCTCTCCTCACTTCCCGGACTGAGGGCTACCCATTGCCACTTCCATGGACTTCACTTTTAAAATCTATTAATTAATGTTAATATACTAATAGCTTGCTTTCAATATATAATAATATATTAATTCAATATATTAATAAAGAGGAAACTGGAAAAGTTAAGTTTTAGTTAATTTGCAAAATCTTTTCAGGTAAATTTGTAATCTAGCACCCCTTCACCCATTTTGCTGTATGTGTTAAAAAATTTTGTTGTCTGCACATTGATGTAATTAGGCCACTTCTGGGTTTTAAAATCAATATATTTTATGTTTAATACCCACTTTATCAGGTGTGATTATTACCTTGGATAATAATAACAGATTTGATTTCTGTAGTTGGATTATGCTCCAAGAATTCATTGCTAATGGGTTTTTTGGAAACAGAATGAATTTACCATGAAAACAATGTTACGAACAGTTCTCAATTCCTAAACTAGGACATTAAATCCATTTGATCTATAGGCAGCTGCAGTATTAATCGGGATCTTAGTAGGCCAGACACCAAGCCCTCAACGTAAGGTTTGTGTTGGATTAAGAAGAGTTGTGCCGGGAAGCAAGCAGCTGGCCTGATGCCCAGCCCTGGCAAGTCGGCCTCTCGTGCTCAGGGAAGCCCAGACCCCATCAGAGAACAGGCGCCTCCTTTTGGGGGACCCTTTACTCTCAGGAGTGCTCGTTTGATTTTAATTGGCTCAGGCTTTTTAAAACTGCAGGGTTCCGCTGGGCAGGGCCAGCCAGGTAGCTGTGAGTCAGCAGCGCTCTGAGCAGACGCCCCTGGCATGCAGCTTGCTCAGGGACGGCTCCCAAGGGACTCTCGCGTTTTCTCCCCCTGGTGTAGTACCCAGCTTTTCAGCACTCTAACCAATACCAGGGAGAAGCTACTAGGGGAAGGGTGGCTTCTGGCCTGGGAGGTTCAGAACCCCAGGTTGGGTGGCCTGGCACCCGCGGCGAGTGGTGCGTGGGAATGGAGGAGCCCAGGCCGGGGAACGAGTACAGGGCCAGCCAGGAGGCGGAGAGAACACAGTGTGTGAGCCGCCCTTCCATGAGCACATCCCCAGTGACCGCAGGACCTCCCACCTCCTAGACACTGTAGCCGGATCGCGCCTCCAACCATTAACACCAACCTGCTAGTAACCGAAGACCCGAGAGCACGCCTTTAACACACGGGCTGTTGCAGGACACCAAAACTAATCGCCAAGCCATACACCTGGGAGCTGCTTCCTGACCCCCAGTGTCTGCGTCAGGTGTCCACTGTGGGCTCCCTTAGCACACAGGAGGGACCTAACTGTGGCGCCCTCAGCTGTCACCGCCAGTCAGTCCAGTGGTTCTCAACACTGGCTGCACACTGAATGATCAGGAGAATTTTTGAAAAACAAAAAACAAAAACAAAAAAAACAAAAATGAAAAAACAAACCCAGATGTTCAGGCTCCTTCTTATCCAATGAAAGCAAAATCTCTGGGGGTGGGGCCCACGTATTAGGATGCTTTAATATCTACAATTCTAATACACCTTCTAACATTCAGACAGGGTTTAGAGCCACTTCCCTTAACAATGAACAAGTTCATTCATAAATGGTATTAAATGAGTTAATAACACTCTTAAGACTAGCGCCTGGAACACACTGAGCTCATGACAGTTTAGCTGCTATTCTTTCCCAATATTTATTTTATTTATTTAAAAGGCAGAACTACAGAATGGGGGGAGAGAGAGAGGAGAGAGAAGCTGCTGCTCTTTTTAGTGGTAGTTGCATTGACTCCTCATTGGCCAGTGTAGTTCCTAACATTTAGCAAGTACTTCACCATCCATTTAACTGACATAAATTAAACTATATAGGCTGAAAAGAAAGAGGAGAGACAGGAAGAGTTTTAAAGGCCTGGGTGGGGGGCAGGCATTTGGTGCAGTGGGTTAAGCCACCACTTGGGATACCTGCATTCCATTTGAGAGTGCCTGGGAATACGTCCCACCTCTGTTACCAATCCAGCGTCCTGCTAATGCACTTGGGAGGACCAGAGGATGGACCAAGTACTTGGGTTCTTGGGTTCTTACTACTCATGTGAGATCTTGATGGAGTTCCTGGCACCTGGCCTCTGCCCTAGTCCCTAGTCATTGCAGGCATCTGGGGAGTAAACTAGTGGATGGAAGATCTCCTCTCTGTCTCTTTGCCTTTTAGCTAATTAATTAATTAATTAAAATAAATAGATAAAAGCCTAGGTGATTCCACTCACCTTTCTGGTCAGTAAGCATAGGCCCCAGAGTGAGCCTAAAATGGATGATCTGAATCCATTCTTCCTTTCACTGTTTTAAGTTCATACCCCCAAATGGCTGTAACAGCCGGAGCCGGTTCATTCCCCAAATGGTTCACTTCCTGATGGCTGTAACAGCCGGAGCTGGACTGATCAGAAGCCAGGAGCCAGGAGCTTCTTCTGGGTCTCCCATGCGGGTGCAGGGGCCCAAGCACTTAGACCATCCTCCACTGTTTTCCCAGGCCATAAGCAGGGAGTTGCACAGGAAGTGGAACAGCCGGGACTCGAACAGGTGCCCATATGAGGTGCTGGCGCTGCAGGCAGAGGCTTAACGACATCATAGCCCTGTCTGTTTTGATTTCTTTTGGTTTTGCTCTTGACTTCCAAGGGTTGTGGACTGGTCTTGTGTTTTTGTGATTTCTGGTGTCACATTAGAATTTCACCAGCTCAAGCACACTCTAGAGGTGGCCATGACATTCACCAGCTAAACCCACCACCCTGCACAGCAGCACAGGGTTACAGAGCAGCAACGTCTTTGGGGACCAGGCAGCGACCGTTGTGATCTGCGTTTAGCCTGTGTATTCTTTTTTGGTCTGGAAGGGTCTCCCCTGCCCCTGCCCCTGCCCCTGCTGTGCTGTTTAGCAGCACTTCCTTCTGGCCGGCTACCTGGCCCATCGCCTGTCTCTCCCACCTGCGCGGCTGCTGCGCTGTCTCTAGTGCCAGCTACCACGGCCTGCCCTGCACGTCCATCACAGTTTCCTGCCTGGATCTTTCACCTGGCTCCCCCAGCCGCTGGTTCCGTGTCACACAGCAGCTTCAGCAGTCTTTTGAACTCACTGAGGAGGCCACAGTGTTCCCTCAGTTGAAGCTCTGCATGGCTTTCCACAGCCTTGCCACTAAGCCTCTGCATCATCAGGCTGGCTGCAGCAGGCGGCCAGGGCAGCCCCTGTTGGCCTGGCGCTCTCCTTTTACTCTGCTGCAGCCACACCAGCCTGCTTTCGTTTTCCTTTTCTTTTTCTTCGGGGCTGAGCGATGCTCCTTTCCATCCTGAGCTTTGTCTACTGGATTGACAAGCTGCCTGCCTTCATCCCCAGCCAGTGACCTTTTCCTTATTCCCTCCGTCCTCCCTAGAGAAGCCTTCCCTTGCTCCCTTCAAGTCTGGTCATCTTCTGTGCTCCCATGGCTCCCAAACCCTGGCTGGTAACGACGATCACAACTGTCGAGAACTGGGAACGAGGTGCTGTGGGCCTCTCCCTGGAGAGTAAGCCCCTTGAAGGCAGGAGTGTTGCTCCTTGCTCACTGCAGGAACTCATACCCAATAGTGTTTCCTATACCCAAGAGGTGTTCGATATATATTGACGGAGTAAAATAAGTCTCTCCCATATGGGTCTGCTTGCTCTCTGAAGATAACCGGCATTTGTTGCACTCTCCCGCTGCAAGTTATTTTCTTTCTGACATAATCTAGTCTCCTGAATTGAGGGCCTGACAACTCCCTCGAAGCTGATCCCTCTCTAGAGGAATGAATGGTCAAGGGTGCCAGTCACTCATCCACACTCTGCACCACTCCGTTTCTGTTCCCATGGTGATTCTTCCTCTAGACAGTAGCCTCTGGGACCATCTGAAGAGCTGCTCTTCACAGCACCTGTCTCTGCGGGGAGCTGAGTCTTTCTGCCACTGGTCTCCGGCAACCACATGGGAGCAAGGTTAAATTGAGGACACTGGTTTGCAATGGCTATATATCACTTGTGTGCAGGCTTCATGTCTGCTCCTGGGCAGGGAAGAGGTAAAAGGGAATTTCCACGTGAACAGCTGACCCTTGTGGACATGGTCATCCAAGGCATTGTATTAGACTCCATGAACTTATGCTTTTGTTTTCTGACCGCTGGAATGAGCACCCCCCTCAATGGTCATTATTTGAGGCCTCTCCCCACTAAACCATAAGCTCTTTAATGCAGGGATCATACTGTTATTCATGTTTCCAGGCTGGGCCACTGCTTGGCACATGGTAGGTGTCCAAATATGTCCTGAAAGGGCCTGGACTCAGTGTCATAGATAGGACCAACAGAAAATCTTGGTTGAGCAAAGGATTTCCTGTTCTTGACTTGATTTTTTTCCCAGCCTTTTAGTTAGTTCATTCCTGTTCAATGACCCCAAAATGGGTTCACTTTGGCCTTTGAGTTGCTGCTCTTGTTGGCCTCATGAATTTAATTTTCTGGTTTTCTTCACTTGAAGTAAGTTTCACAAGCCAGGAACCAGTTCAGACAAGTTTCCCTAGTTTTAATCAACGTACAATAAACTGTGCAAAATTTTTCCTTATTGTATTCCTATGGCCTAGACAAATGACTGGCACATTTATACACTCAAATAACTGAATTAGTTAATCCATTATATGTTTACAGCTCAAACGGAAATACTTCCCATTCCGTTTTCCTGAGTTGTGTTTTCTCCTTTGCCATCAACCACTTCTGTTGGGTCATTAACTCCTCGACGCCCAGCCTATGTAGCATCTATGTGAGCCCTTGCCTCCTCATCCCAGGAAGCAGTCTCCCCATGGACTATGTTCCCATGATTCACTGTGTGAACTCTGTAGCACATGACAACTTTATGTGTACTAGCTTGTAAGCTCCTTGAGGAAGTTACCCCTTTCATTTATTATTCCTCGACTAGAATGTCACCTGACAGTGTTGAATGTTCATGATTTTAAAAAAGGGATACATTTAATAGCCTATTAGAACACTGTCTTACTATTGTGGCAATCTTCTTAGGATTCCCTGTGCATGAAGAGTAAGGTCCTCCCTGCAGCAGGGCCTTAGGTAAGGACGCTCAGAACCAAGAAGTTTAGATAAATTTGAAAACCTATACAAATGGTTAGCCTTGTACACAGAAAATATTTCCCAGCTATGGGCTACACCCTCCGCTTCTGCTAGTCACCTCACAGCCATAGTGGAGGAGCTAGACCTTGGTTTGAGGCATATACTTAGGAACAGTAATACCATCTACATTTTGCAGCATCTGGTATGACTTAATAAGATAATACGTGTCAGTGTTTTGGTAATTACTATAGAACATTAAAATATCCATTGCTATTAAAAAACAAATAGCGCATTTAAATATAAGAGAGGGGGTAGGTTTCCTGGAGAGTATACTAATGTCAAATTCAGAGCATTGTATACCTTGCATGCTGATATGAAGACCTATTCAAGTTTGAAAGACTATTTTGAATTATTCAGTAACAATGCCTCTAAACAGCATGAACTGAGAAAAAACTTAAAACCAATATTGCCTTAAAAGAATGTTAAGTTTACCAGTTGCTTTTATCATTTTTAGTCCTCAAAACCAGTGCTTGAGATGGAGTAAAACTGTACTATTTTCACTTTCCTAATGATAGGAAAAAAGTCTCAGTGACTTCAGATTGACTAGTAAGCAACAGCAGTGGGACATCAATTTGATTGCAATCATTTGCTTTTCAAATCTTCCACATTCAGCAGACAAAACGATGAGAACACTGGAAATGGTCAGGCCTTGGGAATATTTCAACAATGATTTCGGAACACTGACAGGGATTTGATCATTAATTTTTAGCTCAAGTCAGCATTGAATTTCTTGTACAATGGCCCACATTTAGCATGGGCCTATCACTCCTTTCACTCCTAGATCAAAGATGTCCCCTCCAAGAAGAGTCCTAGGCTGGTGGTCAGTGTGCATGTCCCTGATGAAGCACTGGCTTCTTGTGTTGTTTTTAAATGGACAGAGCATGGGCTTTGCACTTTGGTCTTTTGAAAATCAAGCAAAATCAGCTAGAACTTCCTTTGGCTTAGAATATAAGATTTACAAGGGCATGTCAGAAAGTTTGTGGAAAATAGGAGTTATTTTGGTACAAAAAAAAATGGAAATCTATGCATGGTTTTGTATGATATTCATTGTCTATGAACTTTTTGAAGTATCTTCATTTAGTTGTAAAGCAACTAAATCTCAACTTCACATTCTCCTCCAGGCACTCCTATGGGGCTTCCCTTAGAGGCCTGAGATTTCCTGGCCACCTCAGGCAGTGGTCTTTCCTTTGGAAGATAATGCACGCTTTTTGCAGGTGACTTCATTCAGGTTAGCTAGAGGTCCTGCTGCTCCTGAACATGAATCTTTGTATCTCTTAAAAACCCGAGGTCTTAATTTATGGTCATCTCAATGATTAGAATCTCATATAGTTGTGATCATCCGGGCATCACTGAGACCCTGGTAACATGTAGCCCAGGACAAGCCACTGCTCAACTCTGG
The DNA here is from genome assembly GCF_033115175.1 of Lepus europaeus. Classification (NCBI taxonomy): domain Eukaryota; kingdom Metazoa; phylum Chordata; class Mammalia; order Lagomorpha; family Leporidae; genus Lepus; species Lepus europaeus. The sequence goes on along the minus strand of NC_084833.1, from coordinate 90,786,139 downwards.
CTGCAGACATACTCACCTTTTTTTTTTTTTTTTTTTTTTTTTAGTTTTTGACAGGCAGAGTGGACAGTGAGAGAGAGAGACAGAGAGAAAGGTCTTCCTTTTTGCTGTTGGTTCACCCTCCAATGGCCGCCGCGGCCGACATACTCACCTCTTAAGAAGTACAGAAGAATACAAGTTGCTACAAAGCTCTCTGAAGAAGAAATGACAGCCAGCCAGGTTTCCCAATAGGTTGCATTGCTCTGTTGGCTGATGCAGTAAGCACTGAAATGCAGCAGTGTTTTCCTCAGAGTCTGTCACTTAACTACATTATTAAGAAAACTAATTTCTCTTTAAATTGGCCAGTAGGCCTCCATTTTATTTGTCTACATCCAGTATAGTATAAAAACCAGATCTGAAATTCAACAGATGCCTTCAAAGAAACTGAGAAGGCCGGCGCAGTGGCTCAACAGGCTAATCCTCCGCCTTGCAGTGCCGGCACACCAGGTTCTAGTCCCGGTTGGGGCGCCGGATTCTACCCTGGTTGCCCCTCTTCCAGGCCAGCTCTCTGCTATGGCCCAGGAAGGCAGTGGAGGATGGCCCAAGTCCTTGGGCCCTGCACCCGCATGGGAGACCAGGAGAAACACCTGGCTCCTGGCTTCGGATCAGCGCGATGCGCTGGCCACAGCGGCCATTGGAGGGTGAACCAACGGCAGAAAGGAAGACCTTTCTCTCTGTCTCTCACTATCCAGTCTGCCTGTCAAAAAAACAAACAAACAAACAAAAAAACTGAGAAGTTTAAATAACACCCCACAAAGAAAATTGCAACCCAAAAGTTGTTTTACTCAGACTATTTTACAGATTCTTCAAAGGTCTCGGGACCTAGTCTCATGATAAAACATTGGGATAAGGCGTAAAGAATATGGTGAAAGTTACCGCCATTACCCCAAGAAGTGAATATTTCGAAAACGTTCCTTTTAAGCCCAGTCCAGTGCAAATCAACACATTTCACACAGTTACAATGACTCAAGTTGTCAACAGGTTCACTTGAAAAAAAAAAAAGTTTCATGTATCCGATGAGCTATTTAGAAATTGAACTTAAGTAGACTCTGCTAAGAGTTCTACAGATATTGCTTAGGATGGCATATACACTTTGTTTTTAAATTTTTTACTTCTTACTTCTAACAGGGTCATATCAGCTTAGAATTCAGGTCATTTAAGCTTGGGAGGTTTCTCTTTTCCTGTAAAAATATGGCATATTTTAAAATTCAAAATATCTTTTTCAACATCTTGTTTTACTAATGTCTTGACTCTGCAACTGTTTTCATCTGTAGCACTAATAAACCTGCCACTCTGAGGTTATGTTTATGGTCAAGACAATTTTACTTAAGATTCAGAGCTTTTTCACAAAATACAGCAAAATATACTCTGGTATGATTTGGAAAAACCATATTGTTAAAAGCAAAGGATTCTCATCAGATTCTTGGTTCACTAATTAAACCTTTAAATAATAAAAAGACTTTATCACAAGCTTTTCAAGACTAAAATAAAAAAAGAGCAATTGCCAACCGATTAATGGTGGATGGGGGTGACGTGGCACTCTGCCAGAACCACCACTGACTCAAGAGCATAGCACATGTGGAAGCCTGCAGCCAAAGGCCAGCAGCACATGGATCTATCTCAAGCAAAGCCCAGGTATGTTATCAGGGCCAGGAAGTTTGGCTGCAATCACAAAAGCTAAAGAATGTGATTGGGTCCTTGAGGCTGCTCCTTTCCAACCTCAGTTGTCAAGAAGTGGAAATCAGACTATAACCCAGGGGCAGGAACTTGGCCTAGCTGTTAAGTTGCCAGCTAAGACACCTGACTCCCATCAGTGCTTGGGTTTGTGTCCTGGCTCTGCTCCTGCTTCCAGCTTCATGCTACTGCAGATCCTAGAAGGCAACAGTGGTCCTGGCTACCTACATAGGAGACCTTGGAGTTCCTGGCTCTTGGTTCCCATTGTGGGCATTTAGGAGTGAAACAGCAGATGGGAGCTCTTTCTCAGATAAATAAAATAATTAAATATAATAACCCACCAGTCTACCCACTACCCCTATAGTCACCTAGATTTCCTTTTATTGCTAGTTCTTGTTCTCTCTCCGCAAGATGACAGTCCAGCTAACAATTCATTTACCAGACCATTTTAATTTTGGGTCTTTCTTAAAAAAATTGGGCAAATTACTCAATATTAGGATTTAAGACTACTATTACTTTTCAAATATTTGGAATGCTTTTTTCTTCCTAAAGGACCATTTTCAAATCCAAACCTACTCTTCAGAATGAAGGTGGACTTGTAATACTGGATGTCAGGCCATACAACAGAAAGATGAAACAACTTCTGCATATGAGGAACAATGTCTATACAGAGAAAGCTAAGATATAAAACCACTATACTTTGTGCTAAGGAAATGATCACTTTTGTTCCATAAATCAGCATTCTACTAATATAAAGAAAACATGCATAGCAAATAATGCAACATTTTCAGATTTGCCTCACCAAAACTGTGGTATGTGTCAATAACTGATCATACACAGATAAAGAAATAATTTCCAAAGACAGTCAAATTTACTTCTTATTCAAGGTTTAGGACCTACCACTTAAAATGTATGTTTTTATTTGTAAAACAACAAATACTGCTTTTCACTAATATTAACTGTACTGTTTTGGAGACCATGAGAGAATATTTTTGAGAAATAAAAAGAAAGGCCATTTTGAGAGTGTCATGCTTGTCTCTTTTCTCTGCACTGTTACATGTAAAATCATTTCAGGATGAAGTAGAAGTAATTCTGCCTTTAGACACTATCACTGATGGGCATGTAAAAGTACAAAATATTAATTTAAGAATTACATATATATACTTCAAAGGTTCCAAATGCCATGCCCAACTTTAAGGAGCAAAACTAACCTTAAGCTTGACCTGTCTTCTGGTTACTACTGTCATCTTTTACTTCCTGTGATTGTCCTATTGGAAGACCAGTATGCCAAATAAAGGTTTTGAATACTACCAACTATTAAGGACAACAAAGAAGAGTTTAAGGAAAGAATATATTTGAATCACATAAACAAACAAGAAGGTATTACATAAGAAAAATAATGTAACAATTTATGTAAGTACCTAACATGAGCATGCTCTTATATCTAAAACAAAAAACAAAACGGTAACATTGGTACTATATATATATATTTGACAAGTGTGCATTAAAGAAATCTCTAATATAAAACATTTAAAAAGTGGAGAATACTTTTTTAAGGTACAGAAAACAATTGTTAAGACAGGCACACCCACAACTCCTAAACATGCTTGCAAAGATAAAATGCAACTGAGTACTCATTTCTCAGATGTACAAAAGCTACAGAATTGTTAATTACTGGATATTGCTTCTCACTTTTGCATTGTTTGAGCTGCAACACTGATTGGTATGAATTCTGAATTACTATTATTTTTTCAGTCTTCCTGTCATGAAAGCATCTATTTAATATGAATACTTAAAACAGCAACATTATTGGTATCAAAGTCACTTCCTTATGTTCATTTTTTCTTATTTAAAAAAGGCACTAATTTTTACAAAGTTGTTATTACAACAAATATTGCTTTGGAAGATCTGAAACTCCAAATCAATGTATTCCATCAACCACAAGTATTATCAAGAAGCCCTAATTAATAAGAACACGAATGTGAAAAGCTGGTAAGATTAAAGATTATAAAATTGGTTTATTGTAAAAGCAATTCAAGAATACCCAGTTAAAATCTCATTACAATGCTATCCAATACAACCAAGAAGCAGTTAAACACTTTTACATGAGGAACGACATAAAACAAGAAAGACCACATCAAGGCTGTGATTCAAACTCAAAAAGAGAAAGGACTCTTAGGTCTCGTTAAGGTCAGTACATAAGGTATGATAACATCAAGGCACTGTGTCAGGTACCACAGTGTTGCTACAACATTGAGGTATAACTGGGAAAATTAAAGTCAAGGGGAAATGAAATCTGCATATTCTTGTTCATAGGTATACTTAAGTGACTAAAATTTTAGAAACTGCCTTCAATGATAGCAAGATGCGAGACAAGTCTTTATGGAAGAGAAAGAAGTTTATCAAGTTCTCTATCAAGGTCCCACTAAATCTTTACAACCCACTCCCACCCTCCCCCTAAGCTAAAGCTATTTTGCTGATATATAAGATAGGATCTTAATTTGTGGCTTACTGGCAAATTGTAGGCACTCCTTCTAAGTAGCTTTGATCTTCTGCACATTAAAAACAACATACTGTATCATTCATATACTCAATTTTGCATTTTAGGCAGAATTTCATTATTGCTCTAAAACTCAATGCATCTATACAGTGGCCATTTCCCCCCAGACTTATTCAAGATATAATCTTTCTGCTGTTTTCTTAATAAAAGCCTTAGAGTCAATTTTTTGAATGATCGACCTATGAATCATTATATACAACACAGTGATTGCATTTTTTTCAGCACTGAAAGTACTTAAAATAAAATTTACTTCCATTTTTGTACTCCTCCAAATCGAAGGGCCAAAATATTTAGATGTAATAATTGAAAAGAAAAATCTATCTTCCCAGGCTGAGGCTTTTCATAGCAGCTTTAGCCAGGAAAAGGGATTTTATGTCTGTTATAAACCCTTGAAAATAAGGGCTTACTCTGGAAACATTGAAAGACCCTTAAATCACAGGGGTGCTAGCTGGTGCCACTATAATTCATAACCAACTATTACTTCATAGCTTATACTGAAGAGTTAATTCATGCTCATTTTGTTCCTTTAAAAATACTCTTTGGAAACCATTATTACTACTGTAGACACAAACTCTAATTATATCTCTTCCTGTAAAAATAAAGGTATAATCATGATTATCTCTATTTCTTTGCTAATTTCAACTACCAATGTACATTTTTCAGTCTGATCACTTTACCAGCTAACTCATACCTTATGGCATTCTATATACTACCCAGGGTCAATTTTCAGCATATGGAAGTAGGAGCAAGTCTTACACCAACAATTTTGCAGGTAATATTTCAATCTAGTCTTTAATGTGTTCATTGCAAATGAAACCAAAGTACTAGAATTGACTTTCAAGAATAGGGAGAAATAAACTTCCAAAGCTAAAGAAAGCAAACCATTATAAAGCTTACTTCTGTTGTGTACATGATAAACCTACTCAGTGATTTCCCATCAAGACTCAAGATTCGTCCAGGGAAGTCTAAGAGGGAAAATAAAGCCTTTTCTTGTTTGCTCCTTTCTAATCCATCAGATACTACTTGTTGTGTGTTCAGAGGGCACACAGTACCCCTCTAGGCACTATCCATGTTAACAGCCCTTCCTAGAATACTAAACTACCTCAAACATCTGTAGGTTACCCCAATCAAGTTTAAACTATCTGTGAATATAAACTACTAGCCATGTACTCTAAATGCATACATTCAAAGCTACCATTTTAAAAATAAACTGGAAAGTAGAGAAACCTAAAAACAAAGATACATTCTGCTATCACACTATTATAAACATTTTAAGTGTGTGTGTGTATAGAGAGCGAATAATCAAGATTTAAATAATATGGTAAAAAACTAGGAAATGTAGATTTTACCAAAAAGAACTACAATAATCGCTCCAAGCTATACCTATAAACAGATTCACTAATATGGTAATTTGCCTAGGTTCCAACAAAAACAAAAACAAACAAACAAAAAACCATAAAATATCCACCAAAACCTATACTAGAGTATGTGGCAATAATTAATATATTTCTATGGAAATTGTCTCATGCCTTATAAGCTCCTAAAATAAAATCAAGGTCACTATGTGACGAATGATAGCACTAGGAGGAAAAAAAAACACTGAAAGTAAAACAGTCTTCAGCCTTAGTTTCAGCTATCTCTTCAAATCAGCATTAATCATTCAATATTAGATACAACATTTTTGGCTTGTCAGACCAGTAAGTCATGTTTTCCCACTGGCCAAAGGCAGCTGAAGAAACAATTGCTTGAACAAATTAAATGCTGTGACATGAAGCATTTGACTTCCAAGTCTGAGTACTTAGTTAAAATGACTGGTGAATGTCTAACTGGGCAAAAGGAATGGCATCCATCATCCAAACAGGCTCACTTCCCCCAGCCCCCAAATGAACAGTAGTTATAATAGCGAAAGAAATAAAACAGTTTTGTTTTTTGCTTTTTGATTCTTTAGAGCCAACTGTGAGAGAGGTCAGCAATATATTAACAGCAGCAATGGACAAGGAAGAGCAGAAGAGTGGATGAAAGAATCTTGCTGGACGTTTGTTCATCTGTTTCTGTATTGGCCAGAAAACTGTGACCGGCTTATTTGGAAATATCAGGTATTATGTCTTATCTCCTTAGATCCTTCACAGATTTAGAATTCAGTCTACCTGAGGGCTCTATAACCATGTAAGAAAGCTTTCTTTATCTAGCTTGGTGGCAGCCAAAACAGACTCCATATCATTAAGGATGTCAGAGCTCAAAGCTTCCTGCAGACTTGGCATCAACTCCTCTCCTTCTATGTTCATTCCATCTCCTTCCAGTGTTCCAAGGTCCACATTTGTCCCAGGAATGGCTTCAAGGTAGTCTGGGAAACGGTTCTGCTGTGAGGGCAGGGAGCTTTGGTTTATGGTATCACCTAGTTGGGAAGAGAGAGCGATTAATAAAGGCCTTTTAAAAAAGGTAACATCAGAAGTGTATCATATGAACATCCAGAAATACAGAGAGAAAGAAAAGCACTCCTGACCAACCTGAACTGAGGCCCAGAATTTATTTTAGGCTCTACTACCCACAGATAACAAAAGAACAATACCAAGTTTACTTTTTCATCAACATTTGTTCTGATGTTAACCAACAGTTTGACGGCTTACTACTATGTGCTGAGCACTGAAGGGGATCAGGAAAAAAATAAAAATCCCTTCAAAAATTATATGTAGCAGGGTGAAAAAGAGCAAGTATACTATACAGTAGCATTACTATCCTAACCATCACAATGAGATATAATATAAAAACAAATGGTAGAGGAGCCAGCACTGTGGCATAGTGGGTAAAGATGCCGCCCGTAGTGCTGGCATTCCATATGGGCACTGGTTTGCATCCTGGCTGCTCCACTTCCAATCCAGTTCTCTGCTTATGGCCTGGGAAGGCAGTAGAAGACAGCCCAAGTCCTTGGGCCTCTGCACCCAAGTGGGAGACCCAGGAGAAGCTCCTGGCTTCTGGCTTCAGATTGGCCCAGCTCCGGCCAGTGCAGCCATTTGGGGAGTGAACCAGCGGATGGAAGACCTCTCTCTGCCTCTGCCTCTCTGTAACTCTGCCTTCAAATAAATAAATAAATATTTAAATAAGGAAATAAATAATTAAATAAATGGCACAGACCTTATTTTTTCTGTTATGTACACTTTGGGGAATACTAAAATACAGTACAAGGACTGCATAAATATTCTATTAGACTCTTGGAGATTCACACTGACAACAGCAAAACAAACCTCTTACAAGTCTCTGAATAAGTAAGAGTCTTGCTTCTATGTTTCTAAACTCACCTGGCCACAGAACGTTTTTTGCATATGACAACATTAACATTCCTCAGAGCTTCAACAGAATATGCTCCTGAAAAGCTAATCCTTTGAGCACTTTATATAAAGGTTTTGAGAAAAAGAGAAAATAAAATGATAAGAGTGAAGAGAGGCATGGTGCATGAGACAGGTCTGAAATGACTCCTAAGGATAATTTAAGATCAAGGTAAGTAGAAACAAGGAGGTGGGGTGAACTCTAGGAAGCACCAAAGCCATGGTGCTGGGTAAGTACAGGCACAAAATAGAAGTTGTTGGCTACATTCGGAGCCAGCCAGCTATAGAACTGTTCCATTTCTTGCCAGTTCATGAAACAGCTCTCAAGTCCAGGGCAGTAAGCACTAGGAAAAGCAAAGGAGAAGTGGTTCCTTAAATGTCCCTGTGAGGCAGGTATTTCTTAGCTCCTGAAACACCACTACAACTATTCTCACAATAAAGTAGATGGGCCCCAACACATAACCTTTCCTATCCATTTTCCTGAGCCCCATAACAAAGTTGAGCCAAACCCCTCAGAGAAAAGAGACAGGCAGATGTTAAATCAAGTACAGAATACTCTCTCCAAAATTAAAAACACAAATCTAAAACAGGCAGACACTTCTAATAGGGTCCTGAATTACCAATCAGCATGTTAAAATAAGTTATGTTATCATTTTTATTCAGATAGGGGTAAGATACTCAATCCATGATATTGAAAAACCAGGAAAAGATTTAAATTACAAATCAGCATACATAAACAAAGCTGGCTCAAACTGAATGAAGTTTATAGGATTGTAACTGGCTTTCTTCTAAAGAACTTTTGCTCATCATGGTTTACCGGACCTGGTGATACTATGATTATCTCTCAGTAGAGGTCAGGTAACTAAAATAAAGAATACCAACCTGTATCCATTTCATCAACACTGTTCAAGAAGTCATCTGGGGTTCGAGGGACACTGTAGCTGCTCATGCTCAGTCCACTGTCTGTACTCTCATCTCGAGAGTGATAGGTACCACTACCAAAAAAATAAAAATAAAAAGTTAAAGAACATTTAAGATATAGTAGTAACATTTAAGAAATCTAAGATAAAAATAAACACTTGCTGAGTACCAACAGGATTCTCAGGGGATTAGTGACAATCTTGCCCTGTAACAGCTGAAACAAGTATCTTCCTCCATGGTCACAGACAGACCCTATACTATGAAGTGAAATATACAGTACTAATTAAAGCTGGTAGCTCTAAAGGACCAAGAGCTCTCTTAAGGTTGTGCAATTGATTGATGGCAACAACTGAAAAAAGTTACACCAATTTAGTCTTCCTAGCTGACATAAAATTCTCTGTAGAGTTTTTATTTCTATAATACCATTTGCACTGGGTGGGTGGGGGTCCACTCAACTCGTTTCAAGGTTTCAATTCTGCAGGTGTGTGCACAGGCAGAGAGGTCAAAATACAAACTTCAGGTGGGGGTGAGACAGGCCTGTACTAGTCTCACGTTAAATTCCTAGCTCTCATGTAGTGAACTTAAGCCAAGGAGAAATTAACCCAAAATAAAGAACTAGAATTCCTTTCTGGACTGGCCCAAAAATAGGTAAGTAACTGCTGATTAGATAAGAATGCCTGTAGCTTGATCTCCCTGCTTCTGTTTGAAGGGGGAGGGGAATACCAAAACACCTCTGCATAAGAGGAAGAAGAAACAAAACACAAGACAAGGAAAATCTCTTGAGAAAAACATGAGCCAAGACAGATACTTTTCCTTTAAGCTCAATGAAGTTTCCCAGATTTATATACCAGTATGGTAAATATCCTGAAACATTACTTTCTTTTTCTTTTTCTTTTCTTTTTTTTGACAGGCAGAGTGGATAGTGAGAGAGACAGAGAGAAGAAACATTACTTTCACAATCAGAACTCTTTCCTAAGCTAGTAGCACAAAGATATCACTTGGGTTGACTAAAACTATGAGTTCTACTAGTTCCAGAAAATTTTATGGGGAAGTATAAAAGCAAGGCAACTGTTATTCTTCTTAATGGTCTTTGAACATGAATGGGAATTTTAAACTTTCCACACAGCTTGGACACTTAAGTGGCTATTTAACTTACATAAAAGTTACAAAACAAAAACTAAGCTTTTAAACAAGCTTTTACTATTGGTCAAAGTCAGAAGCTCACTACTCCGTATTTCTTCCCTAAATCGCTCAATGCACTGGCCTTGCCCCACTGCCAACCTCATTTTGTATACTGGAACCACTGGTTTACTCTAATCCTTCTGCCAGATTTTGGAGAGCTTCAAAAGCCTCAAACAGATTCAATAAAACACACATTTGCCCCGAGACCATTTGCACACAAAGAGGCCATGTACCAAAAGGTCTTGGATGTGATTTGTTTTTATTTTTGCCTGCCCTAATCTGAGACAATGGCCTGGTGCTAGTCATCAGTCTATTTCCACTGCTGAGTATGGAGACCACATCAGACATCCAGTCTATTACAGAATATCTGAATTTACAGATTTGTAAAAAATTTACTCCAACCCACAGGGGAAGCATACAGGTAGTCCAGAAGAAAGCTTATATTTCTTGAATAGGAACTACTCCCTGAAGAATTCCACTCCCTGAAGCCCTACTCACTGAATAAACGTTTGCTGAACAGCTGTCACTACATTACAGACATTTGACCAGGCTCTGAGGACAACAGCAACAACCACAAACTGCAAATGGTGCTGAGAGACTAACAACTCCAGGAGAGAAAAGAAAAAAATATACTAATGAATTATATACAGGAGCTATGTGAACTATGTGCCCAAAGTACTTTCGGAATAATAAAAAAAAAAAAGGAGATTAACAAGGAAAAGGCAAAGGTTTCATAAAAGGGAATGTCTAAGCTGACCTTGAGGGAATCAGAATAAGAGAGAGGGGGGATACTACATCACTAGCAAGAGTCAACTCCAAGGCAAGGTAGAACAGTGTTTATAGTTTAAGGAATGCATAAAAATCAACTAGTAGGCAACAGAGTAACCAACAAGGAATACTTTATTTATATATGTACTCTTTATTTGGGAAGCAGAGGGAAAGCAAGAGCATGCACACTCCCATCTGCTGGTTAACTCCCAAATGCCTGCCACACTAGGCCTGGGCTGGGCCAAAGCCAGGAGCTGGGAACTTCATTCAGGTCTCCCACATGAGTAGCCGTCACCATCTGCCTCCCAAGGTCTGCGTTAGCAGGAAGCTGGGGTGAGGCGTTGAAGCTGAGCAGCGAAGATGTGGTCATCCTAACCTGCCTCTAAGCTGCTAAACCAAATACGCTCCCCAAGGATTAAAAAAAAAAAGTCACAATTAGATGTGTGCTTTATTTTTATTTTTTTTAACTTTTATTTAATAAATATAAATTTCCAAAGTACAGCTTATGGATTACAATGGCTTTCCCCCCCATAACTTCCCTCCCACCCACAAACCTCCTCTTCCTGCTCCCTCTCCCCTTCCATTCACATCAAGATTCATTTTCAATTCTCTTTATATATAGAAGATCAATTTAGTATATATTAAGTAAAGATTTCAACAGTTTGCACCCACATAGAAACACAAAGTGAAAAATACTGTTTGAGTATTAGTTATAGCATTAAATCACAACGTACAGCACATTAAGGACAGAGATCCTACATGAGGAGTAAGTGCACAGTGACTCCTGTTGTTGACTTAACAAATTGACACTCTTGTTTATGGCATCAGTAATCACCCTAGGCTCTAGTCATGAGATGCCAAAGCTATGGAAGCCTTTTGAGTTCACCAACTCTTATCATATTTAGGCAAGGTCATAGTCAAAGTGGAAGTTCTCTCCTCCTTTCAGAGAAAGGTACCTCCTTCTTTGATGACCTGTTCTTTCCACTGGGATCTCACTCGCGGAGATCTTTCATTTCGGTCTTGTGTGTGTGTTTTTTTTTTTTTTTTGCCAGAGTGTCTTGGCTTTCCATGCCTGAAATACTCTCATGGGCTTTTCAGCTGGATCCGCATGCCTTAAGGGCTGATTCTGAGGCCAGAGTGCTGTTTAGGACATCTGCCATTCTATGAGTCTGCTGTGTATGCCGCTTCCCATGCTGGATCGTTCTCTCCCTTTTTTGTTCTCAGATGTGTGCTTTAGAGACAGGGAACTACAGAGAATGGATGTATGATTCTTCCCTTACACTAGTAACACAGATTATTAACTGTCATTCTATGATCTTAACAGAAAACAGAATCTCAAGTTAAGCCCAGCCAGTAGCCCATTTCTCACTAAAACGTTTCAGAAAGAAGTAGGCATTTGGTGTGGCAGTTAAGGTATGACTTGGATGGCCACATTCCATAACAGAGTGCCTGGTTTGAGGGCCGGCTATTCCACCTTCCTTATAACATGCACCCTGGGAGGAGTTCTGGCTGCTGGCTTCTGCCTGGCCCAGTCCTGGCTATTGCAGACAAATCTGGAGAGTGAATGCACAGAGGGCAGATGTCTCTCAAATGTGTCCCTCTGCCTTTTAAATAAAATAAATAAAAACTGAGAAAAAAGTTTTAAGAAAAAAATCTCTACAAATAGCAGAAGGATATACACCCTATCCATTTAAAAACAGTTTAATTCCATCTCTGAATAATATAGGCCTTCAATAATATAGGTACTAGAATTATAGTGATCTGAAGGTTTCCTTGTGGTATATATATAAAAACAAACTCGGTGGCTATGACGTTTCCTAAACAGTTTCAGTTTTAACTTCAGAACCAAAATACTGAGTGTGTCAGAAGAGTAAATACAAATTTTAAAATACAATTTTAGGTGTCCTTAAAAATCAATTAGGATACCAACATTAATCTAAACACTGACCAAATGATGGGATATTCTATTACACTAAATATTTTAGCAGTTATGATAATTTTTCTTAGAATCATTGTTTTCAATTCAAGTGATGATAATTAAAGGGGTAGCATAATCGCTTCCCTAAACCAAAATATGCTAAAGTATTTCTAAAGTGTGTGTTGCCTAAAAGCAGTTTACAAAGGGAAATACATATATCTTCATATTTAAAAAACTGAAATTCTATAGATAGGAATTTTAGTTTCATCTTAATTTTATTAATATTTTAAAAGATTTATTTATTTACTTGAAAGGGAGGGAGGGAGAGGTGGAGAGAAAGAAAGATCTTCCATCTACTGGCTTACTTCCCAAATGGCCAAAACAGACAAGGTTCGGCCAGATCAAACCCAAAGCCAGGAACTCCATCTAGGTCTCCTATTTGGGTGGCAGAGACTCAAGAATTTGAGCCATCGTCTGTAGCTTCCCAGGCACATAAGCAGGAAGCTGATCCAAAGTGGAGTAGCTGGGACTCAAAACTGGCACTCTTGGCCGGCGCCGCGGCTCACTAGGCTAATCCTCCACCTTGTGGCGCCAGCACACCGGGTTCTAGTCCTGGTTGGGGCACCAATCCTGTCCCGGTTGCCCCTCTTCCAGGCCAGCTCTCTGCTGTGGCCAGGGAGTGCAGTGGAGGATGGCCCAAGTCCTTGGGCCCTGCACCCCATGGGAGACCAGGAGAAGCACCTGGCTCCTGCCTTCGGATCAGCGCAGTGCGCCGGCCGCAGTGCGCCTACCGCGGCAGCCATTGGAGGGTGAACCAACGGCAAAAGGAAGACCTTTCTCTCTGTCTCTCTCTCTCACTGTCCACTCTGCCTGTCAAAAACTAAAACAAACAAACAAACAAAAAACAAAAAAACAAAAAAACTGGCACTCTAGTATAGGATACAGGTGTTGTAAGTGACAGTTTAACTTGCTGAGCCAACATGCCTGTCCCACATCTTCATTTTAAATGGCTTTCTAGGCAAAGAATATGACCTGTTGCAGCTTGCAGTTTTTTTCTTTTCTTTCTTTTCTTTCTTTTTTTTTTTTGGACAGGCAGAGTTAGACAGTGAGAGAAAGAGACAGAAAAGTCTTCCTTCTGTTGGTTCACCCCCAAAATGGCCACCACAGCCGGCACTGCGCCGATCCGAAGCCAGGAGCCAGGTGCTTCCTCCTGGTCTCCCATGAGGGTGCAGGGCCCAAGCACTTGGGCCATCCTCCACTGCACTCCCGGGCCACGGCAGAGAGCTGGACTGGAAGAGAAACGACTGGGACAGAATCCAGTGTTCCAACCGGGACTAGAACCCGGGGTGCCGGTGCCGCAGGCGGAGTATTAGCCAAGTGAGCCACGGCGCCAGCCTAGCTTGCAATTTTCAACAGCAGTTTATAATACCATTACAATCTTCCTGAAATCCAAGATTTGTGGTAACTAAGAAGTATCATTAAGCTATATCATTTTCAAACACTGCCATTCATTTTAATGCATTTTTTTTAAAAGGTACAACCGTACGTATTATCTCTTTGAATCATGAACTATGGCTCTTGAGAACACGAGGCCTTAGAATGATGCTCTGTAAAAGCTCTGAGGTTGAACACCTATGTGGAAAATTCCTTCTAATGATCTTTATAATGCAAAAGTGGATTTATGATACAGTTCATTTGATTTCATAGAGAAGCATGCACATGTTCCTGCATGATTTTGTAATTCTAAGTAACTGTTAGTCAACAGTACAGGCAGAAGCAAACACGCTGTGACTCTGAATAAGTATCCTCCTCACAAGTCTCAACAGCTCACTTTTTCCTGTAGGAAATGGCTTTTAATCCTCAACTTTTATTGGAGAAATTTATTTACAGCTATAGTTGTTAGCTCACATCAGGTTCAAAACAGCCTATTACAAGCACTAAGCAACATGATCTTAAATTTACAATCTTTTCAGATACTAGACAGTAGCATCTCTTACCAACCTGTTAAGAAAGGGATCTGAGCTATTGGTTGTCATTGTTCTCAATTCCTGAGACATCCCAGGAGAAGATACTGGATTTTGAGTGCCACCATCCTGCTCCAGTGTTGGTAACTGGCTACGGAGAGCTAATTCCTTTAAAAACAAACATACACAAAAAACAACAACATAAACATAATATATCCTTTAACAAATTTGTTAGGTTTAAAGAATTAATGTTTAATAGGGTAACTGTGTACACAAAGTTGTAGTATCTATTTTAAATAACATACTTCCCAATCAGAGTGACCAAGTTCTTCTATCCACTGGAAGTGATTAAAAATTAAGTTGCCTAAATTTGAAAGTTTGCTTAGTTATATTAACCCCAAAACATATACACTTTGGTACTTAGCTTCATTTTGATATTTTCCTTAATATGGCCTATACTACCAAATTCTCCTTTGGAGTAGAAGGGCAAGTCTGGTCTTACTGTAAGATACTAATTCCCTCTTCATCCCCAACATTGTTTTGCATTTTGGTATCCAGTGTCTCATTTTGACTTCAGGTTTTTCTATCTTCAGTTAGAGTGTTTTATCCTCTACCAGGGAGAGAGGAGAAGGGAGAAAAAAAAAAAAAAGGTATCAAACATAAAAACATGAACCCAAAGTCCCTCCACTATAATCATAGGATTTAAAATCGGGTAAAATTTCTTCAGCGACATTCCACAATTTCTCAGCAGGATTCTACCTAGAACCTGAGCAGAGGCTATGGGCCACTACAAGATTTGCCTCAGCAGGTTTCGAGATAACCCAGACCTCAGTTACTATACTTGCCCAGGACCCACAGGCCAGTTCATCTCACTCGGACCAAACCCTAACACCTTCATCACTACTGTCTTTTTTCTATCATCTCTCTTTGAACTCTCCCATTCTCATCTTGCAAAGTGAGAAGTGACAATTGACAGTTTGCTCCCTGAAGGTCTGTATGATGACACTTTCTCAGAATACCATACCTTTTTCTTTCACATGCTATTCTGGCCTAGAATGCTTTTTCTTTCTTCCATATTATTTAAGACCTAGTGAAGACACCACCTTCTTTAAGTAACTCCCCATGATGACTCCATTTCCATATTGAGATGGGATTAGACACAAAGATGTCATGCCTTTCACACCCTTAGAACATGTAACACAATCACAGCATTTATCACACAATTTTGTAATTATTTATTTCTGTTGTACCCCTAAGGGCACAGTGAAGGAATGAACTGTTTTAGAGCATAAAATGACTTCTAATACTTTGAGTAATCCATATTTCTCTTAAAATACAAGGATGTATTTAGCAATAAACATTAGAATGTATAAAAGTATAATCTCTGGATGAGGATGGTGTATAGTTTCTGTGACAAAACTGTGCATCCTTCAAAATATGGGAATATTAGAGAATATCTTGAAGATCTTCATATGTTTTGCCCCATAAATTTCAAAGAGAAAGAGAGAAGGAGAGGGAGGGAGAAGGAGAGAGGCAGATTCATATCCTAGTTTACTCCCCAAACATCTGCAAGAGCTGAAACTGGGTGGGGGCCAAGGCTGGGAGGCAGTAACTCAGTTACTTGAGACATCATCACTGCCTCATAGGGTCCGCATTAGCAGAAAGCTGCAGTCGGGAATAGAGCGAGGAACTTTACTGACGTATTCAGATGTGGGGATGCGGGAATCCCAACATGCATTTTAACCACTAAGCTAACCACCTCGCCCTCATTTGATTTTTATCAAGGAAGATATGTTCACATTTCTATTTGCCTAACTTTGAACTCTTTCCAGCATAAAGTACTTGACACTAATCCATAAATCTTTACTGAAATAACTTAATTGGTTAAAATTTTCATATTGTTTTTACAATTTTTTATTCTATACCTTTTCATAAAACCCCCACTTTCCCAAGATCATTTTATGAGGTTAAAACAAATCATCTGGTGTAGCCTAGACTTTCAATGTTTTTGCTACCTTGAATTTTGCCAAAATGCTTGTTTAAAGCTGTCAAATTTTTATTTTGCTTTAGTAACTGAATTTCTATTATCAACAGATAATGCAGAGCAAACTATTCAGATTTACAAAAGAAAGGTAATTTAGAGATATTAACAAGAAGGCAAATCTGGGGGCCATGTTATGCTGTAGCAGGTTAAGCTGTTGCCTGTGATGCTGGCATGCCATATGGGTGCTGGTTCAAGCCCCAACAGCTCCACTTCCAATCCAGCTCCCTGCTAATGTGCCTGGGAAAGCAGTGGAGGATGACCCAAGTATCTGGGTCTCTGCCATTCATGTGACAGAGCCAGATGAAGCTCATGGCTCCTGCTTTGGCCTGGCTTCTCTTTGGTCACTGCAGCCATTTGGGGAGTGAACCAGTTGATGGAAGATCTCTGCCTCTTCTAAATCTGCCTTTCAAACTAATAAATCCTTAATAATAATAATAATAATAATAATAATAATAATAATAATGGCAAATCATTCCTAATTGCCTAGGGAGATGTTCAATGCCCTGAGAGATTACACAAAGATCTTGTCATCAAACTATATTTGACCCATGTCAACAGTAAGTAACCTATGGATTTTTCTAAACTGAACATGAGAAGAACAATGAAAACAGGTTACTTTATTTACTGGTGGTAGAGCCAGGGTGTTAAGAATTATTAATCAAAAGAAGAATTTGGAATGAAAATAAGTATAATATGATAAGGACAATGATATAAGTAACCAATGACAGACACCAAATGCAAGGTATGAATATTTAGCTGGGCTTTGAAACTTCTAGTTATAGTAAAGAGAAAATGATTCATTACCTACCCTAAGTAATTTCTAAACAGCTTTACTGAGATACAATTGATATAAAATAAAATACCTACAGAGTGCACAATTTTGGTAAGTTTTGAAATATGTATGCTGGAGCTGGTGCTGTGGCTTAGTAAGGTAAGCCTCCACCTGTGGTGCTCGCATCTCATATGGGTGCCAGTTAGTGTCCCAGCTGCTCTTGTTCTAATCCAGCTCTCTGCTCTGGCCTGGGAAACCAGTGGAAGATGGCCCAAGTGCTTGGGCCCCTGCACCTGCCTGGGAAACCTGGTAGAGGCTCCTGGTTCCTGGCTTCAGATTGGCCTGGCTCCGGCCAGTGCAGCCATGTGGGGAGTGAACCAGTAGATGGAAGACCTTTCTCTCTCTCTTCTTCTCTGTCTGCAACTCTGCCTCTCAAATAAATACAAAAATAAAAATGTTTTTAAAGAAATATGTATGCCTGTGAAACTCTACCACAATCAAGATAATCACTCCCAGAATTTTGTCCTGCTGCTTACCTCCCCAACTTCACCCTCAGAAACTAGTGATCTGTTTTTTGTCATTATTAGTTGGTATCTTACATAATTTTCTATAAATGGAAATCATAGAACATGTGCTTTTCACTTAGCATGATTATTTTGAGATGCAATCATATTACACCTATGATCCATTCTTTTTACTGCTAACCAACATCCCATTGTAGGGATACACAATTGTTTATACATCTGTGGATAGTCATGTAAGTTGTTTCTGAGTTTTGGCTTTATGCAGATACATGCTTTTCATTTCTCCTGGATATCCTAACCATCAAAAAAACCAGAAGTATACTAAGTGTATCCAGATTACTATTTCTACTATGATTCTCCTTATTTTTCTCAATGATGTGGACAAAGCATCAAATTTACATGGGGCCAAAATACTTTAACTACTATATAGACATTATCTTGAGGTGTCTTTTCTACCCTGTGGGAAGTTATATGTCAATTAAATGCGAGGAAAGAAGTATAAGAAGGGCCCATGGATTGTGGCTGGATCCTGGGTCCATACAAGTCCATTATATAAAGCAGGAAAACTTGTGTCCCTTTGTGAATCACACGGGAGAGTTCCTTACAGACCAGGCTGGGATCACTGGCTCTCCTTACTGTGCAGAGAGCTCTGACTTCAAATGTGTCCTAGATTAGCTAAGATTTATAAGCTCAATGGGAAAAGCTACCACATTTTTGTATTATTAGAGAAGAAAATGAGCTAAAAATACTTGCTTTACTTAGAAAAAGTCAAACACTCTAGAAGAACTATTTGACCTTTGAAATACAGAACAGAAGCATGATTAACTTTTGGCTGAATTTCCTATAACTTGCTTATTTCCCCATTTTTGAAAGTCTGTCAAACTATTTATTCTAACTACCTTTGGGAAAAGAGAAGTTTAACAAACTTGTATTTTTAGCTCACTATGATAATTTTAGGCATTGTGTTCAGCATAAAATAATCCAAAAACTCCTTAGAGATAGACGTAACTTTCAACATGAAATGTTTCAACTGAAGTCAGTTTTGTAAACAATCCAATTATGTTCCAAGGCTTATTTTTAAAATAACTAGGCCAGATTTACAAGTTACAAAATAACGTTCATATTCATCCAAAATGTTTTGATAAAATCACTTTACTGCTATAAAATAGGTATTTTGTAAATAGGTATAAAGAGGTTTATTTTTCTTTAAATGTAGTAAAATGGAGAGTTTATAACTAATTCCCTTTTTAACTAAACATTAGATTAAGTACCTTCATTTCATACTTATGCATATTAAAACAATTTTTTTGGTAAAGTCATTAGCAAAAGTTGTATATAACCCTGAAACTAATTGTAGAATTTCACATTTAAAATTCTTAAACTTCAAGCAGAACATTCACTTTCACAATAACAACCCTTGGCTAAGAAAATAAGGAATTATAAAGCTTACTCATAATGGAAAACCCGTGACTTAACTGTTCCTCAGTGGAAGCAGGACAGCCTATGCAAAGAACTCTTCTTTTAACTAATTCTAATTTCATGTTCACGTCCTTCAAAAGCTGACTTAGGTAATCATGGAGTAGGACATACGCCCAAGTTTTTTGGGGGGTGGTGGTGGTTAAGATTTACTTTATTTGTTTGAAAGGCAGAGTTACAGAGACAGAGAGGGAAAGACAGAGAGAGAGGTCTTCCATCTGCTGGTTCACTCCCCCAACAGCCGCAACAGCTGGGGGTGGGCCAGGCTGAAGCCAGGAGCTTCCTCCAGATCTGCTACGTGGGTGCAGTGGTCCAAGGACTCTGCTGTTTTCCCAGGTGCGTTAACAGGGAGCAGGATTAGAAGCAGAACAGCCTGGACTCAAACTGGTGCCCATATGTGATGCCAGAGTCGCAGGAGTCAGCTTTATCTGCTATGCCTCAATGCTGATTCCACCGACTTCCCTTCTAAGATCTGCCTTCTTAAAACAGCCCAATGCTAAGAATGTTGTTTGATTTTTAATGTTTACATCACTTCCCAAAGTTATCTCCAACTTCAGGACAACATTTTTGATACAGAAAGATATACAGATTTGAGGGATGCAACTGTGGCACAGCAGGTTAAGTCCTCGGTGCAATGCTGGCACCTGTATGAGCTCTGGTTTGAGTCCTGGATGCCCCACTTCCAATCCAGCTCCATGCTAATGCACCTGGCAAAGTGGTGGGAGATGGCCCAAGTGCCTATCCCATTTGAGGAGAGAAACAGCACATGAAAGCTCTCTCTCTCTCTGCCTTTCAAATAAATACATCTCTAAAGAAAACAAAATAGTTCTAAGTTCCGTAAAACGTCTAAAACAGAGCTGCAGTGTGCATGTGTGCATATATGTACTTATTTATGTGAGAAATAGAGGTTCCTGCTTTTACACTGATTGAACTCCAAAAACATATATTTAGGGGGAAAGATTAGACTGTTTTCCTACATAAATACATGCAATTTCCCTCCTGATTTTGACAATTGCTTCAAATACAAACAATAACCTTTTGTTTACCTTTTTTATTGAACCCACTGAAACAAATTACATTTATTGCATATGAAAATATTAATGATCTGGAGAGGTGATTATGGAATCAACTTTATTTACTTTTTTTTTTTTTTTTTTTTGATAGGCAGAGTGGACAGTGAGAGAGAGAGAGACAGAGAGAAAGGTCTTCCTTTGCTGTTGGTTCACCCTCCAATGGCCGCTGCAGCTGGTGCTCCACGCTGATCCGAAGCAGGAGCCAGGTGCTTCTCCTGGTCTCCCATGCGGGTGCAGGGCCCAAGGACTTGGGCCATCCTCCACTGCCTTCCCGGGCCACAGCAGAGAGCTGGACCGGAAAAGGGGCAACCAGGACAGAATCCGACGCCCCGACTGAGACTAGAACCCAGTGTGCAAGCACCGCAAGGCGGAGGATTAGCCTGTTGAGCCACGGTGCCGGCCCAACTTTATTTACTTTCTAAAAGCAATTTTTATTTTTAGCAAATAGTGAACAATGTAAGTGTATTCATTTCTAGATGATATATGACAAATAAGTCAAAGTTCTGTTGGGAGACAGGAGAGAGTGGTAATCAATTTGTTTAAGTGAACTGGAAATACAAACTTAGAAATGGAGAATAACTCTAAAAATATGTATTTTAAAAACAGTTTGTCTTAGTGATAGCAGTTTATGTCAACAATTCTAAAAACAGAAAAAGCCATTTATAATGGTTCAAAATAGGGGCCTGCCACACTCTTTTTTTTTTTTTAAAGATTTATTTATTTGAAAGGCAAAGTTTCAGAGACATCTTCAAGTAGCATAAAAAACGGAGTTCCAGTTTGGTAGCATTATTCTGAGATTCAATATTCTTTTTGAGAGATTTTTTGGAATTAGGTCTTTTGTAATTTGTGGTACTTAATTACGGTCTGAATTAAAGTAATAGGAGTTATTAAACCATTGTTCAAACAACAAAGAAGAGGTGATTTTAATTAATAAAACAAACAAAACAGCCTATTAGAGTGTGCAAAGTGTGAGGTTAAATGCTTCTCATTTTATACAAAATTTTCAACATATCCACAAAAAAATTATTCTTATTTAATCAATATTAGGGCTTCAAAGAGAAGAGACACATATTAGAAAAAGTGTTAATAGGATTCTGAATCAGCTTTCCTAGCATCTGCTAACATGAAAGTTTGGAGGATAAAAAGCCAAATTTTCTATTACTAAATTCAGGGTATAAACTTGTTGGCAACTTCACATGGCTCTCAATAGTGGAATTATTTTGCTCTATTTGACCAAAACTGTTGGACATCTGAACCTCTTCAACATTTAGGGGTAATAAGTGCAGTACAGTATTTTCAACAGTAATTAAGATTTAATCATCTTTAAACCAGTGATTGACCATGATATACAATTATTATTACATATAAGGAATGACAATTACACAAATTAGTTGCAAAATACTTCTACTGTAATTTCTATGAAGGCTGAAGCAATTACTTGCTCAGAAACAAAAACAATTCCCTATCATTTCTCTGTCAACCTAAATAGGAATTGGCTGCTGAGTTAAGATAAGTACACAGCACTATTTTATTTTATTTTTTTATCTTCTGGGTAGTTTTTAAAATTTATTCTCATTTATTTGAAAGGTATAGTGATATTGGATATGTGACTAAGAGAAGGAAAGAGAGAGAATCAATCAATCTTCATCCACTGGTTCATTCCCAGATGTCTACAACAGCTGGGGCTGGGTGAGGCCCAAGCCTGGAGCTGGGAACGTCACTGAAGTCTTCAATATGGGGAACAGGGACCTAGGTACTTGAGCCATCATCTGCTGCCTCTCAGGGTGGGTACTGGCAGGAAGATGGATGTGAAGTGAGGCAAGTATCTTAAATGGCAGCCTAACCTGCTATGCCACAATGTCTGTCCCACATTTTCTGGGTGATGTTATGAATTCTCATGAGGCCACTTAGGGATGAATTTGACTTGGGCCTTGTCAAGGAAATGGAGACCCTCAGTTGATATGAAGGAAGAGAGAAAAAGCAAAGTTTTTACTGTGGAGAAAAGTTCACAAGTAGAATCATGGCCATAAGGTAGCAGAGTACACTCAGCTAATGGAAGAGAAACTGGCTTAACCAGAATCAGTGAGAGAGAAGAACACAAGCCAGGTTGCAGAGTTTAACTTGATCTCATAGATATTAGGGAACCCCAGACAGTAAGAACCATATCCTTTAGCACAAGAGAAGGTTAAAAAAAAAAAAAATTCATACTCAGGAGGAACTATCTTTTCTTAAAAATGTTTCTCTCTAAAGACATTGAAATAGAAGCTGGAATGCATTCTTATACCCCGTCTCTCAAATGGTCCCTCCAATTTATAAAAGAGCATTGATTTGTAAGAGAGACATGACTAGAAAACAGTGAACAGTAAATACTGAATATCAAAAAGCAAAGATATTCAAAGTTTCATATGAGATACAAATTGCTTCTGAAACATAAAAATCATGCATAATCAAAACTAAAAATCTTAAGTCCTATAAGGACAAATTTTCCTCAAATTCTGTACATTATAATGAATTAAGAGTTCCATACTTAAGAAAATGTCTCTAAGGTTTTCTTTAGTTTTCAAAATTTTGTATTTCAGCAACATTTGAGGTGTATCTCAGAATTTTTTCATTAACTCACCCATACCAACACAGACATGATTTGTTAATCTTATGAAAAGTACTTAAAGATAGCTTTTTAATCCAGTAATTCATAAACATTTTAAAGTTTGGTATCTTCCCGCTTCCCAAAGCATATGAGGTATATAATTATAAAATAATTATACTGATTTTAGTCTGGCTTGCACTCACTCAGCTGTTCAACTTTCTATTAGAAAAACAAAGACAAATAATAAAAAAAAAAAACCTTTGAAAAACAATGGTACTCACATATTGAGTTACACCTTTATATAATCTCTCCTTTCAGACTGCAAAGCCTTTTCTTGCTTTCTTGAGTATACTACTAAACCTTATTTAAAACCATCTTCTTTTAAGATATGTCTCTTTGTGAAATCTTTCGTAATATTGTTGAAACTCAGAAAATGATACCCCACAATAATGGCACTTTGGCATGTTGAGTACTTTGAACCAAAGAACACTGGAAAGGCTCAGAAACCAAGTGTTTTTTCTGAACTCTCCTGTTCTTTCTACCCTAAGGCAGGCCATAAAACCTAGAATTCTCTCTCCCCCAATGCAGGCCACAGAAACTGGAATTTCTCTTTCCCAAAGCAAGTCTTAGAAACTCCTACCCCACTACCCCAAAGCAAGCCATAAAATCTAAAAATATTATTATAACCTTGCTCTACTTTTCTGTGTAAGAACTGGTCATAAAGAAATGCTCTGACCTACCTTGTCTGAGAGATCGTAAGATCCTCATTTCAGAAAGGGTTCTGCCCTAAACTCAGGAGGAAGGAATGCTGCACAGAGAAGCCAAGAAGAATCTAACTTCAGGCTTTGCTGGCTTTCCCTGTCAGTACTATCACCTTTAGACTGTACCCTTTCATCTAAAAACATCTTTACCTAGCTGTTCATTCTTCATTGAACTTAGGTATAGAGAATTTTCCCTCGTTCTTCAAATCTTCACTTTTGAAAACTTTCTATGTCACCTAAACCTTTGGTTAAGTAAATTTTTTATGCTTTTCTTGTTAAGCTACTTTTTGTTTTAGGAGTGTCAGTCATGATCCTTATTATGGGTAAGAAAAGGCATTAGATATTTCTGCTCCTATAACATGTACCGTAAGATCCTCTAGAAAACATATAAGATAAAAAATACTTATATACATGCTTTCTTGAATAACTTATATGATTTGTATCTGAGCTACAATAAACTTAAATCCATATTGGAATTTCATACATACATTTCTTTAATTTTTACAATTATGCCAGGTAAATATAGACAACTAAAATATACATAACAACTTAATATTTTAATCCCCACTATATACACAGTCAATTTTAAAAGGTCTCTCTTTCAGGTTTCTTGCATTGGCCTAAGCAATCTAAGTCATCAATTCTGTAACTTTAGTATCTTAGAATTTTTAATTGCTTACAAGCCCACACTTTCCTAAAGGTTTACTATTTTACAGAAAGCTAAGAATTCCTGGAGATAATTTAATAACAGTAACTGTTCTATTCAAGCATGAAATACAGAGTTAGAAACATTTAGCTCATTTACTAGATTTAAGGGGTAAGATGAGTAGAAAAATAAGAGAAACAATCCCAATATCTACTTTTGGCATGAAGAACTCTTTACTTGAATCCAAATAATCTCATTTGAGTAAATTTCTGCTCCTATGTTAGTTTCCACTTCATTTATCATGAATAAAAGCCACCTTTCAGAAACACATAAGAGAAAAAACAAGGAAAAAGTCTTCACTTTTTAAGATCTAATATTATGTTGCTTTTCACAGTCAAATATGAATTAGTACCTTCATATGAATGTCTAACTTTTGTGAAGCTGACTTATTATAAGCTATTCCCTTACTTGGTGGTTTGATTAAATGGAGGCATTTGATAAAGAAGAATAAAATATACTCTCTCACAAAGTTAACTGGTTTCTAGGAGGCCTGAATCTGACTTTATCAGCACAGTTCTCCAGTGGACAAGTTAACAGTATCTGAAATGAGTGGAATTTGTCAACTCCCACTTTCCAGCTGATTCTGAAACAATGCACTTATTTAGCCTAGTAAAAAAAGGAGCTACACTGAATGTGAGATGTTTTATGGTTACTTCTACCCATTCAATATAAGTGTAATGATCCTCTAGCTCCTAATTCTTTCAAATCTTGTGGACCCTAAACACACAGAATCTCTTCTGGTTTCAAAATTGAGATTCTTCCCGTGAGTTAGACACAAGTGCTGATGTTAGAAAGAAAAGTGGTCATTCCAGCTAAATAAGATGCTTTAACAACCAGTGCTCCCTGGGGTTTATCAGGGAGAAATGTTGATAAAAGCCAACAAAGAAATCTGGAACACTATCCAGGCAGATCCTTCTCTCGCCTTAATTTTGATATTGTTCCTTTGGAATGAATGTCTAAGGCAAAGAATATTTTATCCTCATGGTATGACTCTTAAAAAGACTTTCTAAACTAGACTATCCAACTAAATAATTTATACTATCTTTTATTATTGCCAAGCTTATTAATTCATGTAATCACTAATATTTTAGGCTGTTCAAATAAAAATTAGGCACACCTCCATATTGAACAATTCAGACACAAAACATTTCAAATGTGGGATAAAAGACCTCCAGGGAATCAATACACTAATTAGAAGCCCTCTGGGAAGAGAAGGAAGGACTAGATAGTACAGCCTTTCTGGGAACAGCAATGTTAACTTAAGTATCCTGTATAAAGATGGCTCACAGTTATACTCTGGGCTAATCTACAGTAAGGACTGGCCCCTGGAATGCAAGTTTCTCTTCCCTAACATCCTTTTTTTTTTTTTTTTTCCAGTGCTAAAACATCAGATAAGAGCCTACCTGACATTTTGGAGAATTTGCTGTGCTGGGATTGATATTCCGCATTGCCTAAGAGTAAAAAATAAGACGGATAAAAATTACTTTAAGCCACGTGGTTTGGCTGTGTAGGCTGACTTACAATTGTATCCAGACATATCACCATAGCACAGAATTCCCAAGCTACCCAAGAAGAAGCAGACTGAGGAAGACAGGAGCCAATGGAGTCACCATGTAACAACACTGAAATCTCAGAAATTTTTAACAGCATTGAGTAGATAGGACAGCAAGAATTGAGGTGTCAGGACTAAAATAAAATTTGATATTGGTCAGGTAGGTTCTTTGTTTCTGAGTATTATGCAAGTAAAATGATTTTGATGTTTCAGTAATAAGAGAAACTATCAATGGAAGAAGTTCACAGGAAGCCAAGACTTAAGATACACTAAATATATATTGATTGCTAAAAGGAATTCTAAAATATAGACTATTAGTATGAGAATACAGGAGGTCTATCATTTCAACATAAGAAAAGACAACACAGTAGGTAAGTAAAGAAGAAATAAAGAAGTTACCTTTAAAGGAACTGAAGCTATTCTGTCCAAGACCCATCACCCAGAGTAAGAATAAGATTTAGAAAAATTCTTTAGAAGGAAAAACTTTTACAAGTAGCAGTGTTTGGCCCACCAAAAAAACCAGGCTTATCTATAGCACACAACAAAATGAAGAATGGTCCATTTGTAAGACTTCAAAAATCTCAAAAACAGCAAGACTTCAAACATCAGCAGTCAAAGAACTTTTCACTTGTTAAGGTTTCGTGACAATCTTCATTCATATGTGAAATTTAGACTAGTATGTACTTACACCAACTAGTTCTCAATAACTATAAAATGAAAAGCAAACAATGAAAACAGCCTGTATAAAACATACTTAAATTGCCTTATTTCTTCTAATATCCTTGTAATTATAT
This sequence comes from Lepus europaeus, assembly GCF_033115175.1. Lineage (NCBI taxonomy): Eukaryota > Metazoa > Chordata > Mammalia > Lagomorpha > Leporidae > Lepus > Lepus europaeus. The sequence goes on along the minus strand of NC_084833.1, from coordinate 90,759,504 downwards.
TACTGATGGTGTGACCTCATTCTGGCAATACAGTTTTATCTAAATAAAAAAGCCTTCCTTTATAGTAATATGTTAAAAAGTCAGTTAGAGCTATAATAAACCATGTCAATATGCTTCCTCTCTCCAACTTGTTCACAGCAGATAAAGAAACATCTCTTTCTAGACCATTTTCTAATATCAAATGCTGGCATAAACTCTCTTACTGCCTCAATCAGGGTGTACCTCTGACCCAACCACACTACATTACACTCACTGACAGAACACATTTTAAAGGTAGTCTGTCTGGGCTTCCATGGCTTAATTTATCAGGAACCAGTTCCTAAAATCCCAAATCAGAGTTCAGAGACAGTTATCAAGTTCATGTATTTTGCTGACACTCAAGTGACATTCTTAAAATATAGTCCAATAAAAAGGTATCTTTAAATGCTCACATCTTTGTACAGGAATGCAGAGTACAATAATTCTTAAATGTCTACATTTAGCACACCATGATTTGTGGGGGAAAAAATAGTACAGATAAATGTATTTTATGTTTGTTAATAGAGTATCTCTGGGGACAAAGTAAAACCCAAGAATCTCAGTTATTTACATCTAAAGGAGAGAATTGGGCAAAAGATTTTACTTCCAATGTACTTACCTTTTCTACACTTTCAATACTGTACTGATTTTTATCTACTTAAAATATTTTATGTATATATGTATGTGTGTGTGTTTTAAAAAATTTATGGAAAATAGAATCAAAAGCTAAGTTAATTTTGGCACAAAAGCTTTGAAATCCATGAATAGTTTATATTTCTATAAATTTATATAAACTATACAAGGATTTCAAGACATTTTTGTACCAAAATGAACTCATTTTTAAATTTCATTTTCATGAATTTTTTGAAGTACTGCAGTAAAAATTAAAAATATCCACATTGCTTGAGCCATAGGATCACATCCTCAGTTCAAACACTTATCTATCCACTCTGAAACAAAGTAAAAATTAATTTTGACATAAGATATTAATTTATTCTTACAGAACATAGTAGTTCTGAAAGGCAACTGACAAAAATATTCAGAAAGGGTTTCAAACTCTCCACTGTTTGGTCTTACCCTTATCAACATGAAAAAAAAAATGTAAATCAAGTAATCTTAAGGGAAATTTGGTTCTTCTAAACTTGGGGATAACTTGTATTTATTTGAAATGAAAATCCTTAGATTGAGCAATACTAAAACATATATGTTATTCAAGAAATGGCATACTGATGTACCTCCTAATCCTTTGTTCCTGATAAATAAATCATTTAAAGCAAATGGGATTTTTCCCCAAGTGATATCCCATAGTTTCCCCCTTTTTCAGATCCTCAGAAATATTAATCTATAATTCCATGTACATTTGTGGAAGCAACCTTGTTTCCTGGGATTTCTGCTCAATTGCAATGACTATGGCCAGCTCTTTATGATTCAAGTTACAAGTCACATCCTATGTGATCACAGACCAGTCAAGAAACTAAGGACAGAGTTGAACAGAATGTTCTTGCATTGCTCGAATTTTACAGAGACAACAACCTTTGTGACTAATAAGCAGTAAAAGGAAGTTTACTTAAGTTCACATTGGAAAACAGTCCCCAAAAAATGGAAGGCTGGTTTTCTAACCTGTGGCCTCACCTGCCGGAGCAGTTCTTGGTGTTTCAGTCGCAGTCTCTCTTTCTCCATTTGCAATTGTTGCAGCCTCATCTGTTGCTGCTGGTTGGAACTGCCACCTCCCATGACACCCCCTTGTGGGCTCTGAGGAGCAAGGGGTGGTGGCTGTTTCACTGGAGCACTCTGACTGATTCTCTGATTCATGGCTGAAATGAAACAAAAGATCTGTCCTAAAAAACCAGCTAAGAAACAGAAAAATATGACTTTGTAATTAAAAAACAATTGGAGATACTCATAGTAGATTTTTGCAGTAAGAATGGAAATCACCTAAAATTCCACCAACTGTACAATGATTGCTTAGTATCGCTGTCATCACTGCTGTTACAAGATGTAAGGCAACATAAGAAAAAAGAAAGACAAGGTAGTTCTACTATGCAATTATTAGAATAATCTCTAACACATACTAGGTAACTTCAAACTGTTGGCAGTTTATTTCGGAACAAAAAACTCTGAAATACATGCATCAAAGAGGACTTCAAAAAATGGAAAATGTGTATTATGAAAAAACTATTGGGGCTGGTTTTGTGGTATAGTGAGTATAGCTGCCGTCTGTGGTGCCAACAACCTTTGTGGGCATCAGTTTGAGTCTTGGTTGCTCCACTTTGTTTTTTGTTGTTGTTGTTGTTGTTGTTTTTGAGAGGTAGAGTTACAGACAGTGAGAGGGAGAGACAGAGAGAAAGGTCTTCCTTCCATTGGTTCACTCTCCAAATGGCCACAATGGCCGGAGCTGCGCTGATCCGAAGCCAGGAGCCAGGTGCTTCTTCCTGGGGTCTCCCACGTGGGTGCAGGGGCCCAAACACTTGGGCCATCTTCTACTTCTTCCCCAGGCTATAGCAGAGAGCTGGATTGGAAGAAGAGCAGCCAGGACTAGAATTGGCACCCATATGAGATGCTGGCAACACAGGTGGAAGATTAACCCACTGTGCCACAGCACTGGCCCCTGCTCCACTTCTGAACCAGCTCCCTGCTAATGTGCCTGGAAAAGTAACAGAAGATGACCCAAGGGCTTAGGCCCTCGCACCCATATGGGAGACCTGGATGATGCTCCTGGGTCCTGGCTTCGGCCTGGCTTTGTGGCCATTTGGGGAGTAAACCAGCAGATGAATGAACAAACTCTTTCTCTGCATGTCCCTCTCAAAAGAAAAAACAAAACAACCTATGCATGGATTAAAAAAAACTTTTATACCACAATACACTTATCTTTTAATTCCATTTTCCATGAATATTTTGAAGTACCTTTGCATTACGTTAAAAGCAAAGTATAGAATATACAAATGTAAAATAAAAGGGGACAGGAAATATATATTGTGTATTTAGAGAAGTGTAAATTGAAGAACAGCAAAGCAGCAGCTAACATATTGGCCCAACAGCCAGGAAACTGGGTGATTAAAGGATTGAGCTGGAGAGAAATCTTTATGACTTTTTAAGCATGAATGATGCAAATATATTTCTCATTTTATATATATACTTATATATATATATATATATATAAATTTAATTAAAAATTGACCCCGAAAGCAACTGAAACAAAGCATTCTGATTAATAAAATCCATCAAAATACTCAAACCTTAATATGCTCCTAAACAAGGATACTTCAAAAAGTTTGTGGAAAATGTAATGAAAAGATAAGCTTATTCTGGTACAACCTACCCCCACAATCTGAAATCCATGCAGTTTTTTTTTTCATATACACATTTTCTATGAACTTTTGAAGTACCCTTGTATATATCCCTAATACAGCCAAGTAGATATCCAATGCAGGGCCCATATCTAATTTGTCCACAAGCACCTGGATGCAAGAGATCTGTTTCACTGAACACTACTATTTCCCCAGCACATATCTGAGTAGTCTCTCTTTTTTCTTTTTTAAAATTGAACCCATAATACCATTAGGAGGCTAGAAACCGGGTTTTTACGATAGTGAATTTCTGTCACTGATATAGGACAGATCAAACTGGATTAATAACCTCATTCAACAGAACATATTTTAATGTAAAAATATTAAGAATCATAATATATCTTTTCAGACACACGTTAAGCTGTTTAAGTTGAAATTTTGAGTCACTGTTTCTACTAAATGTTTAATACACATGGATCAAAGAAAACCCCAAGAACAAATGGCTTCACATTCAAGAAAGAATACCAATCATATACCACCTCTTTCAGAGTATAATAAAGGAATACTTGCCAACACTTATGAGGCCAGCATATCCTTGCTACCCTATGAGAACATTAAAAGAAAGAAAAATTATAGACTAATCTCTCTCATAAACCTTGCTATAAAAATCCTAACACACATTGACAGCTATCAGAATTTACTGGCCTCCCAGGCACAGAATTTTTCATGTCCCCTATTCTAGACCAATCCTCAGGAGCTTTCCCAGAATCTATCATACACATTAAGAATCTTCTTCCTTCAGGGCACTGCCTTGGAACTTTTCTATATTGTATATTGACATTTCTTACCTAATTCTTTTTTGTTTATAATTTGTGTCTTCTCTTAAACTGTCAAGGGAATTGAGCGACAGTATTTTATCCATTTATATATCCTCTGTGCTTGGCACAAAGTATGAGGGAACTTAAAAAATTTTCATGGGAAATTTTAATTAAAATTTACTTGAAACAGCTTCTGCTGACTTCCCAAGGTGCATCAGCGAGAGAAGTGGATCAGAAGCAGAGCAGCCTGGACTCGAACAGGTGCTCTGGCTCTAATATGGGATGCCAGCACTGCAGGCTGCAGCTTAAGCCACTGTATTACAACATCAGCCCTTCTCATGGTTCTTAATTTTTGTTTTTAATGTATTTATTGTCATCTATTTGAAGATGATGGAGGAAGGGAGGAGATCATGAGAATGAGAGAGATCTCCCATCCTCTTGTTCAGTTCCCAAATATTCACAACACTGAGGTTGGCCAGGCAAAAGCCCAGAACTCCATGTGGGTCTCCCGCATAGGTGGTAAGGGCCCAGGCACTTGAGACATATGGGATGCCAGTATTTCAGGCGGTGGCTTTACCCACCATGCCACAGTGCCGGCCCATCCTTCTAAAGTTTTTTTTTTTTTTTTTTTGGACAGGCAGAGTGGATAGTGAGAGAGAGAGACAGAGAGAAAGGTCTTCCTTTGCCGTTGGTTCACCCTCCAATGGCCACCGCGGCTGGTGCACCACGCTGATCCAAAGGCAGGAGCCAGGTGCTTCTCCTGGTCTCCCATGGGCTGCAGGGCCCAAGCACTTGGGCCATCCTCCACTGCACTCCCTGGCCACAGCAGAGAGCTGGCCTGGAAGAGGGGCAACCGGGACAGAATCCAGAAACCGGGACTAGAAACTGGTGTGCCGGCGCCACAAGGCGGAGGATTAGCCTGTTGAGCCGCGGTGCCGGCCCCAAAGTTTTTTTTTTTTTTTTTTTTTTAAATATTTATTTGAAAGGCAGGGTTAGAGAGGTTCACTCCCAAAATGGCCACAATGGCCAGAGAGGGGCCGATCAGAAGCTTGGAGCGTCTTCTGGGTCTCCCAGGGGAGTACAGGGGCCCAAGGACTTGGGCCGTCTTTTGCTGCTTTCCTAGGCCATAGCAGAGCTGGACTGGGAGTGGAGCAGCTGGGACTCGAACCGGCGTCCATATGGGTTGCCAGCACTGCTTGGTAGTGGCTTTACCTGCTATGCCGCAGTGTTGGTCCCTCCTTCTAAATGTTTTAACAGGCTAAGGCCAGGGCAGCTGTATATCCAGCTTTCACAGTTGGGCTTTTTTCTTTATCAATTTATATCTCCTCTCTTATTTTTATAACACTTCCAGTTCCTGGTATCTTCAGGAACTGAATGGCCTAGATTATACAGGCCTCTCACAATGCTCTCACTGGTTTGTATTTATTTTCTGATATACACAGATCTTTAAAAAATTATGACTCTGTAATATGGGTTATCTTCTTTTATATTTTGTCTAGAGGAACACAGAAGAATGTCAAGATAGGACTTACTGCTCTATCTTGTCCAAAACTTTATTAATCTCTTATACAGCAAAAATCAAAACATTTACTTGCTTTTGAAGACACAATAAAATATATTTATGAGGAATAAATGATTAAAACTTTTATAATTATGGTTGGTTTAAAATTTCATTTATAGGAAGACAGGAAAAAGGCCAGTAATTTTTGAGAACTAAGATCTGCAATGTACTAGTGACTTTACTTAATAAAGTTATTTTTGTCACTACTTTTGTCACCAATATGAATGTACATTTATGGGTGCCATGGTAAGACATTAATAATAAGGTAGGTGGGAATTTGGCTTGGCAGTTACAATGCTGATTGGGATACCTATATCCATATCATAGTCCCAGCTCCGCTCCTGATTCCAACTTCCTGCTAATGAGCACCCTAGGAAGCAGCAGGTGATGGCTCAAGTAGTTGGGTCTTTGACATGCAAGTGGAAGACCTAGTTCAGGTTCCTGGCTATTGGCTTTGGCCTGTCCCAGTTCTGGCTGTTGTAAGCATTTTAGGAATGAAGTAGCAGAGATGATCTCTCACCTCTCCCTCTCAAATAAAATGAAATTAAATGAAGTAAAATATTTAAAAATATTTAAAACTGCTGGTTTTCTCCACTGTAACTGTGGGGATGTTGACATAACCTTTTTGGGAGTCACTGTGGGGACTGAGTGTTCAATTATAGCCCTGTGAGAATAGCTGCTTCATAAATGTTCGTCTCCTCCCTTCTCCAGAATATTTCTTTCTAAACCTTAAGAATACCATCATATAGATAATCATCCTATACCCTAGTGATTCTCATACTTGCCTTTCCCTCCTCCCATCTTACCATACCATTCACTGTTTCCAAGTACTCTTATAATTCACAAAGATAAGTATGTTTGTCTTTTCTATAAGATCTAAGTGGAAAAAGATGGGTGGGTAGAGATTAAGCTAAGGGGATCCTTCCATCTCTTTTGATGAAAGGTGTTCTTGGCAATAGAAAACTCAACTTACAGGGTTTCCTCCACCTCCAATTCAGCTTCCCACTAATGCATTCTGGGAGGCAATGGATGGTGGCTCAAGTGTTTGGGTCCCTGCCACCTACATGGGACACCTCCATTGAGTTTCAAGCTCCTAGCTCTGGCCTGGTTCAGTTCTAGCTGTGTGGGCACTTGAGAAGTAAACCAGTGGACAGAAGAGCTCCCTCTTTCTGCTTTCAAATGGCTAATAAACATTTAATTTTTAAAAACTACAAGAAAATAGCACATTAGTAAATTGTGCTGAAGTTGCAAACCATGACTGATTTTAAAGCAGATTCTAGAGCTACATAAATATTTCAACCTCAAAAAAATTAGAAAAAACTAAAAATTTATATATTTATTTAAAGATGGGAAGGAAGGGAGAGAGGGGTGAGGGGTGAGGGGTGGGGAGGAAGGGGGATATTTTCCATCTGCCCTTGATTTATTCCCCAGATGCCCACAACTGCCAGGACCCAGGAACCCAAGTACTTGGGTCAACATCTGCTCCCCTGAAGCGCATTAGTGGGAAACTGGATTAGAAGTAGAGAAACCAGGCCTTGGCCTGGCACTTGGATGTAGGATATGGGTGCTCCAAGCAGTGGTGTAACATGCTGGACCACAATGCTAGCCCCTAATACAGTATTTAATATTTATAAAGTACTGCATGTTTATAATATACATTCTGGGTGAAAACAAATTAGACAATAACAAAACTGCATGAAAATACACAGTAAATATCTTTTGCTTTGCATTAGTTTTCCAGAGACAGATAACCATGAACAGTAATCATTACCAATAATAACCACTGGCTGATGGCAAACTGAATTGGTTGCTAAGGTCTTTTGCAATCTAGGCTTATCTTACTATTCAAAACCACAGATCGGGAAAAGTTAGAGTATGAAAAGATGGAGGAAGAACCAAAGAATGCAACAGGAACTTGCACAAAATATGCAATAAATATGTACACTTTTGGTTGTGTTTACTTAATGTTGTTATTTATGGATACTAGCAGTGTTAGAAAGGTTCCACATGAAAGTCACTTAAATGACCAATTCAAACAACCTTGTTTATCTACTGAAGTGGGGATTTATTCCTCTCCAGAAGCATCCTGTTCTTTATCCTATGAGTATGGTAAGCATTTTAACAAAACACAGAGCAGTGCACCCACAAGGGGTGTGCCAGAGACCTCACAAGCAGGCAAGAAACAAAACCGGCTTTGTTTCCTGGGAAAGGGAGCAGGACAGCCAGAAAAGAAAAGAATAGCATTACCAGCTTCTTCCTAGTTCTAATCAACTGAAATCCCAGTGTTTCCTGTTATAATCAAATTTCTAAAAAGTACTCTATAAATTTTTTTTAAAAATGCCCTATAAAATGTCAGAATATAAATTTTTTATATTTTTAAATTTAAAATCTATGCTTTCTGGACTACGAAATAGTAACTGTTTCAAGTTTTAGTCAACAAATCAGTCTTGACAGCTTTATAGTAATAAACCGAGTCTTGAAAAATGAGACTCTCTTCTCCAAGGGAAAAGAAAAAGAAAGGGCATTATCACCATAGATCTCATCCCATTTCATTCTAAACATCTGAACTTTCAAACTTCAGCCAATTTTCAGATTTACATTATAGATACCCTCAAAACTTTGCACTACTACAAAATATTAGATTTGTTATTCAGTCATATACTATGGGTTAATTCAATTCCAGTGACCTCATTAAGTATAAATCTAAAATTAGAAATTCTTGAATTATTAAAACATTATATCAATTCCTCATAACTACTAAAACACTGTGTATTTACATATTAGCAATTACTATATTAATTTGTTCATAATATTCAGAAACAAAATCTAGGTTTTCCGAAGTATACTCAAGATTATAAAATTGTAGACTTGTTAAAAGAAACTAACACTCTTTTATCTGTTGTTCTTAAAATAGATAAAACAAAACATCAACTGCTGATTTTTAGTGTTGACTCTGTGACCTAGGCAACTGAATTCTCTAAAAATTTGTTGTAGGGGCAGGTGTTTATAGCACGATGGGTTAGGCCACATCCTACAACACTAGCATCCCTTATCAGAGTGCTGGTGACCCTGGCTGCTCTGCTTCCAATCTAGCTCTCTGCTAATGTGCTCAAGAAAGCAGGGGAGAATGGCCACAGACCTTGGACCCCTGCCTCTCATGGGAGAGAACACGATAGAGTCCCAGGCTCCTTGCTTTGGTCTGGCGCAGACCTGGCTACTGACACTTGGGGAGTGAACCAGCAGATGGAAGATACCTTTCTGTTTCTCCCTGTTGAACTCTGCCTTTAAAATAAATAAATGTCCCTAAAAATAAAATTTGCTATAAATTGGCACATTTATCCATTTAAACACAGAATGTTAGTTTTTCAGTGAAAATTACTATCTGATTCACTCTTCTAAAAAGGAGTAAAAAGACCAGTCTTAAAAAGTGACTGAACATACCTTTTTATTATCAATATACAAAAGAGGTTCCCAACACTTGAGTAAGCTATGTATCTAAATGACATCACGCATAGCAGTTTATTCAGATAATTCACAAACCACAAAATCATCCTTCTAACATGTTCAATTCAGTAAGTTTTAATATATCCATAGAACTGTGCAACCATCACTGCTAATTTCCAAACATTTTTACCATTCCAAAAACAAAATTACCTAATGTCCCCACCCTCCAACTCACCCCTGACCTCTTCTACCACCCTGTCTATGGAAACTTTTAATCTACTTTGTCTCTGGGTTTGCCTATTTTGGACATTTCATACAAATGGCATCTAACAATATGTAGCTTTGCGTCACTTCTTTGACTCACCCTAATGTCTTCAATACTCATTCATGTAGCAGTATGTATCAACATTGAACTGTTTTTTTGGTAACTGCAAAATAATATCTCCTTAGAGGGATATATATATAGCACATTTTGTTTGTCCATTCATCAAATGATGCACACTGAGGCAATTGTCACTTTTTTGCTATTAAGAATATAGGTATAAGGGGTCAGCGCTGTGACATAGTAGGTTAAGCCGCCTCCTGAGAAGTAAGCAGCCCATATGAGCGACCTACTATCCCACTTTCGATCCACTTCCCTGCTAATGTGCCTGGAAAAGCAGCAGCAAATGGCCTAAGTGCTTAAGCCCCTGTAATTCACATGGGAGACCCATATGAAACTGCTAGTTCTTGACTCTTGGTTTTAGCTTGGCCCAGCCCAAGCCATTGCAGCCATTTGGAGAGTGAACCAGCAGATGGAAAATCTTTCTCTGTAACTCTGCCTTTCAAATAAGTAAATCTTTAAATAAACAAACAAACAAAAGAATTCTGTTATAGGGGCCAGCAATGTGGCACACCGGGTAAAGCTGCCACCCGCGGTGCTGGCATCCCATATGGGTGCCAGTTCAAGACCCAGCTGCTCCACTCTGTCCCAACTATCTGCTATGGCCTGGGAAGCAGCTGAAAATGACCCAAGTCCTTGGGCCCCTGCACCTATGTGGGAGACTGGAATAAGCTCTTGACTTCGGATTGGCCCAGCTCCGGCCGTTGTGTCCATTTAGGGTGTGAACCAGCAGATGGAAGATTTCTCTCTCTCTCTGCCTCTACCTTTCTGTAACTCTGCCTTTCAGATAAATAAATAAATATTAAAGAAAATCCTGCTATGAACATCATGTAAAAGATTTTGTATGGGCGGGCATGTTTCCAATTTGTTCGTGTGTGTGTGTGTGTGTGTATAAATGGAACTGCTGGGTCATATGAGCATTCGTGGTTAACTTTTTGAGTATTACCAAACTACTTTCCAAAGCTGCTGTATCGTTTTTTGATCCCTCCAGCAACACATGAGGGTTCCAATTTTTCCACTTTCTGTTCAACATTTGTTATTGTCATTTTTACTTTGGCCACCCTAAAGGGAGAAAAGTGGTATAACTCAAGCGGTTTTGGGTTTGTATTTCCCTCTTACTGGTAATATACTCTAGGTCTTAAGCAGGAAAAGGAGAATCTCTCCCCAAAAGCCAACTCCTAAGTCCTCCAAAACTGGGTTAAAACATTCACATATTTGCTCAAAAATATTGATAACAAATATAAATATTTAAGCCAATCTAGTTTTCTTCCTTTATGTATCAAAAGACTGGCATAAGCATTTAATATAATGGTATTTTCTTCAAACAATATAATCATTGAAGGAACTTTAAAAAGAATAATCCAGCAGAACGTTTTCTCATCACCTCGTTAAGTAGTTTTGGGCAGACACGAGGTTGCTAAATGAGGTGAGGTGAACAAGGCAGAAAGTGTTCTAACTAGCTTTCAACTCTTCTCTGTCCCCAGAGCACAATCCTTGCAGTACGAAAAAATTTACAATCTACTTTGGAAATAAAATTTAGATAATAATACTCCTGCTCAAAGAGGACAGTTAAATTTAAAAATAAACCTGCTACCATAAATCCTTATTAATGAGTACACAGGTCCATTAATTACATCTTTATTTTAAATTTTGTATGTTTTTTCTTCTTTCATGAGAGAATTCACAATTTAGAAGAGATGTATACCCATGCCCCTCTCCAAAAAAGCCTTGCTCAAATACCCAGTCACAAACAAGTTCTCCACACCCCATCTACTTCCTTTCATAACACCTTGTTTATTACCTTTCATGGTACTGAATGTATTTCACAATGATTTATTTGTTTAGTAAGTAGCTTGCACAAATGCATACCCCTACCCCCAAACTAGGCATGTAACTGGCCTTCAAACATCTGTTGAGTAAATGAATATATTCTAGACAGATTTATTTCCTTAGTTAGCTATCAGTAATGTACAGGAGAACCTCTAAGTCAAAGCGAATTTAGGATGAACTCTAAAATGAGCTCAGCAACTAGGATAGCAGAACAAAGTATAAAACAAAACAAAGAATCTGAATCACTCTCCTAAATCACTCTAATTTACTTCAACAGAAATTTGATTTCTCCCTTGAGAAATCTATAATATATTTTTCTTGAATCTGAATCTATCTGTTCACAAACAGTGGCAAGCAACACCAGATGGCTCCTCTTCTCCAATCTGAAACATAGTTCTCTTCTAAAAACCACAAGCTTTATTTGTGTGTTTGATGCCAAGGGCTTTAATAACATAAATAGGCCATTAATTTTAAATTATCATTCACTGACGGTGATTTTAAGGTTTTAAATTATAAAAGTCCTGTGGAAATAACTCAATTATGTAAACAAAGACAAAAATACTTCTTCACTACATGATTAACTATTTGGATCACTGAACTATCTATCAAGCAAAAATTATATATATATATATATATATATACATATATATATATATATGTCTATTTACCCTTGGTGAGTAACAAAGAGATTGCTTACCATGATTGAAAAACTATTTTGGCACTATCCTACTGAATTTAGCACAACTTTAAAAAAAGAATAAAATTGTAAAGTTTAAGTACTGAACCAATTTTGGTATTGATTCTATCATTTATGTATTAAAATGCTCATTTTAAAAATGTTTATTTTTTAAGTTTAAAAATGTAGAGAGAACAATTAGTGACAATCTCTACTATGTCTTAAATCAGGCTTCATTAAGTACGCAGCCTAGAACTGTGCTTCAGACTTGGTGTATTCTATCATAGCAATTTTATGAGAGTTCAACAATGCACCACCTTTACAGCAGTAAAGCAACCAAAGTATGCTAACATGAACATGTTGAAATTCTATATGATTGAAAGAGTTTGAGAGGTTGGACAAATCTTAACTATTCCACCCAGGACTCCCCATCCCCTATCAATTTGTTTGCTTGGGCATACTCACCATGTGATAAAGCCTTATCTTTAGATTAAAGGTTGAGAGCTTTCCTTGTCTCCTCTTCAAAAGCAATTCCCAAGTGTGACCAGAGAACCAAAAGCTAAACTTCGACAGTACCAGAATTAGTTCAAAAGTGCTTCTGAGACCGCAATGTACTATCATTAATAAGGCTCCTGAGAAAGATCTTAAGCAATTATTGAAAAATTCAATCTGCATTCTAAAGACTGGAAATATTCCTAAAAGCATATAGTCCAGTCACATTTTACAGAACAGTCAAATCAAGAGAAGTTAGGTAATTTTCTGAACCAGCTGGTTATATTGTGTCTCTGGATTCCTAGCTGAGTAGATTTTCTTCCTATCATAATTTCATTCAATTGAATCCATTATTTTATATAAGTACCATGTGGAAAACATGAAGCTGGCCACCACTGTAGATTTTAAAAGGAATTTTTGAAATGCATAGAAAATGCCAAGATAGAGCAATGCTATAACTATTTTTCTCACTGGAAAATGTTCATATAAAACACCTTACCAATATCACATTTAAAGAGGCGTTACAAAAAATGAAAGGCATTCAGAGGAAGTACGTGAATTTGTAAAGAACAGAGATTTCTTAACACACGAAAAAACCACTGTTACAAGGGGGAAAAAAACTGCTGGGATTGGAGCTGAGTTCCCACAGGTAAAGGGAAACAGATTTCTGGGTAGTAAAGGAATGCAAACTTTCTGGTCATTAGAATATTTCTTAAATATAATAGACTGCCTAATAATGTAGTAAGTTAGTCAAGGAAAGGCCAATGTGGAGACTGGAAGAAAATGCCTTAAGAATATATGATAGAGGCAAGGCAGAATTGTACAGACAATTAAACTAGACAGCTTCAAAGTCTGCTCCAACCAGAGATCATATAATTACCTTTGGGTAATTTCCTCATGATGAGTCACAATATAGGATACAGATGCATTGACCACTTTTTCATTGCTCTAAAATTTCCATGTATCAGTATTGGTATGTTAGTTGTATTTCCTTTTTTTAATTGAAGCTTTTTTTCTTTTATTTATTTGAAAGGCAGACTAACACAGAGGGAAGACACAAGAAATCTTCCAGCAGCTGGTTCACTCCCTAGATGGCCTCAATAGCTGGGGCTGGGCCAGACCAAAGCCAGAAACCTGAAACTCCATCCATGTCTCCCACAAGGGTGGCAGAGGCCCAAATACCTGGGCCACCTTTCCCTGCTTTCTCAGGTACATTAGCAGGGAGCTGGATTGGAGCAGAACAGCCAGGATTTCAACCAACCCTCCAATATAGGATGCCAGCGTAACCCACTGCGCCACAACAGTGGCCATAAGGTGTGTCTCTAAAAGAATAATAGCATGCAGTCTAAATTTCTTATAAATTCTAGGTGTCAAAAGACAAAGTTGATTTTGGTCTTCTTAACTATAACTATATAATCTTGGGTAGATTACGATTCCCTTAGATCTCAGAGTTGCTCAGATTTTGGGCAATATTTCTGAACTCTCCTAGTATTTTTTTTCTTTAATCTCAGTTGGTGGTTTTGGGAGTCATTTATAATGACTAGGTGGCTCCATGGCATTTAGTGGCCAGGAATGTCAAATGTGCTGCAGTGCACAGAGGCCCCTGCCCCCACCCCGCCATTGAGAAATGCTGATTACAGGAATCATAAATTCCTTTTCAGGGCAAATTTTGAGAGTTTTGCTTGTCATTATTTCACCAGGAAAGATTCAAAAGAACTGGCAAAAAAAAAAAAAAAACAAAAAAAAACACAAAAACCTAGTTTTTAATGCATGAATGTCAAGAGACTTATTTCAACAAAATTTGAATAATTAGATATGATGATATTATATAAAGCAAATAACTGTACAATGTTCTGGGTAATATTTAAACTTGAGATTTTTTGTGTTTGAGACTCTTTGTGTTTATCAGTACAACATCTCCAGGAAAAAAGTGTCTCTTAGGTGTTTTTTATTTATTTTCCTGAAGTAATTTAATGGTCTATATGATAGAGTAAAAACATTCTCTTTTTTTTTTTTATTTCTTTATTTATTTATTTGAAAGACAGAGTTACAGATAGAGAAGGGGAGAGAAAGAGAAAGAGAGAGAGCTTCTTCTTTTTTTTTTTTTTGCCAGGCAGAGTGGATAGTGAGAGAGAGAGAGAGACAGAGAGAAAAGTCTTCCTTTTTGCCGTTGGCTCACCCTCCAATGGCTGCTGCAGCTGGCGCATCTCGCTGATTCGAAGCCAGGAGCCAGGTGCTTCTCCTGGTCTCCCATGCGGGTGCAGGGCCCAAGCACTTGGGCCATCCTCCACTGCCTTCCCGGGCCATAGCAGAGAGCTGGCCTGGAAGAGGGGCAACCGGGATAGAATCCGGCGCCCCAACAGGGACTAGAACCTGGTGTGCCGGCGCCGCAAGGCGGAGGATTAGCCTGTTAAGCCATGGCGCCGGCTGAGTAAAAACATTCTTAAGATGTTTTTTAAAAAGTGACCAAAAGAAAAAAACCTTTTTTTTAAAAAAATTTTGTTTTATTTATTTGAAAGAGAGTTACAGAGAGAGGGAGAGACAGAGAGAAGTCCTCCATCCACTGATTTACTCTTCAAATGACTGCAACAGCCGGAGCTGAGCTGATCCAAAGCCAGGAGCCAGCAGCTTCCTCAAGGTCTCCCACGTGGGTACAGGCATATCAGCAGGGAGCTGCTTTCCCAGGCATATCAGCAGGGAGCTGGATTAGAAGTGGAGCAGCTGGGACTAGAACTGGCACCCATATGGGATGCCAGTGCTGCTGGCTGAGGCTTTTAACCTGCTGAGTCACGGTGCTAGACCCAATTAAATCTTTTCCAAAGTTCAATAAATATCAGTGCATCTTTATTGCAACTTGATATCAGTTCATGATTTATTGAAAATAACTAATAAATTCAATATAAATTATAAATATCAGACATTGATTTTCACAACAAATTGCTATTTAATTTCCTAAGACTATATTATCTATTATACATATAAAGCACTGATATTTTAATATTCTAAATAAAAGAAGCTAATAAAGAAAAGAAATATAAAAAGAGTTGAACAGGGCTGGTGTTGTGGTGCAATGGTAAGCTGTGGGCATCAGTTCAAGTTCCAACTGCTCTACTTCTGATCCAGCTCCCTGTTAATGCACCTGGGAAAGCAGTGGAAAATGGCCCAAGTCCTTGGACCCCTGCAACCACGTGGAGACCTGATGAAGCTCTGGGCTCCTGGCTTTATTCTGGCCCAGCAGCAGCTGTTATAGCCACTTGGGGAGTGAATCAGCAGTTGAAGATCTCTTTATCTCTTGCTTTCTCTCTCAGTAACTCTGCCTTTCAAATAAATAAAATAAATCTTTAATAAAAAAGGAGTTGATGTTTGAAGGAGGTGAGTCATAAAATTAAATTTACACTGAGGGGCCGGCGCCAGCATCCCATATGGGCGCCGGTTCTAGTCCCGTTTGCTCCTCTTCCAGTCCAGCTCTCTGTTGTGGCCCGGCAGTGCAGTGGAGGATGGCCCAAGTGCTTGGGCACTTGCACCCGCATGGGAGACCAGGAAGAAGCTCCTGGCTTTGGATCGGTGCAGCGCCGGCCGGCCGTGGTGGCTATTTGGAGAGTGAACCAACGGAAGGAAGACCTTTCTCTCTGTCTCTCTCTCTCTCTCTCTCTCTCACTCACTGTCTATAATTCTACCTGTCAAATAAAAAAAAAATTTACACTGAGGTGAGTCTTTCATTCTAAGATGCCAAAAAATACATCTACTGCATTAAGCTAAGAATTGATCAATATTTAATATAAACTTAGAAAATACAAGAAAACAAGTTCTACAATTATACCATTTGCTTATTTCTGCATGACTCAAAAGGTCAGAAATAAAGGGATAGTTTATATTTCTTTGGCAGAGATAAATATATAATCCATTGTATAGAACTTCAGATTTAAAGAAAAACTTCAAATCCAGCAGCTAACAGCTTGTCTCTATTTGCTGTCACTCTAGATCACAGAAACCCACACATTTTTTTCTTTCCTGCCCCCCTTCAGTTACACTTGAGCTCCCTGACTGAAAAGGTCTGGAACAGATTAAAAGTCAGGCTACAAAATAAAAAGCTTTGGCATGTTGTCAAGCCTGTCTGGAATACACATACACAGTGGGCCCAAAAAGGGAAACTAAATGCAATGGGAGAATTTTAGAAAACTTTTTTGGCATATCTATTATGTATGTTTGTGCATACATATATGTTGCATGTTGACAGGAATGTTTTTTTCTTAATAGCTTTCTCCCTCCCTTAAAACAAAAGACCAAGCTGTATATACTTATTTTTCTTTCTTAAAAAAAGAAGCTTTGTTCATTTTCTGACCCCTGCAATTGGTTAAGAGTTAATCATCATCTTACATAACCATAGGTTGGGGGCTGAACCACAGCATCATTCTTTAACATTTCCAAAATGTGGACAAGCTGAATTCATTTCATTAAGTATGATTTAAGGAAACGGGTGTTATTCCAGTCCATACAAATGTTGACATTTATTAAATTTTCTACCTTACTTGGTTTCCTGTTTCAGTCACAAAGGCTTATTTAAATAGTAAACAGAATCTGAAGTTGCAAATTATTAACATGCCACATGATTTTAAAATACCCAGACAGGTATTGAAACTCAAAAGGCTGGCATTTAAGCCTGGGTATCTGTCAAAATGACAGTGTCTGCCCTAACCCCACCTTTGACTTAACTTTGAATACGGAGTTCAATTAGTTCATAAAGCTAACCATTTGTCACTTAGAAGCAAACCTGAATGCTGCCTGGTTTTTTTGTTTGTTTGTTTTTTTAAGGCATCCATAAGACACAGGAGAACTGCTCATAATGTTTCTGATAGGGAAGTTATTTTATCCAACCAGCTCCACATAATTTTCTTTTTCTCCCCAGTGCTGTGTTTTGATGGCATTCACAGAGTTAATTCCTCTTTCCCGTAAGGGCCCCACAGTTGTTGTTAGGTCAACCCCTGTAAAGCTTCAAAGGTTCCACATCCCTTCAGTCTGACCTACTCAGTGATCTGCACATTGTTTTCATTTAGTTGCATCTAGTCCAAGACGAAAGCTTCAAAACCACAATTATCTGCTCCTTTTTAGATTCATTTTCCATGGCTTTGGAAAAATATCTCAGAAACCCAACTAGACAAACTGAAAACAGTGGAAAAAATATGTATACAAAAAGGCACTGAAAAACTTGTGTATCAAGTTTTATCAAAATGTGTATATTTGGGAGGGGAAGGTCTCTATGTGCAAATGGTGATTTATTCGTGTAATTCAGAGGGGGAATATGGTTTTCTTTTTGCTTCCAAGGTAAAAACAAAGAAAAGGATCCTGGATTATTTCTAAGGTGGTAGGTTTCTATCACTTAGGACGGGAAACATTAGAGCATCCAGGCATGGAATGGTACTCATCACTTTGAAATGTTAAGGATAAGTAGACACCAGATCATTAGCAAATGCTGATAGTCCAGAGTTTAGATGTTACAAGACAGTTTGAATTTTATTACATCTAGAAAGATCATTTTGAATAAGATGTCTACCCCAAAATGTGAAAAGAATACTGATTGTTAGTTGGCTACTATGACATTTCTTCATCCCAATACAATATACCTAGGCTAAAAAGTTGATTTAGACCTAAATTTCTTAAGCTTAAAATGAGAGATAGAAAAATAGTATTAGGAAAAGTTGGGTGGGCAACCATTTTTTAACACTATAAAGCAATGTAATTTATTTAACTGTGGTTTCCTAAATTCACACACAAAAAATAGAAATCAAAAATTTCTGAAAGGGTTTTGAATTGAACCTTTACCAAAACGAGGGTCAAGCCTTGGGTCTAGCCAAGAGGTGGTCTTGTTCTTATGGTTTATATAGTAAATTTCTCCATCCTGAGTCATGGCTTGTTCCCATCCATCAGGAAGAGGACCTATAATACAGAAAAAAAAAAAAAAAATCACGGTTGGTTTTTATTTTGAGCACCTAAAAAAAGTGCAAAGCATACTAATTTTTAAAAGAAAATACATCTTGACACAAAATACTTCATTAAAACAGAGATTTAAGCATGTGTTCAGAGAAGAAAGGCAAACCTATGTATCTAATTCTTCTCCACTAAGAAGAAACCACCAAGTAATAAAACTCTCAAAGACATTCTCCAAGACACAGATGGGAAAAAAGATTTTAAAAAAATCCTTTTGGAAGTTATGATCCAAATAATCATTACTGTTAATACAAGACAATTCATGCTGCAGCTCAGGGATTATCCCTTGTGCCCCAATCTAATCAGTTTTGTGACAGAACTTCTCTTACAGACTCCAAGGTTCTTTACCAAAGAGTGTATTCAAATGTTTTCAGACATCTAAAGTATCACAAACATTCTACTTAATATAAAGCACACTTTAGCTAAGACTGCCAAGCTCTATTTACTTCCACTATTTGTGTGACCGGCTCACACCAAGAAAATTGTAATACAGAAAACTACAGTCCAAAAAAAGCTTATTTTTTAGGAGTCCAGGAACTACTAGGAGGAGGGGATTGTGGTTGGAAGTTTGTTGGAGGATTGGAAAGGGTGCAGGATGAGTGCTAAAGCTGTTGGAAGGGAAATTTCTCGGGAAAAATATGTCATTCTTAAAGCCACAGAATGAGGAAACAATGTCTGGGAGGTAAGACTAAGAAGAGTTAACTCTAAGAAGATTCTTCTGTCTTTACGAAAGTAGGGAAGTGAGACAATTAAGCTTTTGGAGGGTAACAGTAGTAAAAAGAGGCCCAGAATGAATTACTATTTAACTGTATGCTTAAAATATTTTCTGCTGGGACTCACATGAATTATTTATCATGTGTCAGGTACTATTCTAAGTATATGCTATACATTAACTTATTTAATCCTGACAACAGCAAATAATACAAATGTAATCATACTTATTCTAATGAGGAAATATAGGCACAGAGTAGTTAAGTGTAATATAAGATCACAAAGCTAAGTGTCAGAAATGATACTCTAACCCAGACAGCCTAATTTCTGACCACTGCTCTTTTTAACTAAACTTTTCATTCATTTCCCACATTCAAGATGAGAGACTAAGTTACCTCCTGTGTAAAAATGAAACAAGTTCCTTCTTTCTATATAGGCAGTCCAAGACAGCTTCATGGGCTTTGCAGAATAGGTAACTGGTTAAATGACCACTAACACAGGCCCATGGGACCTGATGTCTAATTCTAGGCAAGCTTCATCTGTATCAGGAACAGACGAATTTGCTACTATACTGTCAAAAGTCTGCTTTGTTAAGGCAAAAATCCAGTTAGGAAATACAAACACGTAACTGGAAAGTTCTATATGCCTAGATTCCCTAGGAGGAAGGACGTGGAGCTCTGCTTACTACAGTAACTACATCCAGAGTTAGAATGCTGCAGGCACCGTAAGTTTAACCAGAAGGAAAATGGGGAGCAAAACTGTTTTAACACATATAAATCAAACCTCATCACTCGTTTCAATTTCACTGTGGGCTCTATTTCCTCACCAGGAAGACAGAACTTCAAAATTGAGTACTAGTGGTTTGCTACTACCTTTATATTGTGAAGACAGTGCAATTGTAAAATGCTTTTGAAAAACAAGTAATTGTTTTAAAAGTTCTAAGTTCCTAAGATACTAAGTGATTATACAACCTGAGGAACAAAAACAGCAGTTACTGGATACATATCTATGCCTTTGGGAGCCTCAACCTATCAACCCCAAGTGACCTCATTATAGTCTCAAACTAGTTTCAGTATATGGATTCTGCATTATACTTTAAAGTTCACACAAACACACACACACCACCACCACCACCACCACCACCAGCAACAGCATTCTCTATTTCAGCTGAGTTAGAACCACACGAGTTGTCCTGGATACAAACCAACCTTCCCTATCTGCTTTACCCACTCCATCCCAAAGACTGTTCATTCTACCTCTAAGAGCTCACCATCAGTACCTACCACCTCTTTTTTCAAATTGCTACAGAACTGCTTTCCTTGTTGACTGACTTCTCATCTCCCCTCATCTCCACTGTCTTCTGTCAAAAGGTCACCAGTATTTTCTCATTAAAATACTTCCTAATCAACTTTTACATTACTCTTGCCTTACTAAAATTATTTCCATTACTCCGTAATATCAAGAGGAAAATGCCCATATCCCTTACCAGTTGTATTTATTTCTTTCACTTTTTAAAAAAGATTTATTTATTTATTTGAAAGTCAGAGTTACACAGAGAGAGGAGAGGCAGAGAGAGAGAGAGAGAGAGAGAGAGAGAGAGAGATATCTTCCGTCTGCTGGTTCACTCCCCAAATGGCCACAATGGCCAGAGCTGGGCCATTCCAAAGCCAGGAGCTTTTTCCAGGTCTCCCACACAGGCACAGGGGCCCAAGCACTTGAGCCATCTTCTGCTTCCCAGTCCATAGGAGATAGCTGGATTGGAAGTGGAGCAGCTGGGACTTGAACTGGCACCCATATGGGATATCGGCCTGCAGGTGGCAGTTTTACACACCATGCCACAGTGCTGGCCTCTAGTTGTATTCATTCTTAAGTCTTCTTCAGATACTCAAAAGTCCTATCAACTTGTTATTTATTTATTTATTTATTGACAGGTAGAATCAGACAGTGAGAGAGAGAGAGACAGAGAGAAAGGTCTTCCTTTTTCCATTGGTTCACCCCCTCAAGTGGCCACTACGGCCGGTGCACTATGGCCGGTGCATTGCGGCCAGCGTGCTGCACCGATCTTCTAAGCCAGGAGCCAGGTGCTTCCTCCTGGTCTCCCATGTGGGTGCAGGGCCCAAGGACCTGGGCCATCCTCCACTGCCTTCCTGGGCCACAGCAGAGAGCTGGACTGGAAGAGGAGCAACTGGGACAGAATCTGGCGCCCTGACCGGGACCAGAACCCGAGGTGCCAGCGCCACAGGCAGAAGATTAGCCTAGTGAGCCGTAGCACCAGCCTAACTTTTTACAAAATCATGGCTTCTCTGCTGCTTTCCCAGGCGCATTAGCCAGGAGCTAGATCAGAAGAGGGGCAGACAGAACATGAACTGATGCCCATATGCGATCCCAGTGCCACACACAGAGGCTTAGCCTGCTGCACAACAGATCCAACCCCAGGGCATCATTTCCTTACAAAACACATAGATGATCTACAGCATTTTTTTTCTTTTCACTACTTTTACAGATTGTGTTGTACTGATAAACCAGAATTCATCGATCTTTTTCCCCAGTGCTGGCTATCAAAGCTGTCCCCCACCCCAGCCCATCCCTTTTTTTTTTTTAAACTGTTGGAAATAATAGCGTGATACACAATCTGTGGGACAGTGATTGTAGCAGCACTTCCGCTTCGTTTTCTAGTTCCATTACCACCATAGCACAATGGTCACATGTTCACATTTAAATCTACTGAGTCGGCCCATTTGCCAGGCCCTTCTTTTTTATCCCCATTGTATAGATGAACCCAGTGACATTCAGGGAGGTTTAGCAACTTGCCTAAAGTAGACAGTAAGTTCCAAGCCAAGTAGGCTCATGGTAGAATTTCTGCTTTTATTCTTAACCCACACAACTTGCTACTTCTTAAAGATATAAATATATACCCCAAAACTTATACCTGTGTTTCCATAGCTTAAATTTCCAAAGTAGAATAAATAGTGACTTTACCCCTTTTATAACTATGTTTTAGCCTCTAAGCATTACTTTCATTAAAATATAGTAGACTTTAAAAGTTAAGTTCAGGAAACTTTTTAATAATACAATTTTGTATCTCATAAACAATCAGAAAAAGACCTCTAAATGCAGAAATTTTGGACATGAATATATAAAGGTGAGACAAGTCCAGTACAAGTAAACAATGTAGTCACTAATGACAATTTTCTCACCAGATTACCAATTAAAGAACTAAATATGAAATACAGTAATTCTATTGATAATTTTTTAAAAAGATTTTTATTTATTTGAAAGTCAGAGTTACAAAGAAAGGCAGAGCCAGAGAGAGAGGTCTTCCATCCGCTGGTTCACTCCCCAAATGACTGCAATGGCCAGAGCTGAGCCAAGAGCCAAGAGCTTCTTTCAAGTCTCTCACATGGGTGCAGAGGCCCAAAAACTTTCCCAGGCCATAGCAGAGATCTGGACCAGAAGTGGAGCAGCCGGGACTTGAACCGGCACTCATATGGGACACTCGCATTGCAGGCCAGGATTTAACCCGCTGTGCCACAACACTGACTCCGATAATTGTATAAACATATACATCAAATATATGTGATAAACAGGAAAAAATTCTTTATGTAAATATTTATGTCTTTAACACTGTCAGAGTAAAAATATAAAGTTATATGGAAAGAGATGGCTCAAAATTCAATGCTATCTTTACAATTAAAGGAAGCTGCTGGCCAAAGGTAAGGAATAGTTTAAGAAAGATTATGTTAAAATAGCTTGCACCACATTTGAATCTTTAGCAGTAGAAATTAGTGGAGAGATAGTCAAAAAGTTACCTAACTGAGCTAAGCTGCTGAGTAACCACGAAAAGGAGAGTGTGCAGCGGTGATATATTTTCTGAATTACCAAGTTGAATGGGCTGCTGAATGTCTGGCTAAAAAAAATTTATTTGGGCTAGAATTAGAGGGGAGTAAGGTCAGTAAGTCTAAGGGAGAAAATATGGACTTCCCACAATAAATTTATAAGAGAAGATCATAGATAAAAATAAATTTAGAATGTCTAAGTTCAACTCACATTTTGATTTTTAGTGTGCCATAAATATTATAACTTCTCCAGGATGGAGTTTATAAAATGAAATAAATTTGTTTTTTTACAGATGTATTTATTTAGAGGCGGGCATTGTAGCATAATGGGTAAAGTCACCACCTGTGATGCCAGCATCCCATATGGGTGCTGGTTCATGTCTTATCTGCCTCACTTCCAATCCACTTCTGTGCTAATGGCCTGGGAAAAGCAATGGAAGATGACCCAAGTGTTTAGGCCCCTGTACCCATGTGGGAGACTTGGATGAAACTCTTGGCTCCTGCCTTCATCTTGGCTCAGCCATGGTCACTGTAGCCATCTAGAGAGTGAACCAGCAGATGGAAAATTTCTGTATATCTCTCCCTCCCTCTCTCCAGCTGTGACTTTCAAATAAATAAATAAGCCTTAAAAAAAAAAAAAAAAGGAGATAGAGATGTATTTATCTATTTGAAAGGCTGCAACAGTAGAGATCAGGCCAGGCCAAAGCCAGGAACCTGAACTCCATCAGGGTTGCAGGGACCTAAGCATCTGGGCCATCGTCTGTTGCCTTCCCAGGTCCATCAGCAGACCTGGATCAGAAGTAAAGCATTTGGCACTCAAACTGCAGTTCATACAGGAATCTGGTGGAGCAAGCAGCAGCTTAACCAACCAACTGTATCACAACACTGCCCCATAAAATACATTTAAGTGGCAATATGTTATTTAAATAAGATGATCTAAAACAGTGGCCTCAAAGCTTCACATGCATCAGAATCACATACATGTTGCTGAGTCAAACTCCTATAGTTTATGATTCAGGTATTGGGCCTAAAAATCCTCAGATGATCCTCATACTGCTGGTATAAATAACACATTGAGAAACTTGATTTGGGTAAGGGGAGGGGGTAATGGGGAGGAAAACAATGGGATGTGCTGATATGCTGGGCCTAGCAGTTAAGACACTATTTGGGAAAGTGGAAGAGAGGTCCCAAGATGGTGATCTAGCAACATGACTATCTGAGTCATGTGGGACAAAATAGTTAAAAAGGAGAGAAGATACACACTGGAGATACAGCCATGGAATTTCTCGACAGGAAGCCCAGGAGACCAACAGAGACCGGGGGAGATCCAAGCCAAAAGAGCCATTAAGAAAGAAAAGTGGTGGAGGCTCAGACCAGGGAGGTCGGTGCCAGCCCCCAGCAGATCAGGTGAGAATGGAAATCGCAGGTCCAAAGAGCTGCAAACAGCAATGGGAGGGAGAGCTTGGTGAACGCTTTTGAAGTTCCATGCAGGGAAAAAATAGAAGGTACAGAGGAACAGAGAGGTCAGCCACCCCTTACCTACCTCCATCTGCCCCCTCTCCCCACCTGGACCTGCAGCAGGCTGGGAGAAGCCATTTTGTTTGTTTACTTTTTTTTTTTTTTTTTGACAGGCAGAGAGGACAATGAGAGAGACAGAAACAAAGGTCTTCCTTTTTCTGTTGGTTCACCCCCCAATGGCCGCTGCAGCTGGCGCACTGCGCTGATCCAAAGCAGGAGCCAGGCGCTTCTCCTGGTCTCCCATGGGGTGCAGGGCCCAAGGACCTGGGCCATCCTCCACTCCACTCCCGGGCCACAGCAGAGAGCTGGTCTGGAAGAGAAGCAACAGGGACAGAATCCGGCGCCCCAACCAGGACTAGAACCCAGTGTGCCGACACCTCAGTGGAGGATTAGCCTAGTGAGCCATGGTGCCGGCCTGTTTACATTTTTGAATGTAAGCAGGGGATTGCTGCCTTTGCCTCTCGTGCACACGCCCATCAATTTTGGGGCCACCTTACCAAAACCCCCACCCAGGAATGAGGACCACACATATGAATTTTTTCCCCACCATGCAAGCTGTGCAAGTCCTGAATATTGAAAACTCGAGCCTGTTCCATCCACCACTGAGAAATGAGCTGGGCTCCAGTAGAGGAGGATCTGTGCATTCCCTTGCAACACACAGACACATAGCAACTTATAACAAAGAGGAACCTCACCACAAGAAAATCTCCACAGATTAGAGATACAATTAGTTAAGCAGGGCGAAATAAACCTGAACACATCAGAGGTTAACGCCAGGGTATCAGACAACCGTGAGGAAAAGGGCGGGTCACACGAACAGAAGAGAACAACCTCCTCTAACAAAAAAATCAGAGGAAAGCTACAAAGCCCCACAGGGGCCTTAAACTGGATACGCATTACACTCAGGAATACTGAACAGAGCACCTAGGCCACATCCAACACACATCACTTGGAACTCACTAAAAGTATAGACATCCCAATAAATCACAGAGACACAAATTAGAAAAGCAACCAGACAAAAAAGGAAAAAATACACAAATGCCAAAAAACAAAGGAAGCACCCTAAATAAGAATAAGGAAGACACTATGAGCCCCCAAAAAAGAATACTACCACTCTTCAATAACAGAAGAGTGGAAATGAAGAGATTGAGGATATGCCAGAAACAGAATTCAGAAAATTAATCGTCAGATTACTTAGAAACAATAACAAGCAAATTCATGATCTAAATGAAAAGTTCTCCCAATAAATTGAGATTTTAAAGAAGTCAGAATGAAATACTAGAAATGAAGAATTCAATAGATCAAATAAAAAAAATGCAGTGGAAAGACTTAACAACAGAATAGGTGAGACAGAAGAAAGAATATCAGTACTAGAAGACAAATTTTTGGAAATATTACAGTCAGACCAAAAGAAGAAGAAATCAGAAACTAAGAAACATGTTTGGAGATCTAAAAGATACTATCAAATGACACAATATGCAGATCCTAGGAGTTCCAAAAGGCATGGAAAGAGAGAAAGGATTAGAAGGCCCTCTTAATGAAGTAATAACAGAAAACTTCCCCAATCTGGAATAAGAGACATCCAAGTATAAGAAGCACACAGAACTCCAAAATAGATGAGTCCAGAAAAGATTTTTAACACAATATACTGCAGTAAAATTCCCCACAGTAAAACATAAAGGAAATATCTTAAAATGTGCATGAGAGACATGCCAAATCACATACAGAGGAACTCAATTAGACTCATTGCAGACTTCTCATCAGAAACTCTACAGGCAAGGAGAGAATGGTGAGATATATTCAAAGTCCTAAGAGAAGAAAAAACTGTCAACGCAGAATACTGTACCCTGCAAACCTCTCATTTATGAATGAAGAGAAATAAAGATTGAAAGAATAAAATTGAAAGAATTAGTAACTACCCACCATACCATACAAAAGATGTTCAAGGATGTGCTACTCACAGAAACACAGAAATAGTAACATCACAACAAAAGAACATGAATGCAGAAAATGACCCAGCAAAAAGTACAAAGATAACCCAAAGTAAAAAAAAATTGGGACTCTTAATGAAAATATTGCAGGGCAAAGTCAGTACTTAACAATAGTCACCCTGAATGTAAATGGTCTCAACTTTCCAGTTAAAAGACACAGACTGACTGAATGGATTAAAAAAGAAAACCCATCTATTTGCTGCCTATGAGAAATACATCTTTTCTTTTTTTTGACAGGCAGAGTTAGACAGTGAGAGAGAGAGACAGAGAGAGAGTTATAGACAGTGAGAAAGGTCTTCCTTCCGTTGGTTCACTCCCCTAATGGCCGCCACAGCTGGTGCTGCAACGATGCAAAGCCAGGAGCCGAGTGCTTCCTCCTGGTCTCCCATGTGGGTGCAGGGACCTAAGCACTTGGGCCATCCTCCGCTGCCCTCCTGGGTCACAGCAGAGAGTTGGACTGGAAGAGGAGCAACCGGGACTAGTACCTGGTGCCCCAACTGGGACTAGAACCCAGGGTGCCGGCGCCCCAGGCGGAGGATTAGCCAAGTGAGCTGTGGCGCCGGCCCAAGAAATACATCATACCAACAATGATGCACACAGACTGAAAGTGAAAGGATGGAAAAAGATACTCCATGCTAACAGAAATTAAAAAAGAGCTGGCAGAGCCATCCTAATATTAGACAAAATAAACTTTGTTAGGAAAAGAGTCACAGATTCATGCCTCCTCACACAAGGCACCATAAATGTTAGGAAAAGCACAGAATAGAGAAGAGGCAGTGTACGAATTTACAGCCAGACCAAATTTATTCAAAGAAAAACAATTCATAGAAGGCTGACCAACTGCCTCGGTGCACATTGATGGAACACGTGGCAGAAGGCCCCAATCCCCAGGGACTGGGACTTTTTATATTTTAGGAGGGTTAGGGATGGGGTAGGATGGGGGCAGCAGGAGGAAAGGAATTCCTGGAAACGGGCAGGAACTTAAGAAACTGGAAAAGAACTCAAGGTGCAGGATGAAGGCAATGGGTGTGAGACCCAATTGAGATTCAAGGGCAAGGAATAAATTCCAATGTTTATCTATCTTTTGGGCAATGAGCAAGAATGGCTGAGGCTTATGTCTTTGTTCCATCAGATTTTTACACAAAAACTATTAAGAGACAAAGAAGGACATTATATAATGATTAAAGAATTACATCAACAGGAATATGTGACTATTATAAATGTATATGCACCTAATTAAAGGGCACCTAGCTATTTAAAAGAAATGTTAAGGAATTTAAAGGGAGAAATAGACTCAAATACAACAGTAATGGGGGATTTCAATACCCCACGTTCAGTAACAGATCAATGAGACAGAAAACCAACAAGCAAACAACAGAGATAAATGACACTATTGACCAAATGGACTGAACAGGTATCTACAGAGCCTTCCACCCTACAGCCACAGAATGCACATTTTCTCACCACACCATGGAACCTTCTCTAGGATTGACCACATGCTAGACCATAAAGCAAGTCTCAGCAAATTCAAAAAAATCAAAATCATACCATGCATCTTCTCAGACCACAATGAAATGAAGCTGGAAAACAGCAACTCAGGACACATGGAGGCTGACAACATGCTCCTGAATGAACAGTGGGTCATAGAAGGAATCAAAAAATTTCTGGAAAAATGAAGATGACAATACAACATAACAAAACGTATGGGATACAGCAAAGGCAGTGCTAAGAGTAAAGTTTGTAGCAACTGGTGTGTACAACAAGAAATCAGAAAGGCATCAAATGAACGAGCTATCAATACATCTCAAGGATGTAGGAAAACAGCAAACCAAACCCAAAACTAGTAGGAGAAAAGAAATACTTAAAATTAGAGAAGAAATCAACAAAACTGAATAAAAAAAAAGAACAGCAAAATGAAGAGCTGTTTTTTTGCAAAAATAAACAAAATTGAAATGCCATTGGCCCAATTTAACAAAAAAAAGGAGGGAGAAGACCCAAATTAATAAAATTAGAAATGAAAAAGAAAATGTAACAGAAGACACCACAGAAATAAAGATTCATCAGAAATTATGACAAAGAGCTGTATACCAATAAACTGGGAAATCTAAAAGAAATGAATAGATTCCTGGACACATACAACTTACCTAAATTGAGCCATGAAGACATAGAGAAAACCTAAATGGACCCATAACCAAGATGGAAATCGAATCAGTAATAAAGACCCTCCCAACAAAGAAAAGCCCAGGACCAGATGGATTCACTGCTGAATTCTACCAGACTTAGTTTAAAGAACTAACGTCAATTCTTCTCAAGTTATTCAAAACAACTGAAAGGGAGCAAATCCTCTCAAATTCTTTCTATGAAGCCAGCATCACCTTAATTTCTAAACCCAGAAAAGATACAACAGAGAAAGAGGCCAATTTCCCTGATTAACATAGATGCAAAAACCCTCAACAAAATTCAGGCCAATCGAATTCAACAACATATCAGAGAGATCATTCACCCAGTCCAAGTGGGATTTATGCCTGATATGCAGGGATGGTTCAACATTTGCACATCAATCAATGTGATAAATTACATTAACAAAGTGAAGAATGCAGATCTTATGATTATCTCAACAGATGCAGAGAAAGCATTTGATAAAATACAACACCCTTTCATGATGAAAACTCTAAGCAAATTAGGTATAGAAAGAACATTTCTCAACACAATCAAGGCAATTCATGACAAACCTACAGCCAGCATCCTATTGAACGGGGAAAAGTTGTAAGCATTCCCACGGAGATCTGGAACCAAAGATGCCCACTCTCACCAGTGCTATACAACATAGTCCAGGAAGTTTTAGCGAGAGCCATCAGGCAAGAAGAAGGTATCAAAGGGATTCAAATTGGGAAACAGGAATTATCCCTACTTGCAGATGACATGATTCTATAAATTGGGGATCAAAAAGACTATTGGGACTCATAGAAGAGTTTGGTAAAGAAGAAGGAGATAAGGGGCCAGTGCTACGGTGCAGCAGGTTAATGCCCTGGCCTGAAGCACCATCATCTCATATGAACGCTGGTTTGAAACCCTGCTGCTCCACTTCCAATCCAGCTCTCTGCTATGGCCTGGGAAAGCAGTAGAAGATGGCCCAAGACCTTGGGCCCCTGCACCCACGTGGAAGACCCAGAAGAAGCTCCTGGCTCCTGGCTCTGGATCGGTGCAGCTCTGGCCATTGTGCCCAATTGGATGGAAGATCTCTCTATCTCTGCCTCTCCTCTCTCTGTATAACTCTGACTTTCAAGTAAATAAATAAATCTTTAAAAAAAAAAAAGAAGTTTAAAAAAAAACTAGGAGGAGATAAAATTAATACACAAAAAACAACAGCCTTTGTATACAAAGTCAATGACATGGCTGAGAAAGAACTTTTTTTTTGTTTTTAAAAGATTTATTTATTTATTTGAAAGTCAGAGTTACACAGAGAGAAGGAAAGGTGGGGAGGCAGAGAAAGAGAGAGAGAGGGGTCTTCCATCCATTGGTTCACTCCCCAAATGGCCGCAATAGCCAAGGCTGCACCGACCCAAAGCCGGGAGCCAAGAGCTTCATCTGGGTCTCCCACGAGAGTGCAGGGACCCAACGACTTCAGCCATCTTCTACTGCTATCCCAGGCCATAGCAGAGAGCTTGATCGGAAGTGGAGCAGCTGAGTTTTGAACCGGCACCCATATGGGATGTTGGCACTGCAGGCTGCAGCCTTACCCACTATGCCACAGCACCAGCCACAGAGAAAGAACTTCTAAGATCAATCCCATTCACAATAGCTACAAAAAAAATTAAATACCTTGGAATAAATTTAACCAAGGAAGCCAAAGATCTCTGCGATGAGAATTACAAAACATTAAAGAAAGAATTAGAAGAAGAGCCGGCGCCATGGCTTAACAGGCTAATCCTCCGCCTTGCGGCGCCGGCCGGGACGCTGGATCCTATCCCGGTTGCCCCTCTTCCAGGCCAGCTCTCTGCTATGGCCCGGGAAGGCAGTGGAGGATGGCCCAAGTGCTTGGGCCCTGCACCTGCATGGGAGACCAGGAGAAGCACCTGGCTCCTGGCTTCAGATCAGAGCAATGAGCCGGCCGCAGTGGCCATTGGAGGGTGAACCAACGGCAAAAAGGAAGACCTTTCTCTCTGTCTCTCTCTCTCATTATCCACTCTGCCTGTCAAAAAAAAAAAAAAAAAAAAAAAAAAAAAGAATTAGAAGAAGACACAAAAAATATGAAAAATCTTCCATGTTCAAGGATTGAAGAATCAATGTCATCAAAATATCCATTCTTCCAAAAGCAATTTACAGATTTAATATGATACCAATCAAAATATCAAAGACGTTCTTCTCAGATCTAGAAAAAATGAAACTGAAATTCATATGGAAACACAGGAGACCCCATATAGCTAAAGCAATCTTTTACAACAAAAACATAGCTGGTGGCATTACAATACAGAATTTCAAGACATACTGCAGGCAGTTATAATCAAAACAGCCTGGTACTGGTACAAAAACAGATGGATTGACCAATGGAACAGGATAGAAATGCCAGAAATCAATCCAAGGATCTAGAACCAACTTATATTTGACCAAGGAATGAAAACTAATCCCTGGGTCTCTTCAACAAATGGTGCTGGGAAAACTGGATTTCCACATGCAGAAGGATGAAGCAGGACCCCTACCTCACACCATACACAAAAATTCATTCAAAATGGATTAAAGACCTAAATCTACAACCTGATACCATCAAATTATTAGAGAACATTGTGGAAACCCTGCAAGACATTGGCACAGGCAAAGAGTTCTTGGAAAAGACACCAGAGGCACAGGCAGTCAAAGACAAAATTCACAAATGGGATTACATCAAATTGAGAAGCTTCTGTACTACAAAAAAAAACATTCAGGAAAGCGAAGAGGCAACTGAAAGAATGGGAGAAATTATTTGCAAACTATGCAACTGCTATAGGATTATTTTATTTATTTTTTAAAAGATTTTATTTATTTATTTGAGAGGTAGAGTTACAGACAGAGGGAGAAACAGAGAGAAAGGCCTTCCATCCGTTGGTTCACTCCCTAAATGGCTGCAACGACTGGAGCTGTGCCAATCTGAAGCCAGGAGCCAGGTGCTTCTTCCCGGTCTCCCATGTGGGTGCAGGGGCCCAAGGACTTGGGCCATCCTCCACTGCCCTTCCAGGTCATAGCAGAGAGCTGGATTGGAAGAGGAGCAACCAGGATGAGAACCGGCACCCATATGGGCTGCCGGTGCCACAGGCAGAGGATTAACCTACTGCACCATGGTGCCAGCTCCTAAAGGATTAATACACCGAATATATAAAGAGATCAAGAAAAACTACAAAACAGTAAAACAAACAACACCATTAAGAAATGGGCACAGGACTTGAACACTCATTTTAAAAAAGAGGAAATCCAAATGGCCAATGGACACATGGAAAAATGTTCAGGATCACTAGACATCAGGGAAATGCACATCCAAAACCACAATGAGGTTTCACCTCACTCTAGTTAGAATAGCTTTCATACAGAAATCAACAGAAAACAAACGCTGGCAAGGATGTGGAGAAAAAGGTACTGTGATCCATCCTTGGTGGGAATGTAAACTGGTAAGTCTACTATGGAAGACAGTATGGAGATACCTCAGAAATCTGAATATAGATCTAGCATATGACCCAGCCACCCCACTCCTGGGAATTTACCCAAGGGAAATGAAAT
Organism: Lepus europaeus; assembly: GCF_033115175.1. Classification (NCBI taxonomy): domain Eukaryota; kingdom Metazoa; phylum Chordata; class Mammalia; order Lagomorpha; family Leporidae; genus Lepus; species Lepus europaeus. The sequence goes on along the minus strand of NC_084833.1, from coordinate 90,727,207 downwards.
CATCAAAGAAAAAAAAAAAAAGAGTTATCTACACCCCCATGTTTATTGCAGCTCAATTCACAATAGCTAAGACATAGAATCAATTTAAGTAACTGTCAACTGAAGATTGGATAAAGAAACTATGGGCTACGTACTCTATGGAATACTGTACAGTGGTTAAAAAAATGAAATCTGGTCATTTGCAACAAAATGAATGAATCTGGAAAACATCATACTTGGTGAAATCAGCCAGTCTCAAAGGAATAAATACCATATGTTCTCCCTCATCTATGCTAACTAATAGAGCACCTAAAATGAAATCTGTAGAATTGAAATTGACACTTTGAGAAGCAGTGACTTAAACAGCCATTGTCTTGACTGTTGAGGAAGTTTTTTTTTTTTTTCTCTTCATACTATTTGTTGAACTCTTTACTTAATATAGAGTTAATCATATGTGTATAAAGTCAATTGAAAAATAGATCTCAGTAAGACATGAGTGGGAATAAGAAAGGGAGGAGAAAGCTTGTAACTATAAAGCTGTGTAGTTCTGCATATATTCCTCTGGACTTCTAAGGGTCCAGTTTAAAAACTTGCCATGGGACCCCAAATTAAGCTGTGTGTACAAATGCCATTAAGTGTTAAAGGGATCATATTAAGTGTTCAAGTGACCATACAGATAGGATTAAGTGTTAAAGGAATCATATAAATAAGATCAAGGATCTTATAATAATACTAGATATACTTAAAAAGGAGAGAATGTTCCAACATGGCAAGCAGACCACACAGCAGACTCATTGAATGACAATAGCTCTAAACAGCACTCTGACCTCAGAATCAGCCCTTAAGTCATTCTGGTCTGGCTGAAAAGCCCAAGAAAGGGTTTCAGGCATGCAAAGCCAAGACATCATGGCAAACAAAAACAAAAACAAAAAACCTGTCCTACATGAAGGATCTGTGAGAAATGCCCCAGTGTAAAGAAGTGGCCATCAAAGAAAGATATACTTTTGTACTTTTCTCTAAAAGGAGGGGAGAACTTCCACTTTGCTTATGGCATTGCTTAAATACTGATGGAGACTGTGGATTCAAAAGGCTTCCATAGCTTAGGCAGCTCATGTCAAGAGCCTTGGGTGTTCACTGATGTCATACATAGGAGTGTTAATTGGTAAATTAACAGGGGCCAGCACTGTGGCACAGTGGGTTAATGCCCTGGCCTGAAGCGCGGGCATCCCATTTGGCCGCTGGTTCGAGACCTGGCTGCTCCACTTCTGATACAACTCTCTGTTGTGGCCTTGAAGGCAGTGGAAGATGGCCTAAGTCCTTGGACCCCTGTACCCACGTGGGAGACCCAGAGGAAGCTCCTGGTTCCTGGCTTCAGATTGGCACAGCTCTGGCTATTGCGCCCATGTGGGGAGTGAACCAGCAGATGGAAGACTTCTCTCTCTGCCTCCTATCTCTCTGTGTAACTCTGACTTTCAAATAAATAAATCTTTTTAAAAAAATTGGTAAATTAACAATAGGAGTCACTGTGCATTTACTCCACATGCAAGACCTCTGTCCTCAATGAGTTGTATTATGAGAGTTAACTGTAAAACTTGTTCTCAAATAGTGTGTCTGTAAACTGTTGAAAACTTTACTTCATACAGAGTTAGTCTTCTGTATATAAAGTTAACTGAAAATCAATCTTAATGGAGAATGGGACAGTGAATGGGAGAGAGAAGAGGAGGTGGGGTAGGTATGGGGACAGGAGGGTGAGTATGGTGGGAATAATCACTATATTCCTAAAGTTGTACTAGTGAAATTTGTACTCATTAAATAAAAGGTTTGTTTGGGGGAAAAAATTTAAAAAGTGGAAAGTGGGGGGGGGCACCATTTGGGAGGCCCATACCCCATAATGGAGTGCCTGGGGTAGTCCGGTCTCGACTCTTGTTTCCATCTTTCTGCTAATATGCAGGTACAAAGTAATGGCTTAAATACTTAGGTCCCTGCCACTCACATGGGAGACACCAGCTCCTGGTTTCAGCCTGATCCAGCCCTGACTGTGGAGGCACTGGGGAGTGAACCAGTAGAAAGGAGTTCTCTTACCTCTTCCTCTACTTTCAAATATGTTAAATAAATAAAAATTTTAAAGAATCTCTTCGAATTATACAGTATTGCTTCTTCAATCTATCCAACTTATACCTCTATTCATTGTTGGGTCCTATGGGAAGTTCAGAGATTAATCTATTATACCCTACATGTGTGAGAATGGCACAAAACACTGCTAACATACAATCCATTTTTCCATTTTATTATCCAGTGCAGTTAGTGGTTACTACTTAGAAAGAGTAGGAATGAATGTTGGTTGACATGAATGTAATAAAATAACTGTGCTTATGTTGTAGAACAAAATACTCTGTTTCTTTGTACCTATGTTCAATTACCTTCATTATATGGCATCACTTAAACTAAAGGACACAGAAATACAGCATATTATTTCATTCAACAAGTATTCACTAAGCACCTATTATATTCAGAAACTCTTCTAGGCCCTGGTGATACCACAATAAACCGAGTTCCTGTTTCACAGAAATTATGTTCTAGCCATAAAACAATACAATAATTGCTAAAGATAAGTGCAGTGAAAAAAAATGATAAAGCAACATGAATACTGAAGGAAAAATAGGAAAGATCTATCAGAAATACAGAACAAGAAGGGCCCATTGAGGATGTGACCTTTAACCTGAAACCTGAATGCAATGCAAATCCAAACATGTGACAATGTGGAGCACAAACATTCCAGGCACGGAAAACACTGAGGAGGTCAGCGTGTGCGGATGGGGCAGAACAAGAAAGGAAAGAGGCATGATGATGACTCACTTAAGTTTTCTTTTGTTTGTTTAAGATTTATTTTTTATTTATTTAAAAGGCAGAGTTACAGAGGGAGGTGGGGGAAAGAGACTGATCTATCTATCCATTGGTTCACTCTCCAAATGGCTGCAATGGCTGGGGTAGGCCAGGCCCAAAGCCAGGAGTCTGGAGCCTCCTCTGGGTCTCCCTTGTGGGTGCAGGGATCCAAGTACTTATGATGTTTCCCCAGGCTTGTTAGCAGGAACTGGACTGAAAGTAGAGCAGCTGGGTCTCAAACCAGTGCCCATATGCATGACTGCGTTGCCAGCAGAGGCTTAACCTGCTATGCCACAAGGAGGCCTCCAACTTAGTTTTGCTTTGTTTTGTTTTTTAAGATTTATTTATGTATCTGAAAGGCAAAGTTACAGAGAAGCAGAGGCAGAAAAGAGATGGAGAGAGAGAGATAGGGAAAGGGGGGGGGGGGAGGGAGAGGGAGGGGGAGAGAGAGAGAGAGAGAGAGTGAGAGAGAGGTCTTCCATCCACTGGTTCATTCCCTAAATGGCTGCAACAGCCAGAGCTGGATAGATCCAAAACCAGGAGCTGGGAGCTTCTTCCAAGGTCTCCCACGTGGGTGCAGAGGCCCAAGGACTTGGGCCATCTTCTACTGCTTTCCCAAGCCATAGCAGAGAGCTGGATCGGAAGTAGAACAGCCAGGACACAAACCAGCACCTATATGAGATGCTGGCATTGCAGGCAGCAGCTGTACCCATTACACCACAGCACTCCGCCACCTTGGTTTTTATGATCAAGAACAGACAGAAGGGCCCACTCTTTGGTGTAGTAGGTTAAGACTTTGCCAGTGGTACCACCATCCCATGTGGGCACTGGTTTGTGTCCCAGCTGCTCCTCTTCCAATCCCAGCTCTCTGCTAATGGCCTGGGAAGGCAATGGAATATGGCCTGAGTGCTTGGGCCCCTGCACACATGTGGGAGACCTGGAAGAAGCTCCTGGCTTGGCTCTGGATTGGCCCAGTTTTGGCCATTGTGGCTATTTGGGGGGAGTGAACCAGCGGACGGAGGACCTCTCTGTGTCTCTAACTCTGCCTTTCAAATAAATAAACCAATCTTTAAAAAAAAAAATGGAGGCTGGAGCTGCGGCTCACTTGGCTAATACTCCGCCTGTGGCACCGGCACCCTGGGTTCTAGTCCTGGTTGGGCGCTAGATTCTGTCCCAGTTGTTCCTCTTCCAGTCCAGCTCTCTGCTGTGGCCCGGGAAGGCAGTGGAGGATGGCCCAAGTGCTTGGGCCCTGCACCCGCATGAGAGACCAGGAGAAGCACCTGGCTCCTGGCTTCGGATCGGCACAGCACGGCCCCTGTAACGGCCATTTGGGGGGTGAACTAACAGAAAAGGAAGACCTTTCTCTGTCTCTCTCTCACTCTAACTCTGCCTGTCCCCCCCCCAAAAAAAAAAAAAAGGAATCCTTTCATCATTTCAACCAGTGAAGTGCTGAACCAGTAATATATAAAGGGGATTACTACTATCAAAGGGTAATATTCATTCCCCTAAATTCATTGAAAACCTCATCCATTCCAATTCACTTTTACATACTGTAGAATTAGCCCCTTAGACAAAGAAAAGATGTGCGAGTTTTTTCCAAGACTGGGTTATCCTTTCTGACCACCACATCAAAATGTCTCGGGTTAGATGGAAAGACAAAAATAGGCTTAAGAAAAGAAGGGAGGGAGAAAGAGACCAATATTTTAATGAGCTGTAAAGAGGGTAACAAATTTGTAACAGGATAAGCAAAATACAATGGTAGGCTAAAATGAAAGTAATTCACAAATTTGAATAATTTCTCTTTGGGGAAAATGAGATTTAATGTAGGATTTACTACTGCTGTTTGGCAACTTATCTACTACAGCAAATACTAACTTTCTATAATATTTTTAAGCAAACAATATACTCTATGTCACAATACTGAAAGTGACTCAACATCAACTTCCTGCCCTTGCCTAAGGACCCTCTTGCATTAGTAATGACTGACTAAAACCATTTGCGATGTCTAATCAAACAAGAAAGTCTTGATTAACTACTCAAGTTATTTGGTCAACCGCTCCCTCTCGCCTGCCCCACAATTCAAGAATAAAGAAATCATCCAGGACACTGAAAGTTTACTAAACACGCCCTGATGAGTCGCTCAGAGTGCAGGATTATTAGGAAGCAGTTTCCTTAGAAAGTAGTGGTAGTGGCTGGAAAAGCAGATTCAATGACTTTTTAAAGAAATGAAATTCTAGGGGCTGGTGCTATGGCGCAGCGAGTTAATGCCCTGGCCTGAAGTGCCAGAATCCCATATGGGTGCCGGTTCTAGTCCCGGCTGCTCCTCTTCCTACCCAACTCTCTGCTATGGCCTGGGATAGTAGAAGATCGCCCAAGTCAATGGGCCCCTGCACTCATGTGGGAGACCTGGAAAAGCTCCTGGCTCCCAGCTTTGGATAGGCACAGCTCCAGCCATTGCAGCCATCTGGGGAATGAACCAGCGGATAGAAGACCTCTCTCTGTAACTCTCGTCTTTCAAATAAATAAAATAAATCTTAAGAAGAAGGAAGAAGAAAGAAGGAAGAAGGAAGAAGAAGAAACGAAATTCTACAAATCTGATCAATTTGGTTTTGAAATTCTGGTCTCCTGAATTTATGATGAATCAGAAATCACTTTTATATGCAAGGTACCATTCTAAGTTATTTGCAAACAAATATTAATTCAACTTGAAACCCCATGATATAAGCACTATTTATTTTTTTAAGATCTATTTTATTTATTTGAAAGGTAGAGTTGGCAAGAGAGGAGGAGACAGAGAGGAACAAAGAGAGAGAGAAAGAGAGGTCTTCATCCACCCCCAAAATGGCTACCAACAGTTGAGGCTGGGCCAGGCTGAAGCCAGCAGCTTGGAGCTTCTGAATCTCCCATGTGGATGCAGGGGCCAAGTACTTGGGCCATCTTCTGCTGCTTTCCCAGACACATTAGCAGGGGGATTCGAAGTGGGGCGGCCAGGATTTGAATCGGAACCCACATGGGATGCCGGTGCTGCAGACAGTAGCTTAACCCACTATGCCACAGCACTGGCTGCGTGTAAGCACTATTATTACCCCCACTTCAGAAATGAGAAAACTTGAAACCAAGACAAATTAGCTTGCCCAAGACCACCGAGCCCAATATTAAGTGGCGGAGCCTAGTGTTCCAGAATTCATGCTGTTATGTGCCACACTGCCAAATATGTCAGACAATAATCAAAAGCTGCTTTGTGTCTTTCAAAATCTTCTTTTCCTGGAACTTTCATGAAATCCTAAGGCTTCATTTTCAGTAATTCCCATATCTTCAATGCTTCTTGTGGGACACTCATGAAATACTTCAAAAAACTGTGTCCCTGTATCTTGAATGAGTTTTACTTAAAACTATCATTTGCATTAATCCCCAAACAAAACTTTAATGTAAGCTTTCACCAAGGCTAAATTTTAGTAATAACCTGTGAATTGGTCTTTACTCCAACATTAAACTTTGTATATGCTATAAGATCATCTTGTTTCTCTTCCTCTGAGAAAGTAGCACCCTGACTGAGCTCCCTAAAGTTCCCAAGAAAAGTTCTCAAATCTTTAGTAGGTTATCCTCTATAATTAGGCATTATTACATAGCACTGCATAGGTACTGAAAGCACCAACCAATCTAATTTCTATCTGTTCCTCCATGATCATTTCAAAGTCCTTCTCAGTTTTCTTTCAGTCCTTCAAACTTTAACACATGCGTAATTATTCTCTCCATTTTCCTTGCTTAGCTAACAGCTACTCATTCCTCCCCAATCTGAATGTCTCTTCCTGCTGTGTTGACTACATAGTTTACTCTCTCGTACTACATCAGGTGCTTGTTCCTTGGTAAAATGATTCCATCACTTCAGTCATTTAGTAATTCATTCGATGACACTCCGCTCAGTGGCATGGCTTGTTCACTCCCATCTTTCCAGTACCTGCCAATGTCATGTACTTTCAACCTCCACATATTGTCAATGTGTCTCTATCCCCCATCCAACTGTAACTACCATGGAAATTCTATTTATTTAAAAAAAAAAAAAAAACTCTTAAAATTTATTGTCAATTCATTTAAAAGGGAGAGGGAAAAGAGTGTGCATGCATGAGAGAGAGATATTGATCTTGATTGATCTTCCGTTTCCTGGTTCATTTCCAAATGCCCACAATAGCCAGGGCTGTGCTAGGCGAGGCCAAACCCAGGAGCTGAGAATTCAGAGTCTTGCACACAGATGGTGGGAACCACAGTACTTGAGCCATCACCTGCTGTCTCCCAAGGTACACAATAGAAGGAAGCTAGAATCAGGAGCAGAGTCGAGACTCAACCCCAGGCATTCCAGTACAGGATGGGGTGTCCCAAATAGTGTCTGATTGTCCCTGAAATTCTACCCATATCTTTATGAATCTCTTCTCAATTCTGTCCCACTACAAACTCTTCCTCACCTATGAATTTAAATTGTACTTGTTTGGATTTCTTAGGTTCTTACGACACACTGTCCTGTGTTTTCTCTTTTTGCACTGAATTTAGCAATAAGGTAGTATTACAAGAAGAATTTATCATTCTTCCTGAGAATATAAAAAACAGTTCTTGGGGCTAGTGTTGTAGCATAGCTGGGAAAGCCACTGCCTATAATGCTGGCATCCTATTTGGGCGCCAGTTCATGTCCCAGCTGCTCCATTTCCAATCCAGCTCCCTGCTAATGTGCCTGAAAAAGGAGCAGAAGACGGCCCAAGTCCTTGGGTCCCTGCACCCACTTGGGAGACCCTGAAGAATCTCCTGGCTCCTGGCTTAGGGTCTAGCCTACCCTTGACCATTGCATCCATTTTGGGAGTGAACCAGCAGATGGAAGATCTACCCTCCCCTCCCCCCCACCCCGGTCTCTCTGTAACTCTGCCTTTCAAATAAATAAAATATATCTTTTTTAAAAATTCTCCATTTCTTTTTTGAGAGGGTATGCACGATTTTGCAAGGATACCTAGGAGAAAGATGGCAATATTTATTAGAAACTACTGCCAGGTTAGTTTGTGATACTCTGGTTTGCATACTGTAGCTCTCAACATAAAATAGTAACAAAAGTAGATTCACTTTTGACTCTACTGCAGTTTTGCTTGCAAAAGTCTTCCATAAATCTAAATATCTGAAATTCAATATGCTTGAATTTGTAAGCCCTAAACAATCTCTAGGAAAGTTCTGCCCACACTCCAATGAGACACAATGGAAAAAATTGCTATATACAAATTTGAGGAACCTTTAAATATTACTATCACTAACTTCTATCACTAACTTTTTTGTGGCTTCTAAACCAAATATGAGACAATATAAATGCACTTACTGGGGAAAAATAAAAGCAATTTATAATATAAGTTTTGAGAAAAGAAATAAGGTTTTCTTCTGGCCTCCAGAATCACAGTTTTACTCTTTGGGTAAAAATTGAGCTGATGGAATTGGTGTTGTGGCATAATGGGTTTAAGCCACTGCCTGCAACACCAGCATCTCATATGGGTACCTGTTTTGAGTACTGGCTGCTCCACTTCCAATCCAGTTCCCTGTTAATGCACCTGGGAAAGCAGCAGAAGATGGTCCAAGTGCTTGGTGCTCTTCACCTACATGGGAGATACTGATGAGGCTACTGGTTCTTGGCTTTGGCTGGCTCAGCCAGTCCCAGTCACTGAGGCCATTCGGGAAGTCAATCAGCAGAAGGAAGATATCTCTTTCTCTTATTCTTCCTTTCTAATAAATAAATCTTTAAAAAAAAAAAATTGAGCTGAAGCATGCAGCTCTGTCATAACCTGGAATTCTGTGATTTCTGTGTACAGACTCACAAGATAGAAACAAGGAATATTGTAAGTATACCAAAGAAAATTTGTTAGGCAAACAAATGCAAGAGTATTAGCAATCTCATTTCTTTTTTTCCCTTGACTTTTAAGTGTTCAGATTCTTCTGACAAACTACCAGAACATGTCGATGAGCCCAAAACCCTTGTAGATCACAGTGGGCAACATGAGAGACAGACGAACCTGATCTACATCTGAAGGGCTCGACTGGAATCTTGGCACTACTATTTACCTGCATTTTAGTCACCAGCACTGGTGTGCTCCAACTACTGTGCTCATTTCCCCTGTACTGTACCCTAATCATTTGCCTACATCCTCTCTTCTCTGAAGGTTTGGATTAAGAACCTGATCTGTTAAATAATGATTAGTCATGATCAAGTCACAATTTTTCTGATTTTTAGTTTGTGCTTCTATAAGTCATATATTTTTAAAAAAGGTGGAAAACACTTAGTTTAGAAGATTTTTAAGGGCCAGCACTGTGGGGCAGCAGGTTACAGCCCTGGCCTGAAGCACCGGCATCCCATATGGACTCCGGTTCTAGTCCCAGCTGTTCTTCTTTCAATCCAGCTCCCTGCTATGGCCTGGGATAGCAGCAGAAGATGGCCCAACTCCTTGGGCCCCTGCACCCGCATAGGAGACCCGGAAGAAGCTCCTGGCTTTGGATCGGCGCAGCTCTGGCCCTTGCGGCCATCTGGGGAGTGAACCAGCAGATGGAAGACCTCTCTGTCTCTACCTCTCTCTGTAACTGTCTTTCAAATAAATAAAATAAATCTTTAAAAAAAAGATTTTTATATTATACAGATATGAGATGATGAAGTCATCCATACCTGAAGTCATCCATACCTATCAAAATTATCCTCCAGTCTAAAATAGAAACTACAAAGCAGACTTCCAATAAAGTTTCTATGGTTTTAAATTTAAAGCATTCAAGAGCCTTCTACCTGTGAAGTCCCTGATTAACATCACCTGGTAACAAGTTAGAACGCAGACTATCAGATCCTATTCCCACTGAATCAGATCCACTAAGAATCTTCATTTTAACAAACCCTTAGGCAATTTCTCCATACATTACAAATTAAGAAGTACTGCTCCAGGCTGGCACTGTGGCATAGCAGGTAAAACCACCGCCTGCAGTGCCAGCATCACATATAAGGACTGGTTTGAGTCCCAGCTGCTCCAATTCCAATCCAGCTCTCTGCTGTGGCCTGGGAAAGCAGTGGAAGATGGCCCAAGTGCTTGGGCCCCTGCAGCTGCATGAGAGACCCAGAAGAAGCTCCTGACTCCTGGCTTCTGATGGGTACAGCTCCGGCCATTGTGGCCAATTGTGGAGTGAACCGGCATGTGGAAGACCTCTCTCTCTCTGCCTCTCTTCTCTCTGTGTAACTCTGACTTTCAAATAAATAAATAAATCTTAAAAAAAAAAAAAAAAAAGTACTGCTCTAGAATACAGAAGACTTTTATTAAACCTTTATTAGAATTACCACTAACTCAAACCTTACCAATATATAAAAATAAGATTCATAAGGTTACTCGGTTTGAAAACAAAACAATTTTGATACATCACAAATGAAATTAAGTATGATTTTAGCTTCACATCCAATTCGAAACAGTATATTTGTAGGAAAATTGTGAAGTGTTTGGATTCAGACAGACCTGGTTTCAAATTTTACATCCAATATTTATTAATGTTCTAACCTTGGGCAAATGCTTTAATGCTCATTTTCCTTACCTATATAATGGAGAGAAACACTCTCTCAAAGGATTGTTGACAGAGCTAAAAGAAAAGTTCTTGACACTGGGCATGTCGCATAGCAGGTGTTTAAAAACCAGTTCCCTACTCTTTCCTGAAATAGTTCTACCAGTTTGTTCTAATAATATATTTAAATTATTAAACTCATGTATTATATATACAAAGTAGCAGGATAAAATACAAGAAAATGAGATCAAATGACCAGACAACAAAAAACATGAAAAATCACAAGGAAAGAACCCTAGAAAAAAATTATTGGGGCTGGAGCTATAGCAGCATGGGTTAGGCTGCAGCTTACAGTGCGGGCATCCCCTACTTGAGCGCTGCTTTACATGCCAGCTGGTCTGCTTCCAATCTGACTTCCTACTAATGTGCCTGGGAGGCAGCAGATGATGGCCCTAGTACTTGGGCTCCTACCACCTATGTGGGAAACCGGAATTGAGTTTCTAGTTTCTGGCTTCAGCCTTGAAGGCCTGGCCCAGCCCAGGCTTTGTGGCTATTTTTGGGAGTGAATCAGCAAATGGAAGATTTCTCTCTGCCACTCTGCTTTCAAATAAATAAATCTCCCCCAATTTTTTTTTTAAAAAATCAGAAAAGGCATTATTTGTAATGGCATCCTTAAATTTTCAGAATTATTTCAGATTATCATGCAAAGGCAAGCCAAGGAAGACTCAGTCTTATCCCCTCACCACTCTACCACTAGTTATATGGTGCCAGGGATTTCAGGCCTCAGTGATCACTCTTACAATGCTACTTTTACCTTCCCTTTTCTTTTTCTTTCTTTTTTTTTTTGACAGGCAGAGTTAGAGAGAGAGAGAAAAGTCTTCCTTCCGTTGGTTCAATCCCCAATGGCCAACATGGCCAGCCAGCCAGCATGCTGCGCCTATCTGAAGCCAGAAGCCAGGTGCTTCTCCTGGTCTCCCATGCGGGTGCAGGGCCCAAGCACTTGGGCCATCCTCCACTGCCTTCCCGGGCCACAGCAGAGAGCTGGACTGGAAGAGGAGCAACCGGGACAGAATCCAGTGCCCCAACCAAGACTAGAACCTGGGGTGCCAGCGCCGCAGGCAGAGGATTAGCCAAGTGAGCTGCGGCACCGGCCACCTTCCCTTTCTCTTCATCAAATTTAATTTCCACTCAACTACTGAAACTCAGGTGAATCAAACCACTTAACACTTCCATCACCACCACCCTGGTCATCTTCTCCCCAAGTTACTGCAGCTATCTCCAAACTCATCCTCCTACTTTTAAAAACTTGCTCAGATGTCACTCCTTTGCTCCAACCCTTTAAGGACCTGTGTAATGTGACTTCCTTGCTACATTTCACTGACCATTCATTTACAGTGGGCTTTTCGCCATTCTCCAGACATGCCTCAGGACCTTTAAATTGTGTTATGCATGGAACTTTCCCCAGATATGTTCATGGCTCTCATCCTTAGTTCATTCAGCTGTCTGCTCGAAGGACATCAATCACAGAAGCCTGCAGTGAAGCAACTATCACAAGTATCACCTCCCTCCAGCCCCAGCCAATCACTCTGCCCCATACAAGTTTATTTTTCTTCTTTCCATTTTTAACTATCTGGAACATTGTGTATTTATTGATATTCAATATTCTCATGATTTTGAACGATGCCTGACACAAAGTAAGCATTCAGTGTTGGCTGTGGAAATAAATGAACCTCTGCTTCCTTAAAGGAATCTTCTCTACTCTCCCCATTATTGATCAATGTGCTGCTCCTATCTTCTCAGCACTCAAGATATACATCTGCTGTAGTATTTATTGTTACAATTACATAGAAAAGGTGTCCTAACTTGACTGGCCACCACATTGTTTGGTACAATGTAGGACATCTGATATTTTTTGAGTGAACGGTTTAGAAAGGAAAAAACAGAATTATTTCAAAGTAAAACTATGAAACTTTTAAGAATCATTCCTGTTTATAATTTTATAGATAATCTTCCTAAGAAGAAAGAAATATAGACTTAGAAAACCTTCTAATAGGGAATTCTTCAGACATTCTTCAGTGCATCATGAAACTTTTAGATTTTAACTTAATTAAACAGCTTAGTTTTTAGTAAATTTACTGAAGAAAACTAGCTGAAGCAAAACCAAATAGCACATTTAGACTTCAGACTGCCCAAATAAAGAAACTACCTTTCATTAAAACTTTAACATAAAGCAAGTTTCACCCCTCATTACACCTTATTAATATCAAAATGAATTATTATTTTGGAAAATTCTGATTGAGTATTGCAGATTTATTTCATTTCACTTATGTTGTCTATATATGGTAGTCTATGGATATTTTTAAAAATTAGCATCTTAATCTTTCACACAAATATTTTTCCTATGAGTCATAAAATTATTGTAGCAATAGAGTAACCAGAAGGATTTAGAAATCAGAGGGAAAGACAAAAATAGTATTTCAACATCTATTGAGAAGAAACAAAACAGACATTTAATTTGGTTCTTAAGTGTAAATACTTTAATCTCTTTTTCATTCTCTCTTAAGCTGAGCAGTTTCCAAAAATCCAAATAATCACTGAAGAAAAGTTGAACATGGACACTTCTATTTTTAAGTCTCACTATCTAATAACTCATTTTACTAACAGTGCTGATAGCAATGATACTTGTGAATTTTTCTTAATATATATAATTCATTAGGCAGAGGGAGTGAAGGAGACAGAGAGCCCCCATCTACTGGCTCACTCACCAAAAGCCTGCAGTGACTGAGGCTAGGCTTAGGCTGAACCAAGAAGCCGCTGGAAACTCAACCCAGATCTCCAATATGGATGGCAGGAATCTAATTTCTTGAATCATCACCTCTGACTCCCTAATCTGCATTAGCAGAAAGCGGGCACTCTGAAGTGGGACAAAAGCATCTCAACCAGCAACTGTCATCCTAACCATTACACCAAATGCCCACCCTCTTTATATCCTTTACCAGTGTTGTCTTACTCTTGGCAATTTGAATCCTTCTTTTCTTCTTCACTAGGTTCAATGTTAACACTAAAATCACAATAATTTTTGGTAATCAAAGGGAATTTTATTTCCCCTAATAATTAATTCACTTTTTTTATTTGTGCTCTAAGATCAGGTCAACAGAATTCAACAATATTGAGTTTCTATATATTTCTCCTTACTTCAGAAAGATAACCTATAAAATGACACAGAGCACAGGAAAAAGTTACCTATCTGGAATAATCCAGTACATAACTAAGTGTATGAACACAGTACTCTCCAACTCATTTGAGATCTAGCTAGGTATTGAGGATACCATGATTCTGAAATTGAAATAATCTTTTGAAAAACACAACACTCCAATTTGGCATTTGGCCTAGCAGTTAAGATGCCCGTGTTCCACACGGGAGCGCCTAGGTTGGATACCTGTCTCCAGCTCTGGTGCCTGACTCTTGTTTCCTGCTAATGCAGACCCTGGCAGGTAGCAGTGATGGCTCAAGTGATTGGGTTCCTGTCACACACATGGGAGACCTGGATTTAGTTCCCAGCATTAATCCCTGCCAGGGGCCATTGTGGGTGTCTGGGGAGTGAATTAGTTCATGGCGGTTCTCTCTGTCTCTGTCTCCCCAGCTCTCTCTCTCTCAAAAAAAAAGAAAATAACACTATTAAAAAAACAAACTGATTCAAAGCTACTGAAAAACAAAGTAAACATACACAACTCTTAAAATAAGTAACTTGGGTTTCTTTAAGGAGGGAATGAAGAAATGAATACTTTAAAAAGACTCAATGACCTGCATCTGACAGAAAGCTTATTGAGATAAACATATCCCACAAAAACAGCATAGTAATTTTTATATAAGTTTTTTTTGACAGGCAGAGTGGACAGTGAGAGAGAGACAGAGAGAAAGGTCTTCCTTTTTTTTGCCGTTGGTTCACCCTCCAATGGCCGCCGCGGTAGGCGCGCTGTGGCCGGCGCACCGTGCTGATCCGATGGCAGGAGCCAGGTGCTTCTCCTGGTCTCCCATGGGGTGCAGGGCCCAAGCACTTGGGCCATCCTCCACTGCACTCCCTGGCCACAGCAGAGAGCTGGCCTGGAAGAGGGGCAACCGGGACAGGATTGGTGCCCCGACCAGGACTAGAACCCAGTGTGCCAGCGCCGCAAGGCGGAGGATTAGCCTAGTGAGCTGCGGCGCCAGCCATAAGTTTTTTTTTGAAGATTTAAACAATTATGTTAAGAACTGATGCTGTGGCTTAGTGGGTAAAGCCACTGCCTGCAGCGAGGGCATCCCAAATGGGTGCCAGTTTGAGTCCTGGTTGTTCCACTTCCAATCCAGCTCCTTGCCAGAGTGCCTGGGAAAGCAGCAGAGGACAGCCTAGCTGCTTGGGCCCTGCACTCATGTTAAGAGACCTAGAAGAAGCTCCTGGCTTAGGATGGGGTCAGCTCCAGCCATTGTGGCCACTTGGGGAGGAGTGAACCAGCGGATGGAAGATCTCTCTGTCTCTCCCTCCCTCTTTCTCAGTAACTCTGCCTTTCAAATGAATAAATAAATCTTTAAAAGAAATATTGTAGGGTACGGCACCGTGGCACAGTAGGTTAATCCTCTGCCTGATGTGCCGGTATCCCATATGGGTGCCGGGTTCTAGTCCCAGCTGCCCCTCTTCCAATCCAGCTCTCTGCTATAGCCTGGGAAAGCAGTAGAGAATGGCCCAAGTCCTTGGGCCCCTGCATCCGCATGGGAGACCCGGAAGAAGCACCTGGCTCCTAGCTTTGGATCAGCGCAGCTCTGGCCATTGCGGCCATCTGGGGAGTGAACCAATGGAAAGAAGACCTTTCTTTCTGTCTCTCCCTCTCACTGTCTGTAACTCTAAGTTTCAAATAAATAAATAAAAATCTTTAAAAAAAAAAGGAAATATTTTAAATGAAGTAAATATAGCTATCTACTAACTATAAACTGTCTGATTTGTAAAAATGTTAATTACATTTATTTATTTATCTTTATACATGTAAGATACGATGCCAAACACTGAATACTGTTGATTTCAACTATGCGCCAAATGATGTGGATTGTCTCATTTAATCTCCAATATTCCTATGAGTTCCATGTTCCTATTATCATTGTTATCCCATTTTCAAAATGAAAAAAAAAAAAAGAAAAAAACCTGAAGCAAATATGGATACAGTAACTTTTCCAAAATCTCATAGGCAATAAGTGACAGCTGGAATTCAAACCCAGCTCTACCTGACTCCAAAAGCCCTTGGTTTTTTAGCCTTTATAATAAATAGTCTCCCCACCTCAAAGTGGAAAGTAGAACTTCAAAGTTTATGAACAACACACAAAGTAGGAACGAGCAACATGTAAAACCTATTGGTTTACAACTTCTCACACATCCTTATCCTCTGTGCTTTTTAACAAGAAAAAACTTCTACGGGGCAGCAGGTTAAGTCATGGCCCAAGATGCCAGCATCCCAAATCAAGTCTCTGCTGCTCCACTTTGGATTCAGCTCCCTGCTAATGTCGCTAGGGAAGCAGCAGAGGATCGCCCAGGTGCGTGAGCCTCTGACACTCATGTAGGAGACCAGAATGAAGTTCCAGCTCGTGACTTCAGCCTGGCCCAGCCCCGGCTGCTGCGCTGAAGCAGAGGATGGACGATCTTTTTCCCTCTGTGTCTCCCTCTCTCTCTCTCTGTAACTGCCTTTCAAATAAATAAAAAAATTATCAAAGCTTCACTTGTCATTTTTACGCTTTCTACCTATTCTCTACCTCTGTCATTTTTCTTAGTGACAATCTTTCTCATCTGGTTTTTTGTGCTCTGACAGAGATTACAGGAGTAACATAACAGGTAAACACTGAGGCACTTCTGTGTGACTCGTTTACTTGCATCTCAACACTTTTCCCCCACTGCTAAAGTGAAGATGTTTAGCATACTCTTTTTTTTTTTAACTTTTATTTAATGAATATAAATTTCCAAAGTACAGCTTATGGGTTACAATGGATTTTCCCCCCCATAACTTCCCTCCCACCCACAAACCTCCCCTCTCCCGTTCCCTCTCTCTTTCCATTCACATCAAGATTCATTTTCAATTCTCTTTATATACAGAAGATCAATTTAGTATATATTAAGTAAAGATTTCAACAGTTTGCACCCCCACAGAACATAAAGTGTAAAATGCTGTTTGAGTACTAGTTATAGCATTAAATCACAATGTATAGCACATTAAGGACAGAGATCCTACATGAGGAGTAAGTGCACAATGACTCCTGTTGTTGACTTAACAAATTGACACTCTTGTTTATGGCGTCAGCAATCACCCTAGGCTCTTGTCATGAGTTGCCAAAGCTATGGAAGCCTTTTGAGTTCACTGACTTTGATGATATTTAGACAAAGTCATAGTCAAAGTGGAAGTTCTCTCCTCCCTTCAGAGAAAGGTACCTCCTTTGATGACCTGTTCTTTCCACTGGGATCTCACTCACAGAGATCTTTCATTTAGTGTTTGGTTGTTTTTTTTTGTTTTTTTTTTTTTTTTTGGCCACAGTGTCTTGGCTTTCCATGCCTGAAATACTCTCATGGGCTTTTCAGCTTGATCCACATGCCTTAAGGGCTGATTCTGAGGCCAGAGTGCTGTTTAGGACATCTGCCATTCTATGAGTCTACTGTGTATCCCGCTTCCCATAGCATACTCTTTTTTTTTTTTTTTTTTTTTTTGATAGGAAGTCAGGTTTATTGAGTATGTACAAGGTTCACTCCCATGACCCAGTGGAGTCTGCAGACATTCCATACACACTTAGGACATCTAAACCCCCGGGATCATCTGGGCACCATTCCTGTTAGCTATTCAATGCTAAGGACAAGGCCTCAGGCTGCAGTCTTTCCCTTCCCCAGGCAAGCAACTGCTCGGGCTCCATGCAGCCCCAGACCATGCCTGGCTGAGAGCCTGCTCTGTACGTACAGCAGGAATGACAGCCACCCAGGGACCTCCCAGGGGTTAGCGACCACCCTGATGACCACACCCCCAACTGGCTGGCCGACTGCCTGTGCACCCTGGCGGCTGCTTACCACTCGATGACCAGTGGCCCCCAGGTCCTTGGGGTCTACTCAGGGTCACAGCGCACTGGCCACACCTGGCTGTTGACACTCCCATAGCATACTCTTTTAACATGCATAGCTTTTCACAATCAAGAGGGCACTTTCTAGACCTCTCTGCAGATATTTCCTAAGAATTCCATACTATTTTTCATAATAAGGAAATGAACTGCTGTGTTAGATTTGAGAATTAGAAAGCTAACTTGAAAGTGTGAAAATAATGAATACTATAAAAATTATCCATAGTAAGACATTTTGGCTTTGGGTTCTCATCAAATGTACGTTTTTAAAAAGCAGATAATGATTTGCTTAATATAATCAAGGTTTATGATTTCTAATGACTCTAAGTAGTTACCAGCCCTTTGACAAATAGTTATTTCTGAATCACCAGAGTATAATTCCTTAACTTTATTACTTTACAGATTAGCAATCTGTGAATTAATGTTAACTGCTATTAATTGTATCATACATAGCCAATTAAAGAAGTATTACTTTTCCCTCCCAAGTTCTTATTTCCTAATGTAAAACAGAAAAATCAGTAAGTATTTACCTAACTCTCAATGTGTAGAACTGTTTTATACAGATCCCAAGAATGTATCAAAAGATTAATGTATTATAAGCATAATATAACTTATTTATACAATAACTTTTAAAAGATAACTACTTCATGTTAAATCTAATGGACTGGGTTTTACATCTACATATGTAGATGTAGATGAAAGTATTTTTAAGTTCATGGGAAAATTAAAAGACAAATTTATTTTGGTACAAAAAACTTGAAATCCATGTTTTTTTGGTAATATGCATTTTCTGTGAACTTTTTGAAGGTCCCTCATGTAGGTGTGTGCCTACTTTAATGTGAAATAGTCATTACTTTATAGAATTATTCTATCTTCCTTTTTAAAATTTTGTCTATTCCACACCTGTCAGGTTCTTTCATAAACTTCATTGTCATTTACCTGCCAATTAAATTATAGTTGAAAAATATAATCTTTTTCATAGGATGTAGTGAATTCTATCTCTAAAACTTTTTCCAGGCATACCCTTTTTGGCAGTGATCTCTTAATCTGCCCAACTTCAAACCACAGGTCTGAAATCGGTCATTTCAACTTTATATTTTGAAAAAGGATTTGTAAAATCAAAACTAACTCTGATCGGTTTTGCTAAACATAGACTCAAAGAAACAAAACTTCATAAAATGTTGGAATTGGAAAGACTCTTTAACAGATCATCCAGTTCTGTCAACCACTAAAAAGTATGCAGAAAACAGCTTTGGGGAATCTGGAGACTATGTATTTTAAGGAAAACAAAGTTGGAGCAGAACACAAAGTTAAGACTTTGAATGAGGAGAATTTCTCCAACAGAGCGAAACTAGAAACTTCTTGTTAAATTAATTGGTGGTAAATGTGTAAAT
Source organism: Lepus europaeus (assembly GCF_033115175.1). NCBI lineage: Eukaryota > Metazoa > Chordata > Mammalia > Lagomorpha > Leporidae > Lepus > Lepus europaeus. The sequence continues at coordinate 90,708,287 of NC_084833.1, read as the reverse complement.
CAAGTTATCAATAAGGTGCTCCAAAAGAACTATGTAGCTTTCTCTTTTATCAGAAGGCTTCAGACTGGCATATTTGGAAGGTATTCCCTTCCAGGGTAAAACTGTGCCTATAGCCTGCTTGACCGCAGCAGTTTGCTATGACAGAAAAAGCCCTCAAAATTGATTTAAATGTCCTCACTGTCCTTCTTGCTTACTGACTCCAGGCCTTAAAAAATCCTTAAAATATCATTTTCCAAGCACAAAAGAGAACCATTTTGCTTCTTTTCTCAAGGAGATAAAGTTGCTTCTACATTCTGTACAATCCTTGACAGAGAACAAGAACATTTTCTCTTTAAACTATTTAGGAAATTGTGTTGTGCACCTCACTACAGATTTACTACACAGCCACTAAGCACCACAGCTACTTTTCAGACAGAGAAGCCTCTAGGCTGAAACCTAACAGGTCATTATAGCTATAATTTAAGTGAACATGAGGTATGTCAAGATTACAGTGCCTGTGAGATTCATTCCAAAGCATTTCAAAAGCATGTAGAAGTTCTCTGTTTATTCTTAAATACTCACTGAAATGGAAGACAACAAACTATCATGTGTAATTCAGAGTGAAAGACACAGTAGCATCATTACTTGATTTGACAGCTAAGCTTCCATTTATATTTTTATGATAAAATTCATAATAAACCAGGCTTTAGTTTGTCTGATTCTGAGAATTTTCATATACAGTCAAGATCCTCCGTATCCATGGGTTCTCCATCTGTGGATTCCAGCAACCACAGGTAGAAAATATTTGAGAGGAAAAAGAAAATCTGTATAGAACATGCACAGACTTTCTTTGTTTTCATTATTCCCTCAACAACCCTATGAGGGGTTATCAGTAATCTAGATGTGATTCCAAGAACACAAGAGGACTGTCAGGTTATATATTAATACAAAGATCTTCAAAAAGTTCATGGAAAATACATTTTATGGAAAAAACTGTGCATATATTTCAAATAAACTTTTACACCAAAATAGACTTATCTTCTAATTCCACCTTCCATGATTTTTTGAAGTATCCCAGACAATATCATTTTACATATATATAACAATATCAGTTTATATATATGATAATATCTATCTATCTGGAGGATCCTGACTATATATGAAAATTCCCATCTTTAGACTTTAGGTATGGGGTGGCAGGTTGTGGAGACATGTCCTGAAACCAACCTCCTAAAGATACCTGGGATATAAATAGGACTTATTACTATTATTATAAATACCCTACCCTACCATTTAACATTCTCCAATCTTTCTGGGGTGGCTTTTCCCACGCCTCCTCTGAACTTTCTACCCACAATCTTCTCTTCATACTTTCTTCCCCTCATTCCTAATTCTCCAGGCATACTTATTTTACTCCACTGAAACTGTTCCTGCCAAACCTGCCTCTTTATTAAATACAGCCCTCAGTCAGAATGCCTACTAATTTACATGCAGTACATAAAAACATGTCATATTTTACAAATGAGACAGAGTTATAATAAAACAGTCATTCCAAGCTGATATATACATATACTTTGACCTTAAACATAAATGAGCTGAAATTTTCTTTTCCTCAGGCCATTACCATCATACCATGTAACAGAAACAAATATTCAACCTTGACAGGTGCAAAATGCCTAATCTTATAGAATAAAGTTTAAATTAATGAGTTATAGGTATCAACTAAAATATTCATCAATATTTGCATAATGTTTTGCCTTTAAAATTTTTATGATTTAAATGTAATATCAGATACAAAACAATTCAGAGAATAAGTAAATGTTTTCCTATTTTATAAGTTAAAATGAAGATTTAATGAACTAATTTTTTAAAACGATTTTTTAATATCAATTACTTTGAAAGAGAGAAGGAGAGGGGAAAAAACAGAGAGAGAGAGAGAGATCTTCCATCTGTGGGTTCATTCCCCAGATGGCCAGCACTGGGCCAAGCAGAAACTAGGAGCCGTGAGCTTCTCTGGGGTCTCTCCCATGTTGGGGATAGGGGCCCAAGCACTTGGGCCATCTTCTGCTATTCTCCCAGGCCATTAGCAGTGAGTTGCATCAAAAGCGGAGCAACCAGGACACGAACTGGCACCCTTATGGGATTGGTCAATGTCACAGGCAGTGGTTTTACTGACTATACCACAATGCCAGCCCCATAATGAATTAATTTTTTTAAGAGTGTTTTAGTCAAGAAACTCTCCTGTCAACTAATTTTACCACCCTTCTCTCTGGCAACAGTCCTTTTCCAAAGGCTTAATAAAATCTATAGGTTTTTTTTTTTGACAGGTAGAGTTATAGACAGTGAGACAGAGAGAGAGAGAGACAGAGAGAAAGGTCTTCCTTCCGTTGGTTCACTCCCCAAATGGCCGTCACAATCCGAAGCCAGGAGCCAGGTTCTTCCTCCTGGTGTCCCATGCGGGTGCAGGGGGCCAAGCACTCGGGCCACCCTCTAATGCCCTCCTGGGCCACAGCAGAGAGCTGGACTAGAAGAGGAGCAACCGGGACTAGAACCCAGCACCCATATGGAATGCCGGCACCACAGGTGCCAGCCCAATAAAATCTATAGTGTAGCTATTAATATTTTCTTTGTTAGTTTTTGGACAGGAAAGATAGATGAGCTTGAAGGGGAATGTCATCAGAGTTACTAAAGCTCCCATTTTTCTGTGCTGCCATCTGTGCCCTGATCCAGGACATGCAGAGGCTGGTAAAGTGGGAAAGCAGAGGAGTTGTTAGAAATCCAACCCAAATGCTTCAATCCCTGATTCCAGGCATCAAGAAGGAATACCTTCTTCTAATACGGCCTTGAATCACTGAAAGAAAAAGAGAGTCAGACAGAATCTAACTGACAAGGGAAAAGAAAGAAACTAAACTTTCACTTAGTACCTAGTCTATAATAGAAATATAATAAATGCATAATAGTTTTATGCATATTATTTCTTTTAATATGTTCCTCTCTGTCATAAGGGACACTGTTCCTTCTTATTATGTAGATAAGGAAAACTTCAGATTCAAGTAAACTGCCAGATATGAGACAAAAAAAAAATATTTATATTCAGGTTTATCTTCCATGAAAGAGGTGGAGTTGTATTTAACCCATTTTGGATCTGGGAATAAGTTGTTCTCTGGGGTTTGTAAGTTACAGCTTTCCAGGCATTTTCAGGGTAGAATGAATATCTACTTTAAAAGAATACCATAGCTTGGCTTTCCATCCAAACCACAGAAGGAAAAAGGAAATTTCAAATCAAACACAAGAAAGCAGCAGAATAAAACAAAAGCAAAGGGGCCAGTGCTGTGGCATAGTGGGTAAAGCTGCCGCCTGCAGTGCTAGCATCCCAGATAGGAACCAGTTTGAATCCCGGCTGCTCCACTTCCAATCTAGCTCCCTGCTAATGCATCTGGGAAAGCAGCGAAAGATAGCCCAAGTGCTTGGGCCCCTACATCTACATGGGAGAAACAGAAGAAGCTCCTGGCTCCTGATCAGCCCAGCTCCAGCTGTTGTGGCCATCTGGGAGTGAACCAGCAGATGAAGAACTCTCCATCTCTCTTTCTGCCTCTGCCTCTCTGTAACTCTGCTTTCAAATAAATTAATACATCTTTAAAAAAAAAAAAAAAAAGAGCAAAACTAGAAATCTGAGATACTTCAGAACCAAAACTTGAAAAACAATCGGTTTAGGGGTCCGTACTGTAGTAAAGTAGGCTAAGCTTCTGCCTGCTGCGCCGGCATCCCATATTTGCACCGGTTCAAGTCTTGGCTGTTCCTCTTCCAATCCGGCTCTCTGCTATGGTCTGCAAAAGCAGAAGATGACCCAAGTGTTTGGGCCCCTGAACCCACATGGGAAACTTGGAAGAAGCTCCTGGCTTTGGATCGGGCCAGCTCCGGCCACTGCAACCATTTGGAGAGTGAATCAGCAGATAGAAGACCTTTCTCTCTGTCTATCCCTCTCTCTGTAACTCTACTTCTCAAATAAATAAATAAATAAAATCTTAAAAAAAAAAAAAATTGGTTTTCAGTTACTGGTCCTCTTATGCCTTAATAACTTAAACAAGGCTACAATATAGCATATGTTATTTTGAAATAAAGTATCTCCTATGTGAAATTGGATACAAAATTATCACTATTTCTCTAGTTGCCCTAAAAAGTATAATGACTGTTTTTCATAAAGCTTTATCAATGCATAAGCATCTGTGTGCTCTCATTACAGTGTCTCACCTGAGGCCGAGTTCATCATATTCTGTTGCACGGGTGGACTAGTGGGGGCTGTAACATTCATCTGAGAGAGCATGGCCTTCCTTGGGTCCTGCCATGTTGTTGTCTGATCGATGTGACTGAAATAAAATGATGCACTGCATTAGATAACAAATACCCAAATCTTAATAGGGTACATATGTGCAAAGGATGCGTAAAACAAGCTCTACATAAACATAAAGTCTGTCACCTCACTGCATCCACCCTTCCTCTCCAATATTTTTCACCACTAAGTCACTCAACTTTTACCTCTGAGACATAAAGTATAAGTACAGGATTTCAAAAAGTTATGTCTGGCATTTTAAGGGAAGGAAAACCATCTTCACCTAGTAGATGATTGTTACCCACTTCCAATTTAAAGATAAAATGTAGTTTTCAAGTTAGTAATTTAAAACAGTAGTCATATGACTAAAACTCATGATCCACAAGGGAATCGCCCACTTTTTCCCTCTGAGTTAAGGCAAAAGAACATAATTTTTAAGCCTTAAATCCCTTTTTATTAAAGATTTATTTATTTATTAGATTTTAGTATATGTGCTGCTGAAGCAAGCACATTATATATTTATTAGATTGATTTATTTATTTGAAAGGCAGAGTTACAGAGAGGCAGAGGGGAGGAAGAAGAGGAAAAGGAGGAGGGGGAGGAGGAGAGGGAGAGAGGGAGGAGGAGGGAGAGAGGGGGAGAGGGGAGAGAGGGAGAGAGGGAGGTCTTCCATCTGTTGGTTCATTCCCCAGATGGCCACAACAGCTGGAGCTGTGCCAATCTGAAGCCAGGAGCTTCTTCCCAGTCTCCCATGTGAGTGCAGGGGCCCAAGGACTTGGGCCATCTTCCACTGCTTTCCCAGGCTACAGCAGAGAGCTGGAATGGAAGTGGAGCAGCAGGGACTCAAACCTGCGCCATATGGGATGTCGGCACCGCAGGTGGCAGCTTTACCTGCTACACCAAAGCGCCAGCCCCAGATTTATTTATTTATTTGAGAGGCAGAGTTACCGACATAGAGAGGGAGAGACAAAGAGAGAGGTCACTCCCCAAATGGCTGCAATGGCTGGAGCTGGGCCAGTCAGAAGCCAGGAGCTTCCTTTGGATCTCCCACAGGGGCGCAGGGGCCCTAGCACTTGGGCCATCATCCACTGCTTTTCAAAGCCATCAGCAGGAAGCTACATTAGAAGTGGAGCAGCCCAGACTCGAACCAATGCCCATATGGGATGCCAGCACTGCATGGAGTGGCCTAACCTACTACAACACAGTGAAAGCACTTTTTAAAAAGCCTCCCACAAAATTCTTATTACAATATACAAGTATAATCAGAAGCCTAAAGAATTAAAAATTCCATCTATACGTTATTTTCTCCTGTGACCCAAATAACAAAATGTTCCTACACAAAGCCTTGCTGTAGAGTATTTTCTACATATTTTAAACTAATTGCATATAGATTTTATCATATATAAAAACAGAGATGAAAATAGCTAAAGATTCTATGAAACAAAGAGACAACAAAGTGGGCCAGCATTGTCACTCAGTGGGACAGGCCAGCATCAATCATCACTTCAAGTCCCAGCTACTCCACTTCTAATCCAGCTCCTTGCTAATGTGCCTAGGAAAGCAGCAGAAGATGGAACCAAGTACTAGAACCCCTGCCACCCAATTTGGGAAACCAAGATGAAACTCCTGGTTTTGGCCTGGTCCAAATCTTAAGACTTATTTATTTGAATGGTAGTTACAAACAGAGAGATCTACCATCTGCTGGTTCATTCCCCAAATGCTCGCAATGACCGGAGCTGGGCTGGTCCAAAGCCAGGAGCCAGGAGCTTCCTTCAGGTCCCCAACGTGGGTGTAGGGGCCCATGCACTTTGGTCATCTTCCACTGCTTTCTCAGGCCATAGCAGGGAAAAAGATCATAAATGGAATAGGTAGTAGCTTCACCTGCTACACAAAAGTGCTGGCCCCAATAAATCTTTTTAAAAAAATAAAATTGGCCGGCGCCGTGTCTTAACAGGCTTCTAGTCCCGGTTGGGGCGTCGGATTCTATCCCGGTTGCCTCTCTTCCAGGCCAGCTCTCTGCTATGGCCCGGGAGTGCAGTGGAGGATGGCCCAAGTCCTTGGGCCCTGCACCCGCATGGGAGACCGGGAGAAGCACCTGGCTCCTGGCTTCGGATCAGTGAGATGCGCTGGCCGCAGCGGCCATTGGAGGGTGAACCAATGGCAAAAAGGAAGACCTTTCTCTCTGTCTCTCTCTCTCTCACTATCCACTCTGTCAAAAATAAAAATAAAAAAATAAAATAAAATGATTCACCTTAAACTGTACCTTCTCTTTAATATGACTTTTAGAACTGGATTATGAGTATTGTTATTATTATTTTAAAATATTATCAATAGCTGCATATAGACTTTTTTTTTTTTTTTTTTTTTTTTTTTTTTAAGATTTAGTTATCTGAAAGTCAGAGTTACACAGAAAGAGAGAGAGGCAGAGAGAAAGACAGGTCTTCAACCTGTTGGTTTACTCCCCAATTGGCCGCAACGGCCGGAGCTGCAATGATCTAAATAAAGCCAGGAGCCAGGAGATTTCTCCGGGTCTCTCTCGCAGGCGCAGGGGCCCTAGGACTTGGGCCATCCTCCACTGCTTTCCCAGGCCATAGCAGAGAGCTGGGTTGGAAGTGGAGCAGCCAGGTCTCAAACCGGCACCCATATGGGATGCTGGTACCGTAGGCGGCAGCCCCACCCACTACGCCACAGAGCTGGCCCCTAAACCATTATTTGTAATCATACTTATTATCAATCTCCTATTATTGAATTTTAGTTAGCTTTCACATTTTTGCTGTTAAAAATGATACGGCGCCGTGGCTCAACAGGCTAATCCTCCGCCTTGCGGCGCCGGCACACCGGGTTCTAGTCCCGGTCGGGGCACCGATCCTGTCCCAGTTGCCCCTCTTCCAGGCCAGCTCTCTGCTGTGGCCAGGGAGTGCAGTGGAGGATGGCCCAAGTGTTTGGGCTCTGCACTCCATGGGAGACCAGGATAAGCACCTGGCTCCTGCCATCGGAACAGCGCGGTGCGCCGGCCGCAGCGCACTACCACGGCGGCCATTGGAGGGTGAACCAACGGCAAAAAAAAGGAAGACCTTTCTCTCTGTCTCTCTCTCACTGTCCACTCTGCCTGTCAAAAAAAAAAAAAAAATGATACTGAAGAGAACTCTGTACATAAGTACTTGGGCCATCTTCTGGTACTTTTGCAAGCCGTTACCAGGGAGTAGAATTGGAAGTGGAATAGCTGAGTGCTCATATGAGATGCCAGGCTCACAGGCAGCAGCTTAACCTGTTGTGTAACAATGCTGGCCCTCAGGTGAATCATTTTTAAGAATATATGTGTGTGTAGTACAAGTATATGGGATTAGACATCAAAATGTCGTAATAGGGATAGGTATTCGGCAAAGTAGTAAAAATGTTGTTTGGGACACCCACGTTCCCCTATCAGGAGTGGTTGTTTTGAGTCCTGGCTCTACTTAGAATTCCAGTGTCCTGCTAATGCACACCCTGCAGAGCAGCTCAAGTACTTGAGTCTCACAGGAGATCTGAACTGAGTTCCAGGCTCCTGGCCTCTGCTTGGCCCATCCCTGGCTATTGTGGGCATTTGGGGAGGGAACCAGATAATGGAAGAATTCTCTTTCTCTGTGTAAGTCTTTCTATGCCTTTTGACAAAAGTGAAAGTCAATAAAAAAAAAAAAAATTGGGGGCCAGCTCTATGGTGTAACAGGTAAAGCCTCTGCCTGCAGTTCCAGCATCCCACATGGGTGCTGGTTCCAGAACCAGCTGCTCCACTTCCATTCCAGCTCTCTGCTATGGCCTAGGAAATCAGCAGAAGAAGGCCCAAGTGCTTGAACACCTGTACCCACATAGGAGACTGGGAAGAAGCTCCTGGCTCCCGGCTGCCAATTGGCCCAGCTCTGGCCACTGTGGCCATTTGGGGAGTGAACCAGCAGGTGGAAGCCCCTCTCTCTCTCTCTGCCTCTGCCTCTCTGTAACTCTGCCTTTCAAATAATTAAAAAAATTTTTTTTAAAAATTTTAAAGAAAAAAGAAAGGATCACAGACCCTGGCTAGAATGACCCTTAACTACTGGACATAGAAGAACAGTTCTTTTAGCTCTTAGGCTTGCATAAGAGAGAAGAAAATAAAAATGATTTGTATATTTAACAATACCTTGTCACCTTCAATGCTATTACAGACCAACTCTAAATGTTAAGATAAAATACTTATTTAGTTGAGTATGTAATTTCTCAAGTGTTAACTTATCAGCACTTTTTTTTTTTTTTTTTTTTTTTTTAAGCTAGATACATCTGCTTTTCAGCAGCAGCACTAGCATTTGCTCAGGTCTACACAACAGTTAATGATTTGCTCGTGTTTTCAATAGATGAAGTCTTCATCAGCTTCAGTGACAGTTACTCCTTTTGTAATCCTCTACATGAGGCACTGAACAAATCAGAGCATCAAACATTCTCTACACATACAGTGCTTCTCATGCTTACAGATATAAGCTATAGATAAATGGTAATTAACATATTCACGCTCAAGAAAAGAAACTTAAAAGTCCCCAACACAACCCAAATTCAGAAAAATGTTTCCCATTGCCTGTCTTTTTTTCTTTTCTTTTCTTTTTTCTTTTTTTTTTTTTCTTTTTTTTTTTTTTTTTTTGACAGAGTGGATGGTGAGAGAGACAGAGAAAGGTCTTCCTTTTGCCGTTGGTTCACCCTCCAATGGCCGCCTCGGCCGGCGTGCTGCGGCCGGCGCACCACGCTGATCCTAAGGCAGGAGCCAGGTGCTTCTCCTGGTCTCCCATGGGGTACAGGGCCCAAGCACTTGGGCCATCCTCCACTGCACTCCCTGGCCACAGCAGAGCTGGCCTGGAAGAGGGGCAACCGGGACAGAATCCGGCTCCCCGACAGGGACTAGAACCCGGTGAGCCTCGCGCCGGCCCCCATTGCCTGTTATAATGCTAAAGACCAGGTAAGGAAATGGCCGGTGATTCACTATGACCAGCTTGGAAATTTCAATGGTGTGTGCCCCTGCCTGTCCCTCATCTCCAGTACTTTCTTCAAATTCTTGACATGCGGAGTGAGGGAAAGGAGAGAGGGGTAAAGTGGAATAAGTTCAGGATTCTGACTGCTGAAGTTTTTATAAATATTTAAAGCATATTTTCTCCTAAAATTAACCCATTATATAAATTGGTTAACATAACTTATGATATTCAATGCTTTAAACTACAGATGACATTAGCACTCCACCAGTGGGATTTAGGAAGACATTATGATGACTAAACAGTCTCGACAAGAACCTTCTCAAATATTGTAGTCAATCTATAAATTTGTTCTTAAAGTGTCTTTCCTCTTTAAATAAATTAGAGTTTTGAATATAATGCATAGAATGTATAGTTTCAATGCTCTTAAAAGATTGTTTTGCTAAAACGTTACTAAAATGTACAAACAGCAAAATTTCTACTACTAAAAAGGCTGCTGAACCTCAGTAAATTAATTTAGAACTTCAGCTGATGTTGCACTTCAGAATAAAGATGCAATTAACTAAACTTCCAACTATAAAAGCATGCAACCATTTACATGCCAAAGGAAATTTGAAATAGAATTAACTTCAGAATTTTGTTTTTGGGCTGGCATTGTGGTATATTGGGCTAATTTATCACCTGCAACACCCACATCACAAACTAGTACTGGGTGCTTCACTTCCAATCCAGCTCCCTGCAAGTGCATATGGGACAGCAGCAGAGGATGATCCCGATACTTGGACCCCTGCCTCTAATGTAGGAGACCTGGATGAAGCTCCTAGTTCCTGGCTTCAGCATGGCCCAGACTCAGCCGTTATTTGGGAAGAGAATCACCAGATGAAAAATCTTTTTGTCTCTTCCCCTCTCTCTATAAATAACCCTGCCTTTCAAGTAAGTAAATAAATATTTCTAAAAAAGGATTGTTTTCATTTATTCTATAAGAAATGCTATTTTATCAATTGGAACAATATACACAAAGATACCTAGCCTTTTTTATCACATAAATGAGCACTCCTATAAAAACATTTCATATCCCAAGAAATATTATTGCTAAGGCCAAATAAAGAAGGGTTGCCAGGCCCCTCTTTCCCAAATACCTGCATGGTACTTTTTCTCACCATCTTCCAGTCTTTGCTTAAATGTCATGATCTTAGTGAGGCCTTCCCTTCCATATCATCTAGAATCCAGTCTACCTAAACTTCTTGCTTTCTTCTTTGATAACCCTTTATTGTTATCTGACATGTAGCTTACATATTTGCCTGTTTCCTCCAATTAGAACACAAATTCCTGAGGCTGGCATTGTGGTACCGTGTATAAAGTCACCACCTACAATGCTAACATTGCAAACAGGCACCAGTTCGAGTACCGGCTGCTTCACTTCTGACCCAGCTACTTGCTAATGACCTGGGAAAAGCAGCAGCAGATTACTCAAGACCTTAGGCCTCTACCGCCCAATTGGGAGACCCTGATGAGGCTCCTGGCTTCAGCCTGGCCCAGTGCCAGCCACTGTGGCCATCTACGGAATGAAACAGTGGATGAAAGATCTCTCTCTCTCTCTCTCTCTAACTATACCTTTCAAAAAAAAAAAAAAAAATACAAATTTCAGGAAAACAGAGAATTTTGTTTGCTTTATTTAGTGCTATCTTTGGTGAAGCCAGTCCTAGTTGTTGAGAACATTTGGGGAGTGAACCAGAAGATTGATCTCTATCTCCGTCACTTTTCCTTTCAAACAGATGAAAATAAACAAATATTTAGAAATGTTTAAACAGATTAATATTCTCCTGTGAGATGTAAATTCCATGAAACTCAGACCTGAGCCATTAAAATGCAGAAGTTCTTACTTTAAAAAGAGTAACAAGATTGTTGTTACCATCATCAAATCACCAGGGAAACAGCAAGAACCTTACTGCTACCTGAAGTTACCACAGGGAGACATGGAAGATTATTTCCCCCAAACCAGAGTTCAAATAGGAAAGATGATAATGTGTCACTGTTTAATTTAAAGAAATAATCACTTAAAAAATTTTAAAAGTTCTATAATTTGTTAAGATTAAGTGGTGTGCCAAGGCCAGATAATTAGAATGTAAGAGAGCTGGGATTTAAACTCGTAACTTATAAAAAACATACACTTTCTTTTTTTTTTTTTAATTAAACTTTTATTTAATGAATATAAATTTCCAAAGTACAGCTTATGGGTTACAATGGCTTCCCCCTCCCAAAATTTCCCTCCCACCCACAACCCTCCCCTCTCCCGCTCCCTCTCTCCTTCCAATCACATCATGATTCATTTTCAATTCTCTTTATATACAGAAGATCAGTTTAGTATATATTAGGTAACGATTTCAACAGTTTGTCCCCATATAGTAACACAAAGTGAAAAAAAATACTGTTGGAGTACTAGTTATAGCATTAAATAAGAGTGTACAGTACATTAAAGACAGAGATCTTACATAATATATTTTTTTAAAAAAATTAATTTTCTATGCCATTTCCAATTTAACACCAGGTTTTTCCTTTTTTCATTTCCAATTATCTTTATATACAGAAGATCGATTCAGTATATAATTAATAAAGATCTCATCAGTTTGTACCCACGCAGAAACACAAAGTGTAAAAATACTGTTTCATCACTGCACATTAGACAACACATTAGGGACAGATCCCACATGGGATGTAAGTACACAGTGACTTTTGTTGCTGACTTAACAATTTGACACTCCTGTTCATGGCGTCAGTAATCTCCCTAGGCTCTAGTCATGAGTTGCCAGGGCTATGGAAGCCTTTAGAGTTCGCTGACTTTGATCTTATTCCGATAGGGTCATAGTCAAAGTGGAAGTTCTCTCCTCCCTTCGGAGAAAGGTACCTCCTTCTTTGATGGCCCTGTTCTTTCCACTGGGATCTCACTCACAGAGATCTTTCATTTAGGTCTTCTTCTTTTTTTCTTTTCCATGGTATCTTGGCTTTCCATGCCTACAATACTCTCATGGGCTCTTCAGCCAGATCCAAATGCCTTAAGGGCTGATTCTGAGGCCTGAGTGTTGTTTAGGACGTCTGCCATTCTATGAGTCTGCTGTGTATCCCACTTCCCATGTTGGATCTTTCTCTCCCTTTTTGATTCTATCAGTTAGTATTAGCAGACACTTGTCTTGTTTGTGTGATCCCTTTGACTCTTAGACCTATCAGAGCCATCGAATGTGAACTGAAATGGATCACTTGGACTAGTGAGATGGCATTGGTACATGCCACCTTGATGGGATTGTATTGGAATCCCCTGGCACATTTCTAACTCCACCATTTGGGGCAAGGCTGATTGTGCATATCCCAAATTGTACATCTCCTCCCTCTCTTTTTCCACTCTTAAATTTAACAGGGATCACCTTTCAGTTAAAATTTAAACACCTAAGAGTAATTGTGTGTTAATTACAGAGTTCAACCACTAGTACTAGAACAACAACAACAACAAAAACAACAAAAAACATACACTTTCTACTACATCACTACTACACGTTCTACTACATGAGTCATTCTATGCTGTGAGAGCATTTGGGGTATAGTTTATATTTCTTAAGACTAACCGCTAAATGATCTATCACCTTTCCTCCTTCAACCTTTGCAACAATTAAATAGGAGACAGAAATCTCCCCAGCAAGAACAATCAGTAAACTAAAAAACCCAGGATCACACATCTTTCATATCTTTCCAGTTCAAATACAAAAGGAATAATGTAGGTAAGAGAAGTTCCCAGGGGCTGGCACTGTGGCATAGCAGGTTAGGCCAATGCCTGCAGTGCCGGCATCCCTTGTGAGCACCAGTTCAAGTCCACTGCTCCATTGCTGATCCAGCTCTCTGCTGTGGCCTGGGAGGGCAGCGGAAGATGGCCTATATCCTTGGGCCCCTACACTTGCATGGGAGACTTAGAGGCTCCTGGCTTCGGATCGGCGCAGCTCCAGCTGTTGTGGCCAGTTGGGGAGTGAACCAGCAGATGGAGGACCTCTCTTTCTTTCTCTGCCTCTACTTCACTCTCCATGTAACTCTTGACTTTCAAGTAAATAAATAAATCTTAAAAAAAAAAAAAAGTTCCCAGGGCTTTCAGATGGGACCAGTGATAAACAAGCATATCTTCCCATATGAATAAATCCTGGCTACAGGGGAATGGGGGTGGGGGTGGGGGGAGTCCTCTATGTGGATTCTGAAAGTCAAAGAAATGTCCTACCACAAGTTTCCCATATACCAGATACATGTGCTGCCTCATCTCTGAAATCCTGGGATTTACTGTACAGAACAAAGTGGCCAGCCTCTGGTCACTACTCTCAGGATGATCTGGTTCCTCTGAGGAGATAATCACTGACAGTGAAAAGGGACTAGAAAATCTCGTGTTGAGATGGTAACAAGCAGAAGATGGGCAAAATCAAGACTTCCTTACTTAAAATGCTTCTTACTTCTCAAATAAGGACAAACAGGAAAACCAAGTAACTGCTAGTGAGTTATACAATCAGGATTAAACACATCTTTTAGTTTCTTGATCAGTGGTCTTTTCAGTCCATATTACTGTCTCCAAATAGAAAAGATTTTATAAAATGATAATCTGTTACTCTGAAAAAGCAGAATTTTACAGGGTATGTAATTATAAAAAAGAACCCTTTTAAATACTTTCTTTTTTCATATCATCAACTATTAATACTAATCCAGAGCTGGCAAATGAACTGTTATTGGAACAGGAAATTATCTTGTTTTTTGGTATTTAAAAAAATTTTTTTATTTATTTGAAAGGCAGATTTACAGAGAAGGAGAAAAAGAGAGGGATTGATCTTCCATCCGATGGCTCACTCCCCAAATGGCCGCAACTGCCAGGGCTAGGCCAGGCCAAAGTTAGGAGGCAGGAGCTTCTTTTGGGTCACCCACATGAGTGCAGGGGCTCAAGGACTTGTGCCATCCTCTGCTGCCTTCCCAGGCACAGGGAGCTGGATAGGAAATGAAGCAGTCAGGAGACGAACTGGCACTCATATGGTATACTGGCACTGCAAACACTGGCTTTACCAGCTACACACAGCACCAGCCTTGAAACTTACCTTTATTATATAAAATACAGTCATCATAGAACATTAAAGATTCAATTAAGTGATAGAGATAAACGAATTATGGAAGTATTATGATTACTGTACTCCTTCACTTTTTTTCTTAAAAAAAAATTTTTTTTTTGGATAGGCAGAGTTAGAGAGACAGAGAGAGACAGAGAAAAAGGTCTTCCTTCCATTGGTTCACCCCTCATATGGCCAACTAAAACCGGCACGCTGCGCCAATCCGAAGCCAGGAGCTAGGTGCTTCCTCCTGGTCTCCCATGCGGGTGCAGGGCCCAAGCACTTGGGCCATCCTCTACTGCCTTCCTGGGCCACAGCAGAGAGCTGGACTGGAAGAGCAGCAACCGGGACAGAACCGGCACCCCAACTGGGACTAGAACCCGGGGTGCCGGCGCCACAGAGGATTAGCCTAGTGAGCCACGGCGCCAGCCCTTAATTTTTATTTATTTGAAAGGTAGACAGAGATCTTTTGTCGACTAGTTCACTCCCCCAAACGCCCACAACAGTTAGGAGTGGGCCAATCAAAGTTATAAGTCCAGAACTCAATCCAGGTCTTCCACTTGGGTAGCAGGAACCCAAGTTCCAGAGTCAATACCATGCTGCCCTGCCAACCTCAGCCCAACCCTTGTCAAGGTACAAATTAGAAAGAAGCTGGAATTAAGAAAAAGAAATCAAAGGGATGCAAACTGGAAACGAGGAAGTCAAATTGTCCCTATCTGTAGATGGCATGATTCTATACATAGGAGAACCAAAAGACTCCACTAAGATACCATTGGAACTCATAAGAATTTGATAAACTTGCAGGATATAAAATGAACACATAAAAATCAACAGGTTTTGTATACATAAACAATGTCATAGCTGAGAAAGAACTACGATCAATCCCATTCACAATACCTATAAAAAAAATTAAATTCCTTGGAATATGCTTCACCAAGGGGGTGAAAGATCTCCACGATGAAAATTATGAAACATTAAAAAAAGAAACAGAAGACACAAAAAAAATGGAAAAACCTTCTATGTTTGTGTATTGGAAGAATATCATCAAAATGTCCATACTACACAAAGCAATTTACAGATTCAGTGCACCAAAGACATTCTACTCAGATCTAGAAAAAAAAATGCTAAAATTCATATAGAAACACAAGAGACACTGAACAGCTACAGCAATCTTAAACAATAAAAGCAAAGCCGGAGGCATCACAATACCAGACTTCAAGACATACTATGGGGCAGTTATAATCAAAACAGCCTGGTACTGGCACAAAAATAGATATGCAGACCAATGGAACAGAACAGAAACTCCAGAAATCAATCCTTGCATCTACAACCAACAAATCTTTGACAAAGGAGCTAAAATCAATTCCTAGAGGAAGGACAGTCTCTTTAACAAATGGTGCTGGGAAAATCTGGATCGCCACAAGCTGAAGTATGAAACAAGATCCCTACCTTACATCTTATACAAAAATCAACTTACAATGGATCAATGATCTAAACCTAAGACATGAAACCATCAAATTACTCTAAGAGAATGTTGGGAGAACTCTGCAAGACATTGGCAAAGGCAAAGACTTCTTGGAATAGACCCCAAAAGCACAAGGAATCAAAACCAAAATTGACAAATAGGATTACATCAACTGAGAAGCTTCTACACTGGAAGGGAAACACTTAGCAAAGTGAAGAGGCAACTGACAGAATTGGAGAAAATATTTGCAGACTATGAAACTGATAAATGATTAATATCCAGAGTCTATAAAGAACTGAAGAAACTTAACAAAACAAACAATCCAGTTAAGAAACAGAAAAAGGACTTGAACAGGCGTTTTTCAAGAAAGGAAATTCAAATGGCCAACAGGATAGATGAAAAAAATGCTCAGGATCACCAGCCATCAGAGAAATGTAAATCAAAACCACAAAGAAGTTTCACCTCACCCCAGGTAGAATGGCTCTCATACAGAAATGAACAAACAATAAATGCTGGTGAGGATATGGGGGAAAAGGTAATCTAATCCACTGTTGGTAGGAATGTAAAGTATTATAGCCATTGCAGAAGACAGTATGGAGATAACTCAGAAAGCTGAAAATTGATATACCATAGGACCTAGCAATCCCACTCCTGGGAATTTACCCAAATGAAATGAAATCAGCATATGAAAGAATTATCTGCACCTCCATATTTACTGCAGCTCAATTCACAATAGCTAAGATACAGAATTAACCCAGATGTCCATCAACTGATGACTGCATAAAGAAATTGTGGTAGACAGATAGAGTGGAATACTACTCAGACGTAAAAAAGGAATTAAATCTTTTGCCAACAAAATAGATGCAACTGGGAGCCACTATGCTTAGTGAAATAAGCCAGTCCCACAAAGACAAATACCAAATGTTCTCCCTGATCTATGGTATATATCAAATTTGTTTACCTTTAAAATAAAGGAAAAAATGATAAAATGGTGGTTTGAATGTTTAAACACTTATGTTAGTTTCATGTGCTAGAAGTAAGATTTCTGGCACTGGTTTAAATTAGGATTCAGATATGATATCCTGCAGGCTGCTCCTCCATCTAGTTTTTTTTCTTGCTAATACTGTACTATCAAATCCCCTATAAAGTACTAGGTTCAAAGACTACTACAAAAACATCTCAGAATCTATACTTCATGACTCTGCTTGTTGTTTGCTTCAATGGTATATAAACAAGTAAGGGTTTTAAGATGAGGAGTGAACTTAGAGAACATACTTGCTTAAGGAAAAAAATCCTTTGTGTAAATCAAGTGTTGTCAGCTATATAAACTGACTACGAATCTTTGATTCTTTTGAAATATCTACTACACTTCTTGAGGCTACAAGTTTTCCTTAATCTTTTCCCCAATCATTCCACAAATTTCCACTTAACAATTTAAAGACCGGGATGACTTCTTTTAAATGCTTGCTCTGTAAAAAAGTAAAAGTAAAGCAGATGTATATTAAAATCCTCTCTATCAAAGACAATCTTGATTATATTACGTGTTTCAGCTTCAGTAAAGTGTGACTGATTTATTTACTTGCTTTCCCAAGTTGTAAGGGTTACATTCAGTTATATATAAAGCAACTAAGACGGTATACTAAAGGTCCTCAAGTATTTTTTCTAACTTAATCCTTTTGCTAGCACAGTATTTAAAATAGGAAAAATTCATTGGTGTATGGGTCCAGACGTATTTAAGAATAAAATAAAAGTGAGAATGACAGATGTAAGGCTTTTAAGAAATTAACTATTCTATTTTCTAATTAACACATAATACATGGATATCTTCATGAGGCAAGATTCAAAATTTTAAAAGGAGTTTGGTTTTCATCTCAAAGGTAATGAGACCCACAAATAGATACTACAGGTTTTGGGACAAAGAACAAAAGGATAAAAATGTTTCAGGATCATTATTATTAGCTCAACTTGCATTGAGCTGTCAGCTTGAAACTCACAAAGGAATTCAGCTCCAAAGGGAAAAACAGCAAAATAATTTGAAAATAAAAGAATATCATAACCCTAAATACCTCAAAATGTTGTTAAAACTTTTCTACACAATTTTTTTTAACTTAAGTCATAAGATAGCCAACTCTGTCAATCTAAACCAATACAAAGAATAAGAAACATTTCCTATGTACCAGCTAAAGCCCATCCCAATAAACTCCAAGACATTCTTCAAATTCTTGGTTGTACATTTTATTTGCAAATACTAAATTCATAACCTTTATTTAAAGGACACTAAGTAACTTAATGGGAAATGGATTTTACAGTATTAGAACAATATTATTGACTTTCTTAAAAATATTTATTTATTTATTTGTTTGAAAGGCAGAGTTACGCAGAAGCAGAGAGAAGTCTTCCATCTGCTGATTCGCTTCCCAAATGGCTGCAGTGGTTGGAGCTGGGCTGGAGTACTGGCACAGCAGACAAAGCTGCTGCCTGAAGTGCTGGCACGCCTGAAGTGCTGGTTACAGGTTTGAGTCCTGGCTTCTCCATTTCCAATCCAGCTCCCCACTTACGTGCCTGGAAAAACAGCAGAAGATGGTCCAAGTCCTTGGGACCCTGTACCCATGCGGGAGACCAAGAATTTCTTAGCTCCTGGCTTTGGCCTGGGCCAACCCTGGCTGTTGTGGCCATTTGGAGAGTGAACCAATGGATGGAAGAACTCTCTCTCTGTATCTCCCTCTCTCTTTCTAACTCTGCCTTTCAAATAAATAAATAAATGTAATGTAATGTATATATAGTATGTATATAAATATATATACATTATATATATATATATATATATATATATATATATATATATATATATATTATGTGTAAAGACCTTTTATTTTAAGCTAAAAAAAATCTGTATAAGGTGCTGGCATTGTGATGTAGTGGGTTAAGCAGTTGCTTGTGACACCATATGGGAGTGTCAGTTCAAGTCCCAGTTACCTGCTGCCAATCCAGCTGTGGTCCCTGCTCCCCAAGTGGGAGAGCCCCAAGAAAAGTTCCTGGCTCCTGGCTTCATTCAGCCTGATCCAGAGCTGACTACTGCAGCCATTTGGGGAGTGAATCAGAGGACAGAAGATCTCTGTCATTCTGTCTTATACCAGAAGTAATCTTAAATAGTCGGTACCCCACCACAGCTCCCTAACAAACTGGTTCTTTCTAACTCTGGTAAGACTCTATGATGAAGGCCAGCGCTGTGGCTCAATAGGCTAATCCTCTGCCTTGCGGCGCTGGCACACCAGGTTCTAGTCCCGGTCGGGGCGCCGGATTCTGTCCCGGTTGCCCCTCTTCCAGGCCAGCTCTCTGCTGTGGCCTGGGAGTGCAGTGGAGGATGGCCCAAGTGCTTGGGCCCTGCACCCGCATGGGAGACCAGGGGAAGCACCTGGCTCCTGGCTTCAGATCAGTGCAGTGCGCTGGCCGCGGCAGCCATTGGAGGGTGAACCAACGGCAAAAAGGAAGACCTTTCTCTCTGTCTCTCTCACTATCCACTCTGCCTGTCAAAAAAAAAAAAAAAAAAAAAAAACTCTATGATGGGGCCGATGCTGTGGTACAGCAGGTAAAGCCGCATCTCAGATGTGCGCAGGTTAGAGTCCCAGCTGCTCCACTTCTGATCCAGCTCTCTGCTACTGCCTGGGAAAGGCCCCTGCAAATCTGTGGGAGACCTGGAAGAGGCTCCTGGCTCTTGGCTTCGGACTTTGGCCACTGCAGCCATTTGGGGAGTAAACCAGTGGATGGAGGACCTCTCAGCTTCTGCCTCTGCCTCTCTGTAACTCTGACTTTCTAATAACTAAATAAATCATAAAAGAAAAAAAAAGATTATATAATGTCATATGGCACAAATTATGAATAAGAATTTTTAACAGTATTGCTGTGGCTTGGATATTAGTTGGAATGCTGAATGTCCCTCACAGGCCTATGTGTTGAAAATTTGGTGCCCAAAAATCTTACCTCCATGGTAATAAGAAGTAGTAACTTAATTCAATTAGGTGTTTAGAGGTAGATATGATAGAAACCATATAGACAGATACAGATTACACACACTCCTTGGATGCTATGCACAGCCTCAGGACTCTGCCAGCAAGAATGATATTACCAGATGCTGAACCAAAGCATGGGACCCCTGAACTTGGATTGTCAATCTCCAAAACTTTTTAAAGTTAGTTGCCTTTTTTTTGTCATAGTAATGAAAAGCTGACTGATACACAAAATAATATACAACCTTCATGAATACAAACTTTTTTTAAATGCAGCTATCAAAAGTTTGCTTTTAAGCTCCTAACACACCTGTAAGACTTCATTGAATTACAAGAGGAAAAACAGAAAGAATTTTAAAAGTTACTTATTTTAAGAGTAACCTGCTTAGATACTGATATAACGCATTTTTATGAACTCACCTTTGCTGCCATGACTTGTAATTTCACTATACTATATGAACAGTTTGCAAATCAATGTAATACACCACGTAACAAACTGCAGAAGAAAAACCATATGATTATCTCAATAGATGCAGAGAAAGCATTTGATAAAATACTACACCCTTTCATGATGAAAACTCATATTGCGTATAGAAGGAACATTCCTCAATACAATCAAAGCAATTTATGAAAAACCCACGGCCAGCATCCTACTGAATGGGAAAAAGTTGGAAGCATTTCCATTGAGATCTGGTACCAGACAGGGATGTCCATTCTCACCACTGCTATTCAATACAGTACTGAAAATTTTAGCCAGAGCCATTATGCAAGAAAAAGAAATTAAAGGGATACAAATTGGAAAGGAAGAACTCAAACTATCCCTCTTTGCGGACGATGATTATTTACTTAGGGGATCCAAAGAACTCTACTAAGAGACTATTAGAACTCATAGAAGAGTTTGGCAAAGTAGCAGGATATAAAATCAATGCACAAAAATCAACAGCCTTTGTATACACAGGCAATGCCACTGCTGAGAAAGAACTACTAAGATCAATCCCATTCACAATATCTACAAAAAAAAGTATCTTGGAATAAACATAACCAAGGATATCAAAGATCTCTACGATGAGAATTATTAAAGAAAGAAATAGAAGAGGATACCAAAAAATACAAAAATATTCCATGCTCATGGATTGGAAGAATCAATATTATCAAAATGTCCATTCTCCCAAAAGCAATTTATAGATTCAATGCAATACCAATCAAAATACCAAACACATTCTTCTCAGATCTGGAAAACCGATGCTGAAATTCATATGGAGGCACAGCAGACCTCGAATAACTAAAGCAATCTTGTACAACAAAAACAAAGTCGGAGGCATCACAATACCAGATTTCAGGACATACTACAGGACAGTTGTAATCAAAACAGCATAGTACTGATACAGAAACAGATGGATAGACCAATGAACAGAATAGAAACACCAGAAATCAATCCAAACACTCACAGCCAACTTATATTTGATCAAGGATCTAAAACCAATCCCTGGAGCAAGCACAGTCTATTCAGTGTGCTGGGAAATGGTGCTGGGAAAACTGGATTTCCACGTGCAGAAGCATGAAGCAAGACCCCTTCCTTTCACCTTACACAAAATTCCACTCAACATGGATTAAAGACTTAAATCTATGACCCGACACCATCAAATTATTACAGAACATTGGAGAAACCCTGCAAGATATAGGCACAGGCAAAGAATTCTTGGAAAAGACCCCAGAAGCACAGGCAGTCAAAGCCAAAATTAACATTTGGGATTGCATCAAATTGAGAAGTTTCTGTACTTCAAAAGAAAACAGTCAGGAAAGTGAAGAAGCAATCAACAGAATGGGAAAAATTATTTGCAAACTATGCAACAGATAAAGGGTTAATAACCAGAATCTAGAAAGAGATCAAGAAACTGTACAACAACAAAACAACCCACTTAAGAGATGGGCCAAGGAACTAAATAGACATTTTTCAAAAGAGGAAATCCAAATGGCCAACAGGCACATGAAAAAATGTTCAGGATCACTAGCAATCAGGGAAATGCAAATCAAAACCACAATGAGGTTTCACCTCACCCCAGTGAGAATGGCTCACATTCAGAAATCCACCAACAACAGATGCTGGAGAGGATGTGGGGAAAAAGGGACACTAACCCACTGTTGGTGGGAATGCAAACTGGTTAAGCCACTATGGAAGTCAGTCTGGAGATTCCTCAGAAACCTGAATATAACCCTACCATACAACCCAGCCATCCCACTCCTTGGAATTTACCCAAAGGAAATTAAATTGGCAAATAAAAGAGCTGTCTGCACCTTAATGTTTATTGCAGCTCAATTCACAATAGCTAAGACATGGAATCATCCTAAATGCCCATCAATAGTAGACAGGATAAAGAAATTATGGGATATGTACGCTATAGAATACTATACAGCAGTAAAAAAAAATTAAATCCTGTCATCTGCAACAAAATGGAGGAATCTGGAAAACATCATGCTGAGTGAAATAAGCCAGTCCCAACGGGACAAATATCATATGTTCTCCCTGATCAGTGACAACTGAGTGCCTAAAAGGAAACCTGTTGAAGTAAAATGGATACTATGAGAAACAATGACTGCATCAGCCCTTGTGCTGACTTTCAAGGAACAACTTAATACTTTATTCCTTTTAGTATTTTTTTTGTTCTACTTAATACCATTGGTTAAACTCTGTAATTAACACACAATTCTTAAGCATTTAAATTTAACTGAAAAGTGATCCCTGTTAAATATAAGAGCGGGAATAAGAGAGGGAGGAGATGTACAGTTTGGCACATGCTTACTCAGACTTACCCCTAATGGCAGAGTTAGAAACCTGCCATGGGATTCCAATTCAATCCCATCAAGGTGGCATGTACCAACGCCATCCCACTAGTCCAAGTGATCAATTTCTGTACACAATTGATCATAATGATAGGATTAAGAGTCAAAGGGGGCCGGCGCCATGGCTTAACAAGCTAATCCTCCGCCTTGTGGCGCTGGCACACCGGGTTCTAGTCCCGGTTGGGGCACCGGATTCTGTCCCGGTTGCCCCTCTTCCAGGCCAGCTCTCTGCTATGGCCTGGGAAGGCAGTGGAGGATGGCCCAAGTCCTTGGGCCCTGCACCCGCATGGGAGACCGGGAGAAGCACCTGGCTCCTGGCTTCGGATCAGTGAGATGCGCTGGCTGCAGCGGCCATTGGAGGGTGAACCAACGGCAAAAAGGAAGACCTTTCTCTCTGTCTCTCTCACTATCCACTCTGCCTGTCCAAAAAAAAAGAGTCAAAGGGATCACACAAACAAGACTAGTGTCTGCTAATACTAAGTGATAGAATTAAAAAGGAGAGAACAATCCAACATGGGAAGCGGCATACACAGCAGACTCATAGAATGGCAGATGTCCTAAATAGCACTCTGGCCTCAGAATCAGCCCTTAAGGCATTTGGATCTGGCTAAAAAGCCCATGAGAGTATTTCAGGCATGGGAAGCCAAGACACTCTGGCAAAACAAAAAACAAACAAAAAAACGAAATGAAAGATCTCTGTGATTGAGATCTCAGTGGAAAGAACGGGCCATCAAAGAAGGAGGCACCTTTCTCTGAAGGGAGGAGAGAACTTCCACTTTTGACTATGACCTTGTCTGAATATGATTGGAGCTGGTGAACTCCAAAGGCTTCCATAGCCTTAGCAGCTCATGACAAGAGTCTCAGGTGATTACTGACACCATAAACAAGAGTGTCAATTGTTAAATCAACAACAGGAGTCACTGTGCACTTACTCCCCATGTAGGATCTCTATCCTTAATGTGTTGTACTGTGTGAATTAACAGTATAACTTGTACTCAAACAGTACTCTATACTTTGTGTTTCTGTGTGGGTGCAAACTGTTGAAATCTTTACTTAGTATATACTAAATTGATCTTCTGTATATAAAGACAATTGAAAATGAATCTTGATGTGAATGGAATGGGAGAGGGAGCGGGAGATGGGATGGTTGTGGGTGGGAGGGAGGTTATGGGGGGAAAAAGCTGCTATAATCCAAAAGTTGTACTTTGGAAATTTATATTTTTAAACAAAGGTTAAAAAAAATAAATTCCTAATTTTTTTCCATATAAAAAATGAACAAAGATAAACATAATAGAAATTTGTTCTGCATTTATGCCAAAGACATCAGGGCAACCAAATCACCCTCACCCTTGAATAGAAGTGAGAAAATCTCTACTTAACAAATGAGAAATCAGTTGATCAAACTAAAATTTTTTTTATTAAGAAAAGCTTACTTGAATAAGATTAAGACTTTAAAACCAGGAATAATACAAAATGGTATAAAGAATGTTTTCATTTAAAATTTCTCTTATTGCTGTAAGGCCATCAAAGTACTATGATGGCAGTATTGGGAGTGGGCAGTCAGCCCAGATTTACTGCTCACTTATCAAGCCCATGTTTGTTGTGCAAGTGTTATTTATAGAGTCACATGCTAGAAGCTGTTCCCAGCCAGCTAAACCTACACGCTTAATTGACTCTAGGAACAATGATACATTGTTCAATATAATCCTCCTATGAGCTACAGTTCCTAAGCCACAACTATATGCTTTTTATATTTGTATATGTCTATCATGGACTATTTTAGAAGCCTCAAAAGTTCAGAGACATGCACATACTGTAATTGTTTGATAAGGATGAGACATGCTTTGCCTCCATGATTATCAGAAATCAAAGTCTCAAGCTGAAATTTAAATAATCACTGAAGGCTGGTAAAATGAGTTAAAATTAGCAACAACTGTGGGCAGAAACACACTAAAGCTAACATGACAATTGATTATACTACCCAAATTTATACCACACTGTAATCTAATCCTATAGCTTTAGGTTAAAGAAAATGAGTACCTTCTCACAAATATGAAATCAGTTTAAACACAATTTAACCATGTTGCCATAAGAGTGATAAACACATTTCTCCTTTGAAAGTATTATTCCCCAAGGAAGGGATGAAGATGCGGTAGTTACAAGAATAATACCAAATTTCAAGTTGAGGCACCCAGAGACACAAAGTTCTCTCAATCTTGATCCCATATGCCTTTTATCTAACCCGGATAGAGTTCCAGACTCCTGGCTTTGGCCTGGCCCATCCCTGGTTGTTGCAGCAATTTGGAGAGTGAATCAGAAGACGGAAACTCTCTCTCTGTCTCCCCCTCTTCTCTCCATAACTCTGCCTTTCAAGTAAACAAATATTTTTAAGAGAACAAAAAATATGGAGAATAATCTAGCAGTTTCACATATTCTTTCATAAGCTGAAACTTTTACATAGATACAAGATGATATTTTTGTACTCCAAAGAACCAGATGGTCAACGGTTTTATCTTACTGCTTAAGCTGATATTCCTGGGCAAAAAGTTTTTTTTAAATGAAACCTATTAGATGTCGAAAAGAAATGAATTGTCTTATACAGTTACAGATCTTAGCCATATTATCCTTTCATTTTATAACTGTCAGTCTAGGGGGAGAAAAAAAAATCTGTTGAGACAAGGGAACAAATGAGTTCCAACTTTGATCTAGTTTGCAAAGACATGACTTAGGCCTAGGGCCCTCAACCAAGGACTAGGAAGAAGACGGGTTTAGGCAGTCAAACAAAGCTATAATCAGATTTCTGTGGCCACATCAGACACCAGTGGCTTCCAAATAAGGATTTGTTCAGTCTGTTGGCCAATTTATCCACTGTGAGGTAATCATAGTTAGTTACAAACGAAGAACCATATTCATTACATGTTTATGACTACATTCAAGATTTCTACTGTTAACATCATAGGGTTTCTGCTACCCAAAATATTCCAACAGGACAAGTCTAACAGTCTGGAAATTATTTCCCAAATAGCATATCACCAGGAAGGCAATCAAAAAAATCCAAACTAAACACTTCTGAATATAGTAGGCAAACAGCCCTCACCAAAGGAAAAGCACACATGAAACTTTTAACATATAAACAAGGGCTGACACTCTCTACTCTTAGTCATTTTAATGAAAACAGAAACAATGAAAGAATTTTACATGCTTCCTTTACTACTTAATTTCAACAGTGGTTTCATAACACTATAGAATGTCTTCAGGGGGCTAGCATTGTGGCATAGTGGGTAAAGCTGTTGTCTACAACACCAACATCCTATACGGGCACTGATTCATCATAGGCTCTACTTCCGATTCAGCTCCCTGCCAATGGTTTGGGAAAAGCAACAGAAGATGGCCCAAGTGTCTGGGCCCTTGCACCCGCATGGGAGACCAGGAGGAAGCACCTGGCTCCAGGCTTCAGATAGGCATAGCTCTGGCTGTAGGCGGCCATTTTCTCTCTCTCTCTCTCTCTTTCTCACTGTCTAACTCTGTCAAATTTAAAAAAAAAAAAAAAAAAAAAAAAAAAGATTTCAGAAATAATTTTTTTAAACTTTTATTTAATGAATATAAATTTTCAGAGTACAGCTTATGGATTACAATGGCTTTCCCCTCCCCCAAACTTCCCTCCCACCTGCAACCCTCCCCTTTCCCACTCCCGCTCCCCTTCCATTCACATCAAGATTCATTTTCAATTCTCTTTATATACAAAAGATCAGTTTAGTATATATTAAGTAAAGATTTCAACAGTTTGCCCCCCACATAGTAACACAAAGTGAAAAATACTGTTGGAGTACTAGTTATAGCATTAAACCACAATGTACATGGTGTCTTGGCTTTCCATGCCTACAATGCTCTCATGGGCTCTTCAGCCAGATCCGAATGCCTTAAGGGCTGATTCTGAGGCCAGAGTGTTGTTTAGGACATCTGCCATTCTATGAGTTTGCTGTGTATCCCGCTTCCCATGTTGGATCATTCTCTCCCTTTTTGATTCCATCAGTTAGTATTAGAAGACACTTGTCTTGTTTGCGTGATCCCTTTTACTCTTAGACTATCAGAGTCATCAATTGTGAACTGAAATTGATCACTTGGACTAGTGAGATAGGCATGGAAAGCCAAGACACCATGGAAAAGAAAAAAAAGAAGAAGAAGACCTAAATGAAAGATCTCTGCGAGTGAGATCCCAGTGGAAAGAACAGGGCCATCAAAGATGGAGGTACCTTTCTCCGAAGGGAGAACTTCCACTTTGACTATGACCCTATCGGAGTAAGATCAAAGTCGGCGAACCCTGAAGGCTTCCATAGCCTTGGCAACTCATGACTAGAGCCTAGGGAGACTACTGACGCCATAAACAAGAGTGTCAAATTGTTAAGTCAGCAACAGGAGTCACTGTGTACTTACATCTAACGTGGGATCTGTTTAATGTGTTGTCTAATGTGAAGTGATGCTATAACTAGTACTGAAACAGTATTTTTACACTTTGTGTTTCTGCGTGGGTGCAAACTGATGAAATCTTTACTAATTATATACAGAATCTATCTTCTGTATATAAAGATATTTGGAAATGGAAAAAAAAAACCTGGTGTTAAATTGGAAATGGCATAGAAAATTAATTAATTTTTAAAAAAATATCATGTAGGATCTCTGTCTTTAATGTGCTGTACACTGTTATTTAATGCTATAACTAGTACTCCAACAGTATTTTTTCACTTTGTGGTGCTATATGGGGGCAAACTGTTGAAATCTTAATATATACTAAACTGATCTTCTGTATATATTTTAAAAAAAACACAATGTACAGCACATTAAAGACAAAGATCCTACATGATATTTTTTAAAAATTAATTTTCTATGCAATTTCCAATTGAAAACCAAGTTTTTTTTTTTTCATTTTCAATTATCTTTATATACGAAAAAAAAAAGAAATAATTAATTCAAAATATTCTTGTTGTTAATTAGGAAAATGACAAAACTGGCTTTATCTTCTAATTCAAAGATGTCCGAGGCCGGCGTCGTGGCTTAACAGGCTAATCCTCCGCTTTGCGGTGCCAGCACACCACCGGGTTCTAGTCCCGGTTGGGGCACTGGATTCTGTCCCGGTTGCCTCTCTTCCAGGCCAGCTCTCTGCTATGGCCCGGGAAGGCATTGGAGGATGGCCCAGGTCCTTGGGCCCTGCACTCACATGAGAGACCAGGAGAAGCACCTGGCTCCTGGCTTCGGATCAGCGAGATGTGCCGGCCGCAGCAGCCATTGGAGGGTGAGCCAACGGCAAAAAGGAAGACCTTTCTCTCTGTCTCTCTCTCTCTCTCTCTCTCTCACTATCCACTCTGTAAAAAAAAAAAAAAAAAAAAAAAAAAAAAAATGTCTGAATAAGCAACCTGACAAATGTACTTCATTATTAAGGAACGCAAGGAAGAGTTGGTGAACGCGAGAAAGAGTTGGTAAAAGAAAAAAAATGTGGAGCTGGTGACATGGCTTAGTGGGTAAAGCCCCTGTCTTGGAGGCCAGAATCCCATAAGAGCACTGGTTCACGTCCCAGCTGCTCCACTTTTGATACAGCTTCCTGCTAGTGCCCTGGGAAAAGCAGCAAAGACAGCCCAACTGTTTGGGACCCTGCCACCCCTATGGGAGACCCAAAGGAAGTTCCTGTCTCCTGGCTTCAATTGGTCAGGTTGTGGCCATTGCAGTCACCAAGAGCATGAACCAATGGAAGGAAGATTTTCTCTCTCTCCCTCCCTTTTTCTTTGCAACCTTGTTTTCAAATAAACAAACAAACCTCTTTTTAAAAAGCTAGCTCAAGAGCCCATGAGAGTATTTTAGGCACGGAAAGCCAAGACACTCTGTCAAAAAAAAAAAAAAAAAAAGAAGACCCAAATGAAAGATCTCTGTGAGTGAGATCCCAGTGGAAAGAACAGGGCCATCAAAGATGGAGGTACCTTTCTCCGAAGGGAGGAGAGAACTTCCACTTTGACTATGACCCTATCGGAATAAGATCAAAGTCGGTGAACCCTAAAGGCTTCCATAGCCTTGGCAACTCATGACTAGGGCCTAGGGAGATTACTGACACCATAAACAAGAGTGTCAAATTGTTAAATCAACAACAGGAGTCACTGTGTACTTTCGTCTTATGTGGGATCTGTCCTTAACGTGTTGTCCAATGTGAAGTAATGCTATAACTAGTACTGAAACAGTATTTTTACACTTTGTGTTTCTGTGTGGGTGCAAACTGATGAAATCCTTACTTAGTATATACTGAATCGATCTTCCGTATAGAAAGATAATTGAAAATAAAAAAAAAAAAACAACTTGGTTTTAAATTGGAAATTGCATAGAAAATAGATCAATTTTTTAAAAAATATCATGTAGAATCTCTGTCCTTAATGTGCTATACATTGTGATTTAATGCTATAACTAGTACTCCAACAGAATTTTTCACTTTGTGTTACTATGTGGGGGCAAACTGTTGAAATCTTTACCTAATATATACTAAACTGATTTTCTGTATATAAAGAGAATTGAAAATGAATCTTGATGTGAATGGAAGGGGAGAGGGAGCAGGAAAGGGGAGGGTTGCGGATGGGAGGGAAGATGGGGGGGGGGGAGCCACTGTAATCCATAAGCTATACTTTGGAAATTTATATTCATTAAATAAAAGTTTTTAAAAAATGCTGATTTATGCAATCTCCAAAACCATTTCAAAAATCATGGGAAAATCATCAACATAAGCATCATGAAAGAACCCAAATCTTGTTTTTCCAGTAACCTTGTCTCATAAAACCTTAACAACTTCAGCCCTCAGTGATCTTTTCCTAAACTGTTATGGTAGTCATAGAGCATTATATACAATCGTTGAAACCTTCAACTCCCTAACACTAAGCATGATACTAGGTGTAGGGAAACAAGGATAAACAGAAATATGCTATTGTTTTCCTATGTTTGCTCTGGCTTATCTTACCAGATTATAAACCTTCATAAGCAAACTGTTTCCTTTTTTGTATATAGTACCAATGCACAGAATAAATTCAAGTTACCAATTCAAGTAAGAAAAAAATTAATATACCCCTATCCATGGTTTTGCTTTTCTGTAGTTTCCCTTATCCATGGTCAACTGGCATCATTATGGGTCAATGATACCCCTTCTGACATACACCCAGTGGATACCTGAAACCACAAGTAGTATTGACTATTGAAATTTAATGTCTCTTTCATCTTAACTAAGCACCTATGATGCAATGTGGCCAAAACTTTTATATTTTGAGGAACAACAGCGAAACTACACACATTTCTTTTCCATTTACAATTTCACAGACACACTACCTCATCATACCGTGAATCTTGGTAGCATTATGCAACTTTTTACTTTCCTTAAGTTGAGAACTTTCACCTTTCTGCTTAAAGGGAACACTTCACAGCTTCTCTTTGGCATAATCAAACTGCCACCATCATTACTTTCACACTTTTGGGCCATGTATTAAATAAAATAAGCGTTACTTGGATACAAGTACTACCATACCAGGACAGTCTGAATCTGTCTGATAACCCAAACAGCAGCTAACTGCCTTGACCAATGGCCAGGTAGCGTATATAGCTTGAAAGTGCTAAACAAAAGGATGAATGATGAAATGGGACAGTGAGAGATTTCATCACACTACTCAGAATGCCATGTAATTTATATTATTTCTGAATTTTGTTTACTATTTTTGGAACACAGTTAACTGCAAGTAACTGGAACCACAAAAAGCAAAACCATGAATAAGGAAGAACTACTCTAGAGGCCTAATACCACATCACAATATCTGCATCATTCACCTCATTTCATGTCATAGGCATCTCACATCTGGAGAGACCACATTCACATAACTTTTATTATAGTATATATTTTATTATTATTATTATTAAACTCTTAGCTGCATTAGTAATAAGCAATTTCACGGAACTATAGTAAAGTTAGAATCATAATATCCTATCTGTGATTTCAGGCACCCATGGTGGTGAGAGGTCTCAGAATGTATCCCCTGTAGATAAGAGGGACTACCATATTTCCAAGATAGTTGGTTAAAGTTTCTCTTTAATTATTCAAAGAAAACATAATTTATTTCTATGAATTAAAGTAGACCTTAAAATATATTCAGATTACTTAGTTATACAATAGGTAGAAGCTGAATTTTTTTAATCATTTCATGGCTTATTTGAATAGCTAAATTTGGTGATTAAGCTGGTGGAAATAAAAGAAAAGCTGAAATAAAAGAGTACAATGTTAGAATTAGAAGGAGACATAGAGACCACCTAACCAATGGTTTCATTTCATATGAGGAAATGGACATTTTTCTTTTTTTGTTTTTTAACTTTTATTTAATGAATATAAATTTCCAAAATACAGCTTATGGATTACAATGGCTTCCCCCCCCATAACTTCCCCCCCACCCACAAACCTCCCCTTTCCCACTCCCTCTCCCCTTCCATTCACATCAAGATTCATTTTCAATTCTCTTTATATACAGAAGATCAGTTTAGCATATATTAAGTAAAGATTTCAATAGTTTGCATCCACATAGAAACACGAAGTATAAAAATACTGTTTCAGTGCTAGTTATAGCATTAAATCACAATGTATAGCACATTAAGGACAGAGATCCTACATGAGGAATAAGTGCACAGTGACTCCTGTTGTTGACTTAACAAACTGACACTCTTGTTTATGGCATCAGTAATCACCCTAGGCTCTTGTCATGAGTTGCCAGGGCTATGGAAGCCTTTTGAGTTCACCAACTCTGATCATATTTAGACAAGATTGTAGTCAAAGTAGAAGTTCTCTCTTCCCTTCAGAGAAAGGTACCTCCTTCTTTGATGACCCTGTTCTTTCCACTGGGATCTCACTCGCAGAGATCTTTCATTTAGGTTTTGGGTTGTTTTGTGTTTTTTTTTTTTTTTTGGCCACAGTGTCTTGGCTTTCCATGCCTGAAATACTCTCATGGGCTTTTCAGCTTGATCCGCATGCCTCAAGGGCTGATTCTGAGGCCAGAGTGCTGTTTAGGACATCCGCCATTCTATGAGCCTGCTGTATATCTCGCTTCCCATGTTGGATCATTCTCTCCCTTTTTTATTCTATCGGTTAGTATTTGCAGACACTAGTCTTGTTTATGTGATCGCTTTGACTCTTAGTTCTATCATTATGATCAATTGTGAACAGAAATTGATCACTTGGACTAGTGAGATGGCATTGGTACATGCCACCTTGATGGGATTGAATTGGAATCCCCTGGTATGTTTCTTACTCTACCACATGGGACATTTAACTTTTCTTAAGCAACACCCAGACTGAAATCTCAAATCAAAGAATTTGGTCTACAGAGACCAGAGTGAAAGATGAATGGGCACTGCTTAACTGTCACCTGCCCAGCAACTGCTAACATCAAGGTCACTGAGTAAAAGCAGCATCTGCAACTGCTCTGGTGCCAGTGACCCAGACACTAAAAAACAACTTACAACAAAGCCATTTCAACATCCTATAGCTAGCTCCTCAATGGCCAAGTGAGAGAGAATTACTTAAGACTATATGATTGATTATAACAGTACTTCATTTATTCAGGTCATCAGTAAAGAAGAAAGTATACCCCAAAAGTTCTTTCACAGATAAGTAAAGGGACCCCTTAATTCACACTCCTAATACCTGGTATTAACTGCTTTCATCTATTGCCTTAAATGATAGGAACTTATCTAGCAGTTACATTGAGGTCTCTTCTGTTTATTCTTTGATACAAAGCTATACGGTTGTGTGGCCTCAGTTAAGTGGACTATGATATACTGCTTATGGGATGAACTCTCTTTTTGACCTCATAGTCCCATCTTCCTCATTCTGTCACTCAACCATGCCTGAGACAACCAGAATTCAAGTATGCTCTCAGTCATCTTTGCATGATGATAACAAAGGCAACATGTTGAAATGGCAAAGTCACAAGAGAGAGATATCCAGGATGCCTGAATGATCATTAAGAAGGTACATCCTGGAGAGCCTTCAGTCTACAAAATACATTTTGTGAATGAGAAATACAATGTTTAACCACAAAGAGGTTTTTAAAGGAAGGACTTGAACAGACATTTTGTTATGGTATAGCAGGTTAAGTCATTGATTCTAACTGGCATCCCACACAGGAGTGCCATTTCAAGTCCTGGCTGCCCTGCTTCCAATCCAATTTACTGCTGATGTACCTGGGAAGGTAGAGGATGATACTGCAAGTAACTGGGCCCCTACTTCCCATGTGGGAGCCCATGATGGGAGTTCCTGGCTCCTGGCTTCAACCTAGATCAGCTCGGGTTATTGCAGCCCTTGGGGAATAAAGCAGTGTACAGAAGATTGACATCTCTCTCTCTCTCTCTCTCTCTCTCTCTCTCTCTCTCTCCCTTTTCCTCCTCCTTCCCTAACACTGCCTTTCAAATAAAGAAATCATTTTTTTTAAAAAAAGATATGCAGGGGCCAGCACTGTGGCGCAGTGGGTTAAAGCCCTGGCCTGAGGTGCCAGCATCCCATATGGACGCCGCTTCTAGTCTTGGCTGCTTCTCTTTCGATCCAGCTCTCAGTATGGCCTGGGAAGGCAACGGAAGATGGCCCAAATCCTTGGGCCCCTGCACCCACATGGGAGACCCGGAAGAGGCTCCTGGCTTCGGATCAGCGCAGCTCTGGCTGTTGTGGCCATCTGGGGAGTGAACCAGTGGAATGGAAGACCTCTCTCTCTCTCTCTAGCTCTACCTCTCTCTGTAACTCTTTCAAATAAATGAAATAAATCTTTTTAAAAAAGATATGCAAATAATAAACACATGAAAATATGCTCAATAACACAACTATTAGGAAAATCAAAATCAAGTGGTACTACTTCATATCCACTATGATGCCTACTATAAAAAAAGAAAAAGAAAGAAACAAGGGTTGGTGAGTGTAAGAAGTAAATGTAACCCTTGTACATGGCTGGTTTGAATGTAAAATAGGACCACTACTGTAGAAAGAAAGTCTGGTGGTTTATCAAAAAAACTAAAGACAAAATGTGGGTCCAGCAATCCCACATCTAGGATTCTAACTAAAGGAACTGAAAGGACAGATACTTGTGCACCAACATTCATAGCAACATTATCCACAACAGCCAAAAGGTGGAAACAATTCAAGAGTCCATCAATAAATGAATGAACAAAATGTGATAAACATAGTAAATTGGATTGGAAGCCATAAAGAGAATGAGTCTATCACAGAAAAGGATAAAGATGGTATGATTTCGCTTCTATGAAGTGCCTAGAATAGGGAAACTAATAGAGACAAAGTAAAATAGAGGCTACTAGGGGCTGGGGAAAGGAAGAAAAGGGGGAGTTATTTAATAACAGCTAAAGCTTCTATTTGGCATGATGAACAAGTTCTGGAAATGGATATTGATGTAGTTGTATGATTTTATTAATGTACTTATGTCACTGAATTACATACTTTAAAATAGTAAATTTTGTTATATTTCTATCATGTATGCCATATATCACAATTTTTAAAAAGGACATTAATTATTCAGATTACTGTATGTTCTTTCTTCACATCTTAAGAGACAGTGAAATCTCTTCTAGAATTGCCATTGAATCATACTTTCAATACTATCTTCTGAGAATTACAACCAGAATGAGCTCAAAGGAAGTACAATGAGTTTTTTGTAATTTAGAAGGTACAGGGAACAAAGAAAATCAAGCCCTCTACAGTTTGTGTTGACTTCAAAAATCCATTTGATATCTCTGGCATATCTGAGCTTTTGCAGCTACAAATAAATATGGCAAGCAAGGGAAGTAGGAAAAATTCTTGAACAACTGAGGCAGACCTACAAAAGAGCCACAAAACTAGAACGGCAGAACTGCCTTGCAAACAATCAAGAATAAAATATACTCTCTTTAGGTACAGGCTTCAGACTCATTTCGTAGCACAATAGCCATAATTTTAACTGACTCTGAAAACAGCTGATTTGGAACAAGTCAAAGATGAATGTGAAGCTGTGTAAGGTGGAAACTCAGGTACATCACTCTATGACACTCCCATACAATCATCAAAAATCAAATAAACAGGGACTGGCGCTGTGGCATAGCGAGTTAAGCCGCTGCCTGCAGCAGGCCGGCATCCCACATGGGCGCCAGTTCGAGTCCTGGCTGCTCCACTTCCATCCAGCTCTCTGCTATGGCCTGAGAAAGCAGTAGAAGAAGGCCCAAGGCCCTGGGGCCCTGCACCCGCATGGGAGACCCAGAAGAAGCTCCTGGTTCCTGGCTTTGGTTCGGCGCAGCTCTGGCCTTTGAGGCCAATTGGAGAGTGAACTAGTGGGTGGAAGACCTCCTTCTCTAACTCTGACTTTCAAATAAATAAATAAATCTTTGGAAAAAAAATCAAGTAAACATCTAAACTGAATCCTAAGGCATTAAATGTGATACACAGTCTATGTGCACCAAAAACAATTTTGATAATCTTAACGTGGTAAAGAAAATGAAACTGTACCACACTATGATTTCAACTAGGTAAGAGAAATACGGTTTGATTATATCATTTTCATAAGAAACTGTAGAGGAAAAAAATTTTAGATTTGCATTCTAAAAGGATTTTTATCATCTACAGTTCTATTAATATTTTTAATTTTATAAAATAATGTTTTAAGGATTAGAACCTAAATTAAGCCAGTACACAGACTTTTTAAATTATTGCAGGCCACGCACAATTCTACAGACATTAATAAATAGTATAAGACAGAGCCCCTACTTTCTTTAGGATGCCATCTAAAGGGAGAAAGATTTGGGTGAAACTGTTAGAAAACCAAATACATTTTGTACCTCAGGCTTAACTAAAGCTATCTGCCATTAGATTTGATACCACAAAAATTTGTCATATCAGATTAAAAGCTCCCTAGGCAACTGGCTAACATGATAATTCCATTTTCTGTATAAAGATATGAACATACAGCTCTCAATCTCTTTCCTAGCAAGTAACAGAAGAGTCAGAACATATCCACTAATAATCTATATTCTTTCATTTAAGCAATTAGTAAATGAGTATTCCTGAGTATCAACTATAGACAGTCATCAAGTGAGAGAATATGACTTCCAGCCCCTAAACAGAAAATCTCAACAAAGCAAGAGCTAGGAGAAAATAAATTTTTTATATAACTGAAACCAAGGGTACACTATCTCTCTTTTCCCAAATAAATTCTTCCCACTTCTCCACAATCACAAAGCTACATTAAGTCATTTCTGTATTATTTCTTAACTTTCTAAACTTGACAATAGGAAGTTTGGCAATTCTTTCACATACACTTTGAAACACTTAAACTTGACTCTGCCTCACAAGCTACCTTCCACACAAATTGCTAGGTCAGCTGCCCTCAAACGCTACTCCCTTTATCAAAAATCTACTTTCGGCCGGCGCCATGGCTTAACAGGCTAATCCTCCGCCTTGCAGCACTGGCACACCGGGTTCTAGTCCCGGTTGGGGCACCGGATTCTATCCCAGTTGCCCCTCTTCCAGCCAGCTCTCTGCTATGGCCCAGGAAGGCAGTGGAGGATGGCCCAAGTCCTTGGGCCCTGCACCCCATGGGAGACCAGGAGAAGCGCCTGGCTCCTGGCTTCGGATCAGCACGATGCGCCGGCCGCAGCGGCCATTGGAGGGTGAACCAATGGCAAAAAGGAAGACCTTTCTCTCTCTCTCTCTCTATCCACTCTGCCTGTCTAAAAAAAAAAAAAAAAAAAAAAAAATCTACTTTCCTCTTTTATTCATCCCTTGGCTTACCACTCCTTTGCAATGCCCCACCTCACCTGGTTTGCTCTCTTGCAGACACACTTACCAATTTCCTACCAGCATACAAAAGTTATCCTCATCTTATTACATCTCTCTGTACAAATCATGACTTTTCATCCTTTTACCCTAGTGTTCCTTCAAATTCTGGTACTAAAACACAGCTCATTCAAGAAGTTATAGATTGGAGACTAGCACTGTGGTGGAGTGGGTTAAGCTGATACCAGCATCCCATGTAAGCAATGGTTTGAGTCCCAGCTATTCTACTTCTGATACAGCTCCCTGCTAATGTGCTTGGGAAAGCTGCAGGAGATGGCCCAAGTGCTTGGGCTCCTGCCAACCACGTGGGACACCAGAATGGAGTTCCAGGCTCCTGGCTTCAACCTGGCCAGCCCGGGCAGTTGCAACCTTTTGGGGAGTGAACCAGCAGATGGATGATCTCCTCCCCGCCACCGACTTTCAAATAAATATTATCAGGGCTGGTGCTGTGGCACAATGGGTTAAAGCTCTTGCCTGCAACACCAGTACCCCATATGGGCACCGGTTGGAGTGCTGGTTCCTCCACTTCAGATTCCCTGAAAATGTGCCCGGGAAAGCAGCAGATGATGGCCCAAGTGCTTGAGCTCCTGCACCCACATGGGAGACCCAGAAGAAGCTCTTGGCTTTGGTCTGGCCCAGCTCCAATTGTCGCAGCCATTTGGGGAGTGAACCAGCACATGGAAGAACTCTCTCTCTACCTTTCTCTGTAACTCTGCCTTTCAAATAAATAAAATAAATATCTTAAAAAAAAAAAAAAAAACAATCTTTTTAGAAAAAAAAAGTTATAGATTGACTCCAGTGGCTGCTAACCTCTTATCTGAATATTCTCAGGTTGTACAGCACTAATATACCTTTAATTTATCAGTTTGTTAGAACAAGCTCAAGTTTTCCTCCACATCCTCCACCATGGGTTCACTTTAATAACCTAAAGCAACTCCTATCTCAAATGTAATTAAAAACTACATATCAACATGTGAACAGCTAAGAGACAATATATCAGAACACCACAAAAAAGCAGTAAAAGGGCATATTCTAACAGACTATCATATGCTACTAGTGGGAAAAGAAATAGTTGCAACTTTACCAAGACAGTTGTTTGGCAATAGTCAAAAGCTTACAGAAGCAAATGGCCTGAAAATATACAGCCTATATGTAGTCAAAGAATAATGAGATCATGAATAATTAATTTGTTTTGGCCTTTTACCACTTCCCCCCCTCAATGACACACATTAAACTTGTGCAATAAAAAAATACATATAAATTAAGGAATAGATATTTGGTGTAGTGGTTAGGATGCCACGTGGGAGCCTGCATCCTGTATCAGAGTACCTGGGTTCAAATCCTGGCTATGCTCCCAATTCTAGCTTCCTGCTTATGCAGACTCTGAGGGACAACAAGTATTTAGGTTCCTGCCATCTATACGGCAGACCTGGATTGAGTTCCATGCTGCTGCCTGTGGCCTGGCCCAGCCCTGCCTGTTGTAGCGATTTGGGGAGTGAATCAGTACACAGAAGATTTTGCCATCTCTGCCTTTCAAATAAAATGAAAATAAAGTTTAATTTATATTTATTATTAAAAATGGATTGACATATAATGACCAGGAAGAGTCAGAAGATGAGTGAAGGCATTTCAGACATGGATGTGCTATCCAGAGAAAAGTAATACTATTTATTATAATGGTCCTAAGTGGTATATGGCTACCTGAAGTGATACCAATACCCGGTAAGCATCATAAACTCTTATGAGAATCCTTAAAATTGCCACATTTACTCTACCCAGAAGCCATCAGTTTGTGGCACGGTATGTAATACACATGATTTGCTGAAATGAGTGAACCACTGCTAAATCATGCATAAGGTCTTGTTTTTCCATTTCTTACTGATTACACAAGATTTTGCAGAATCACAAGCTGTCATTAACATACACTTAGTTTACAAGTTTTTAAACCAATGACCTTCCTTGTGTCCCAAAAAGACCCAAAACTTTCTATTTACAGACAAGACAAATGTTCACTTGCAGTTTACAAATCAAAGTTGTAATCTCTCTAAGTCAACTAAGAAACAGCAAAGTTTCTCCAGGTTTAAGCATGCTTTATTAATTTCACATTATGAAATGTGCTAGAAATTAAAACATTAGACTAAAAACATTAAAATTCTTAATTTTCCAATACTGGGTATACTACATTACTTACTTCAAGTTACCAAGGACAGTTAAAGTTAGTACATACTTTACAAAATTCATAGAGATGCTTTGAGAAACTTTAGCCTATTTTACCAGAATTCCACAGTATACCCAATTTCTTTTTTATTTTATTTTATTTATTTATTTCAGAGGTAAAATTAAAGACAGTGAGAGGGAAAGACACAGAGAAAGGTCTTCCACCCACTGGTTCACTCCCCAAATGGCTGCAACAGCCGGAGCTGAGCCGTTCAGAAGCCAGGAGCTTCTTCCAGGTCTTCCACATGGGTGCAGGGGCTCAAGTGCTTAGGCCATCTTCTACTGCTTTCCCAGGCCAAAGCAGAGAGCTGGATTAAGAGAGAAGCAGCCGGGACTAGAAACAGCACCCATATGGGATGCCAGTGCCACAGGCGGAGGATTAACTACTAAATCACAGTGCCGGTCCTCCCCCAATTTCTAAAATCTACATAGTAAAATCTTTTACCTCTTTTTTTCATAACTGTCATTCTAATTTTTCTAATACATCCGTTTTTTAAAGTCCACACATAGCTGGCATAAAAACAATGTAACAAATATCAAATATTTATAAACATGAGTACATGGTAATGAAATTTTGGTAAGTTGTTGAGCACCATTAAATTAGATAATAAAGAAACAGCTAACCAATTTAGAATTTTAGTATAATTCACTGGTAAAACAAAGAGTAGGGGAAAAGGTTTCCTAAAAAATCTAAAAATAGGCGTCTATTCAGTGCAACAGTTAAGACACCACGTTGGACACCTGCATGCCTAGGTTGCAGTCCTAACTTTGCTTCCAATTCCAGCTTCCTCAAATGTGCACTTTGGGGTGGAGCACATGATGGCTCAAGCAACTGAGTCCTTCCCACTCATCAAGGAGGCCTGGACTGAATTCCTGGCTCCTAGCTTCAGCCAGGCTCAGCCCTGGTGGTAACATGCATTGGAAGAGTGAGCCAGACTGAAAATCTCTTTTCATTGTATCTTTGCCTTTCAATAAAATACTCAAAAATTTTAAAAAACTAATCCTAAAAATTAAAAAATAACACCACAAAGGACCATTTACAGAGGCAGAGAACCAAAGCTGAAACTGAACTCCGTCTGTGCTCCTTGTTCAGTTATTAAAATTATTTTATCTTTCCAAACCTTACTTTCCTCATCTGTAAACAGGGATAATGCCTACTTCCTTTAAGTACTGAAGGTGTTCAATGTAAGTTCATTTCCTCTAGAGTCTGCATTTATCTCAGCAGTTAAATTTAATAATTTTCAAAGGTAGAAGAGATCTAGATATCAACTCTCATACTTTAGACATGTATATATAACTTTATCTTCTACATAAATATCCAAACATATTTTAGTGTACAATAATGGTTGCATGTAAGGACTTCGGTGTCAGACTAACAGGGTTAGAATCCCTACTGCAAACTATTGCCTACATGCTTTTGTTAAATAGGAGTTAAACCAGATAAAGGACCTAAACCA
The DNA here is from genome assembly GCF_033115175.1 of Lepus europaeus. NCBI lineage: Eukaryota > Metazoa > Chordata > Mammalia > Lagomorpha > Leporidae > Lepus > Lepus europaeus. The sequence goes on along the minus strand of NC_084833.1, from coordinate 90,668,043 downwards.
GTGTCTGGCACATAATAAGAACTCAATATAAATGCTAGTTATTACTAACATATTTTCAGAACAAATCATGTCTAAATATAGTAAAAAGCAGATAAAGTATTTCAACTCCACTTAACATTGGAGCATAAACTATCAGATGTTGTACTAGAAGAATCAGACATGGCCCCAATAAAGAATACATATTCTAGAAGAGGAGCAATGATAACCTTAATTCTTTGTAGTATAGAGAACAGAAGACTTTATTTAACCAAACCTAAGAGCCCATAAATTTTAAGAAATACTCTAATTTCAGAGACTAATGTGAAAATATACGTATTAGAGGTAAAGAAATGCTATAGGAACAAAAATGAGGGGTCAGTGCTATGGTGTAGTGAGCTAAGGCCCCACCTGCAGCACCAGCATCCCATATTGGCACCAGTTTGTATCCCAGATGCTCCTCTTCCGATTAGCTATGACCTGGAAAGCAGTGAAAGACAGCCAAGTGCTTGTGCCCCTGCACCCATGTGGCAGACTCAGAAGCAGCCCCTGGCCCCTGATTGTCTCAGCTCTGTCTGCTGCAGCTATTTGGAGAGTGAACCAGTAGACAAAAGACCTTTCTCTCTGTCTCTCCCTCTCTCTGTAACTTCTACCTCACAAATAAATAAATAAAATTTTTAAATTTTATTTAAATTAAAAAAAAATTTTTTAAATGAGTGAAGTTAATAATACGAAAGTTCAGATGGGGGAGGGGTTCAAATATTACCATACTGGTAATATTTCTAAGCTATAGAAAAAATTATGACACATTTAAGCCAGAGATGACTCTTAAATCTTAAATGACAAAATAAAAATGGGGAGAGGTTGGGCGAATTTTCTCAGAGTTAAGCAACCCAAATAATATGAACATACTCAGCCAAAATAGTGGGAACATGTGCAAAACTACAAATGCAAGCTACAAATGTATATGCAAGGTCTCCAGTGTATATAATTTGTGGTACGTGATGGGATAGATGGAGAGTAGAGGACATAGCACAGAGAAATGCGACTAGAAAGCTAACTTGGAGCTTGGCTATGGACCTTAATCACTACATAGAGGTTCCACTAACCTGTGCAAGTACATTTCTTATAGGTAATTTTAAGTGATTTAATTACTTGACTTACCTGACTTAATTGAATTTGGATTAAATGGCCTATCTTAATTGTCCAAGGTCAGGTGAGAGGACTTCTATCCTCTCTGGCAGACCAGGACTTCATAATCCTAAAAAATTCCAAAATACTCAAGCACTGAAATACTTCAAATTTTGAAAAGGACAAAGAATAAGATGAGTGAATGAGGAAAGGAGTAGGAAAAGTTGAGATACACATTAGACATTTTGGATCTAAGAACAGGAAATCTTAAATTTATGAATTATTACTAATACTGTCCATCAAGTGAAGACTATGAAGATATGTTCTGATTTTTTATTTTTTTTGACAGGCAGAGTTAGACAGTGAGAGAGAGACACAGAGAGAAAGGTCTTCCTTTTTCTGTTGGTTCACCCCCCAAGTAGCTGCTACAGCTGGCGTGTTGCGGCCAGCGCTGCGCTGATCCGAAGGCAGGAGCCAGGTGCTTCCTCCTCCTGGTCTCCCATGTGGGTGCAGAGCCCAAGGACCTGGGCCATCCTCCACCGCATTCCCGGGCCACAGCAGAGAGCTAGACTGGAAGAGGAGCAACCGGGACAGAATCCGGCGAACCAACAGGGACTAGAACTCGGGGTGCCGGCGCCACAGGCAGAGGATTAGCCTAGTGAGCCACCGCGCCAGCCTGATTTTGTATTTTTTAAATGTTTTATTTGAAAGGCAGAGTGACACACAGAGAGACACAGAGTGGGAAGGGGGAAGACAGGGAGACAGATCCACATATCTTCCATCCACTGCTTTATAACCCAAATGAATAGTTGCAATAATTGGGGTTGGGCCAGGCCAAAAAGGCAGAAGCCTAAGGCTCCATCCAGGTTTCCCACATGGGTGGCAAGGGCCCAGTTACTTGGCCATATCCCACTGCTTTCTCAGGAGAATTAACAAGGAGCTGGATCAGAAATGGAGCAACCAGGACTCACACTGGCACTCTGACAACATGGGATTCTAGCACTGCAAGAAGCTGTTTAACTTGCTGTGCCACAATGCCAGCCCCAGATATTTTGATGTAGAAGAGTCCAAAGTGATGTGCTGAAAAATATGGTCGGCCGGCACCGTGGCTCAACAGGCTAATCCTCCGCCTTGAGGTGCCGGCACACCGGGTTCTAGTCCCATTTGGGGCGCCGGATTCTGTCCCGGTTGCCCCTCTTCCAGGCCAGCTCTCTGCTGTGGCCCGGGAGTGCAGTGGAGGATGGCCCAAGTACTTGGGCCCTGTACCCCATGGGAGACCAGGATAAGCACCTGCCTCCTGCCTTCAGATCAGCGTGGTGCGCCAGCTGCAGCGCGCTGGCCACGGCGGCCATTGGAGGGTGAACCAACGGCAAAGGAAGACCTTTCTCTCTGTCTCTCTCTTTCTCTCACTGTCCACTCTGCCTGTCCAAAAAAAAAAAAAAAAATATGGTCAACATTTTACAAATAATTCATGCCTCTCAGAAACCTAGCTTTAAACGTTGGCTAGTAATCTGTTTTTATCATCAATGTTTTCTCAGTTCAGTATTTATGATTTACAAAACTTAAGTTTCCAAATTTTAGAGATCTAATTTATTATATGTTTCTCTTAAAGTCAGTTAACATAAAAATGGACACATCTTTCTATTGATGACAGAGGAGCAGAAACAGGTCATCCCATCAGTGGTATTTCTGTTACACTATAATTCCTCCTCAACTCTCTAAAGAAACTATTCATATTTTACTTCTCATCCCTATTAAAAAAAGAAATACTTGCTTGTCCATTTAAACACATACAAACTCAACATGTGTCTCTGGGATTCTGACCAATTATTGGAGAACACCATAAAAATGCTGGGTTGAACTCCCATCATTAAGCAGAGTACTTCTATTCTTAGGAAACGACAGGGTTTGGTTCAGTTGGCAACACTCCTGGCCTCTAGATCAACAGGTCATAGTCTCACATTTCACATATGAACTCCAGTTTACAGCCCTTCCTGACACTCCTGCAGAATAATTCAAGAGTCATTAAATGCCAGATCCATCAACATCAGGTAAACAGTAAAACTTCTAATCTAGAAATATAATTTAGAAATAAATTGGACAAACACGAATCTTTCTTTTTAACAAAAGACTGTACTTAGAAATAGCTAGGAGAGAAATTCTGTGTGTGTGTGTGTGCGCGCGCGTGCACGCGTGCGCATACAGGTATTTCTGGCCAAAGGCAGGATAAATGAATTGTATTTCTTAACTACATTGACATGTTTTAAAATACTGACCTATTCCAAAAAAGAATAAGGTAACATTTGTAATATTAAAGGTAAGCATCTGGATTCTAAATATTTCTATTAAATAATTTAACTTCACAATAGGGTAGTGAGCTAAAAATATGGGGAAAATTTTCCCAAAAATGAGAGGCCCTATCAAGTGATTTCACATAGACAATCCACAAGCACACAACGCACGCAGACAGGGTGGCACCAAGTGATTAACAGCCCTTTACAAAAATAGATAAATAATGTTGCAATACATGAGCTCTCATTTGAAATACTAGGCTGAATTCCTGAAAGCAGAAGCTTATTCTGTACTTTAAAAATAGGCATCCTAGGAAAATCAATAAGCCACATTTAAAAACTCATATAATAGGTGACTTAAATAGTACTATAGGTCCTAAAATGTCATAATGTAAATATCCTTAAGTAAAACTATTTCTCACTAAAAATTAGATATGACTGAATATTTTACTCCACAGAAATAATTTGGTCCAAAGATCATTATAAGAACTATGTAACTCAAACTAATTATGTACATAGTGGGGAAAAGATTAGAATTTCTTTATTGTGTGGATTATTTATTTATTTGTTTGTTTTCTACAATGTCAAGGATTTTCACATTTCATTTGAAACTGGTTTATTCATTATCTCTATTTCCAGTGCTCAAACAACTTTAGTAATGCACTCTTGATCAAAGGTCTGGAACCAGAAGGCACACTGAAGGTCATCCGGCTTCTTTTAAGGCTGGAATGCCACGCCCTCTGCAAATACCTGTCAGCTTCCACATTGGTTTAATCTTCTTCACACATCTTTATAATAAAATCTACTTTGTTTTAATCAGGTATCATGAAAGAAATCATTCCTATTGCTTATCATTCCCAGAAGTGAGAAATTCTAACTATGACAGTTCCAGTAAGGAAGTGCCAATATGTGACTGTCAATTTGAATTTGCTATTGTTTTCAGCTATCATAAAAAAAAAAAAAAAAAGAGTACATGAGACAAAATAAAATGATTAAAAAATTCTAATGCAATGTATATATATATGAGCAAGTACCTCGTTAAATTAAAAAAGTGGCTTTTGGGGCCAGCATCGTGCCACAGTGGATTAAGCCACCACTTGCAATGCTGGTATTCCATATGCACCAGTTTGAGCCCTGGCTACTCCCTTCCAATCTAGCTTCCTGCTAATGGTCTAGGAAAGCAATGGAAGATGGCCAAAGTGTCTGGGTGCTTCCAAGCACGTGGGATATCCAGATGAACCTCCTGGCTCCTGGCTTCGGCCTGTCCCAGCCCTGGCCATTGAGGCCAACTACGGAGTGATCCAGAAAGTGGAAGGCAACTCTCTCCCTAACTCTGACTTCCCAATAAGTAAATAAATCTTCAAAAAGAAAAAAGAAATATTCACAGAATTGCAAAGTTGGGACCTAGGGTTGGGGTAGAGAGAGATGCTAGTTAAACTCAGTGAATATTTGCACACAGTGAAATGAGGATCTACAACCCTCACAGCTAGATGTATGTTAGATGATATGGAACATACATTTGTTAAATATATAGAACATGTAACAAATATGTTGAATTTGAAAAGTCTTTTTAATTCACTCAACTCTTTAAGTGGATGCATATATCACAATTACCTGGGGAAATTTTAGTTTGCTTGTTTTAATTTTCCTTTATTTGTTTTAGAGACAAGGAGACAGAGCTCCCATCTGTTAGTTCACTCTGCAAATGCCTACAATGTCTAAGCTAGGGCCAGGCTGAAGTTGGGAGCTGGGAACTCAACTAAGATCTGCCAAGGGGATGGTAGGGACTCAACCATTTGGGCCATCACTGCTGCCTCCCAGGGTGTACATTAGCAGGAATCTGGAATTGGGAGTGGAGAGAGTACTTGAACCCAGGTACCCTGGCATGGGATACTGACATCCCAACCCAGTGTCTTTACCGCTAGGCCAAAAGCCCACCCCAACCTGAGAAAGTTCTGAACCAGTAATTAATTCATCCTTACTGGTACTACTTCAGAAAGTTCTGAACCAGTAATTAATTAATCCTTACTGGTACTATTTCTTTCTTTCAAGGAATATGCTAAGTATCCCCACATTAATTCCACAAGTATTTACTGATGCTCATGTGATTACACAATACAAATGAGACAACACAAGAAATACAACATAGATTTAATTCAGTCCATGCAAAAACTTATATGACAGAAGAAAAAAACTAAAAATCTTTAATAGCTGCAAAAAGGCAGTCACAGATTAATGGGAACTGCTCATACTTTGAAGTGACACAGGCCTGGATGGTCAAAGCTCTGTAAGTTACTTCACTTCTCTAAAGCAGACACTCAATCTATAAAAATGGTATCTATGGAGAGGATAAAATGAGACAAGACAGGGTAGAAGACTAACTACACACATAAGCAAGTATTCAATACATGGTTGTTTTCAATTTAAAGCAATAATGTCAAATGCAGCACAGAAAACAAACTTTGCATGCTGCAAAGAAGCTTCCTTAACATTTAATTACTAAAGCTTGGAAATACATTATCTTAATAACCTCCAATATTTTTGCTTTGCTTCATTTTTTTTGAAATTAAATCTAAGTATAAATAACCTACTCACAAAACAATAACAATCTTCCCTACACCTGAATGAATAAAGCAACTAAACAATCATCAACAATTTGCATTACTGCCTGTAACAGGTTATAAAAACTATGTTTGGGGCAGGCACTGTGGCACAGAAGGTTAAAATGCTGCTTGCAATGCCTGCAACCATTGTTGGGAGTGCCGGTTTGAGTTCCAACTCCTCCTCTTCCAATCCAGCTTCCTGCTAATACATCCTGGAAGGCAGTGGATGATGGCTCAAGTGCTTGGGGCCCTGCCCAAATAAAGCAGTCAACAAAGGATTCAGTAGAGAAAAAATTCTATTGTATCCAATCCTATCCATCTTTCAAATACAATGAAAGACCAAAAAACTTCTCTAAAAACCTTCCACAACAACAAAATCTCATCTTTTTCTGTGTTCTTAAGATAGACTACTTGGGCCTTATCACACTGTTTAGCAGTCAAACTAGTTATTTTATCTGGCCACTTCTTACATTCCACCCACCTTGTCTCCTGAGGACAGGGACCATGCTGCTCTCCATCCCTGTCCCATAGTTCTGAGCATCGTGCTGAAGCTTCATGAAGACACCAAAACAGAAGAAAATAATCCTTCAAAAATGACTGGAAACAACATCTTAAATAAGTTCAACATTTTTTTGTTGAGTATTTACTACACATGATGTTAGGTGCACAGGACACATCAATAAGTGAACACTTTGTGGCCAGCACTGTGGTACAGCAGCTTAAGCCACCACCTGCAATGCTGGCATTCCATTTGAGTCCAGGCCATTCCACCTCTGGTCCAGCTCTTTGTTAATATACCTGGAAGGGCAGCAGAAGATGGCCCAAGTACTTGCCACCCTCCTGAGAGATACAGATGGAGTTTCGAGCAGTTGTAGCCATTTGCAGGGTGAATTAGCAGATCAAAGATCTCTGTTTCTCCAACTCTGCCTTTGAAGTAAGTAAAACAAATCTTAAAAAAAAAATATTAGGCCGGCGCCGTGGCTCACTTGACTAATCCTCCGCCTGCTTGCAGCGCCGGCACCCTGGGTTCTAGTCCCAGTTGGGGTGCCGGGTTCTGTCCGGTTGCTCCTCTTCCAGTCCAGCTCCCTGCTGTGGCCCAGGAGGGCAGCAGAGGATGGCCCAAGTGTTTGGGTCCCTGCACCCGCATGGGAGACCAGGAGGAAGTACCCAGCTCCTGGCTTTGGATCGGCGCAGCGCCAGCTGTAGCAGCCATTAGGGGAGTGAACCAACGGAAGGAAGACCTTTCTCTCACTTACTCTGCCTGGCAAAAAATAAATAATAAAAAAATAAAAAAATTAAGTGAATACTGTATTCCCAATAAAGTGTGGTTTATGGAACACAGACCAGGAGCTAGGAAAATTTTATGAAGGCTCCCTAATAGAATTAACATCCAACCTGAATCTCAAATGAACTGATACTTCATTTAAATAGTTCTTGGAAACAGAGAGGAGGGACACAAAGATGGCTCAGGACATCCAACAAGTAGCTTCCCCAAGCCATCACTTGGTTGAACAGAAATGTCGTCTATCTTAAAGTAGGTCACAGAACTAGGAAATCTCTTTCATTATAATTGCCACAATTAAGAAACTCTTTCATCCAACCTGATCATGAAATCCAAGAGGAATATTCATGGATTACAGTGCCATTTTTTCAAAAGCCTAATAATATGAGGGATATCCTCTTATGTTACTATCCTTTGTAATCTGTACTGATTATCATGGGTTGTAATAGCGTCAGTTAAAATAGTTATCTCAGGGCCAGCGGCGGGGAAAGCCACCACCTACAGTGCCAGCATCCCATATGGGCACCAGTTCCAGTCCCGGCTGCTCCACTTCAGATCCAGCTCTCTGCTATGGTCTGAAAAAGCAGCAGCAAATAGCCCAAGTCCTTGGGTTCCTATACCCACTTAGGAGACCCGGAAGAGGCTCTTGGCTCCTGGTTTTGGATACACACAGCTCTGGCCATTGCAGCCAACTGGGGAGTGAACCAGCAGATGGAGGACCTCCCTCTCCCCCCGTCCCCCACTCTGTGTGTTAACTCTCACTTTCAAACAAATAAATCTTTTAAAAGAAATAGTTATCTCAGAGAATGTTCACATAACTAGAAAATCATTTGAAATATCTTTGATTTTTATGAAGTCTTCAAAAGTTCACAGAAATGTGTATTATGAAAAATTATGCATGAATTTAAAAAAAATTCCATTTTCCATACTTTTTGAATAATCCTTGCAGAATCAAATGTCAACACTTTCAAAGAATTTGAATTAAAAGCAGATTTAAATTCTTATTGTGTAATTCCTGATTTAATTAACTGATGCTTTTCTGAAACTCAAATGAAAAACAGTGCTAAAAACTAATTTTCTAGCAGTCATTTAAATTTTTCCTTATTGAGTAGAACTCAATCCAGGTTTTCTATCTGAGTGGCAGAAACCCAAGTATTTGAGCCATCACTGCTACCTCTAAGGGCAAACATCAGCAGGAAGCTAAAAGAGAGAGAGAAGAGCTGACACTAAAACCCAGACACTCTGATCTGGGAATTTGGGCATTCCAAGTGGTGTCTTTTAAAAAAAAAAAAAAAGATTTATATATTTGAAAGTCAGAGTTACTCAGAGACAGGGAGAAAGCAAGAGAGAGAGACTGATTTATCTTCGCATTTGCTGATTTACTCTCCAGATGGCCAAGACAGCTGGATCTGGACCAGACCAAAGTCAGGAGCCAGTAAGTTCATCCAGGTCTCCCCTGTGGGTGGCATGGGCCCAAGTACTTGGCCCTTATTCCGATAATTTCCCAGGCTATTAGCTGGGAGCTGAATTGGAAGTGGAGGAGCCAGGACACAAACAATACCCAAATAGGATGCTGGCATCACAGGAGGCGGCTTTACCCACTATGCCATAATGCCAGCCCCCAAATGATGTCTTAACCACTGCTACAAACACTCCAATCACCAATTACTATCTTTAAAAACAAAAACAACCCTACAGAAAAATGAATGATGCTTTTACAGATAGGCAACAAAGTTACCTATTTCTTTGACAGGTGACTCAATAGTTGTTCTTATGAGTTTAAGCAAAGGTGCTGGGTAAGTTTTGCATTTGATAAGATGACCTGATTTTAATTAAATGAGATGGGTTGCTGAACAGTTTTCTGAAAACTCTAAAACTAGTTATATCCCATAACTTCTTAATAAGCCATCTGTTAACAAAATGGGTGTAGAATGTTTGAAACCTCTTATTCTTTAAAATGTAGGCAGCTGAAGCAGAATTTTGGTCTGGCAGTTAAGGTGCCTACATTCCATACTGGAGTCACAGTGTTTAATTCCCCACTATGGCTCCCAATTCCTGCTTCCTGCTAACGCAGATCCTGTCAGGCAGTAGTAATGGCTCAAGAAATTGGAATCCTGACACTAGTCAGGCCAAGCACTGGTTGTTGCAGACATCTGGGGAATAAACCAGCAGATGGGAGAGGGTGTGTGTGTGTGTCTATGTGTGTGTGTGTGTGTGTGTTTCTCTGTTTCTGTCTTTGCCTCTCAAACTTCAAAAAAAAAAAAAAATGATTTTAGGGGCAAGGGTTGTGGTGTAGTGGTTAAGCCAGTGCTTATGATGCTGACATCCCATTTCAGCACTACTTCCTGGCTGCTCCACTTCTGACCCAGCTCCTTGTTAATGTGCCTGGGAAAGCAGCAAAAGATGGCCCAAGTGCTTTGTGCCTCTGCCACCCACATGGGAGAACCTGATGGAGCAGTAGTTTGGGGGATGAACCAGCAGATGGGAAATCTCTCAGCCTGCCTGTCAAATAAATCTTTAAAAAATTTTATTTTAAAGGAAATTAAGGAGTTGACAAAAACTGAAGATAGACAAACTCTACACAGCAATTCTGAATTCTTCCACACAGGCTGCAGGGAAGGGGCCTGAGTGATTGGCTCGCAATCACAGACTTGTTCAGCAACTCTGCTATAATGGCTTCAAATTACAGGCCTGAGGAAATGCTCCATAAATAGCTGCTCTTTTTCTTGTAAAGCCTCTTCACAGACCCAATACAACTCCACTACCAAAAATGGAGGAGTCACCATGGACTTGTCAAGAGAACCTGGGATATCCTGCTAATCATGTTAGTCATTTTGGAAGCATGAATCACAGCACTGAAATCTGATTCACTGTTTAAATTCAACTTTCAGTTCAGAAAAAAATTACAATGGATTCAATCGGATTTATAATCAGTCAACTGCAAAAAGAAAAAAAAAACTTGTTTTAATAAGGCTTTAGAAAAATATATGCTCAATTTTAAAATTAAATGTTTAAGAATGTCAGAGAGTAGTGGTTAAAATGTTCATATGCCACTTCAGAGTACCTGGACTTCATTCCTGGCTCCAGAACCTGACTAAAGCTTCCCATCACTGCAAACCCTGAAGGCAGCAATGATGCTCAAGTAAATACGACACTGAGACCGAGTTCTCTGCTTCTGTCTCTGGCTCCTCCCCAGATCAACCATTGTGGGCATTTTGGAGTGAACACGCAAATGGAAGGTCAAAAAAGTAAAAATTTAAAAAATATTTGAGAATGTCTTCACTACATTCCAATGAGGCAGTGTTTCTCAAGTATTCATTTGTAAGAAGCCTAGAGCCTAGGCATGTGTGGGTAATCACAAAACATACTTTTGGGAAATAGGAACAACATAAACAATCATTCTAAAGGCACTATAAGGACTTGCCTCCTACATCAATATATGTATATATGTTGGTATTGACACACATATTATAATGATAATTATACTAATAGCCTGTATTTAACCCAAAATTTAAATGAATCACATATTAAAAGTCTAATCCTTTGGCAATGACAATGAGCTTTTTTTTCAACTCAATTAAACTTAGGAGGGAAAAGAAGGCAACAAAGTATATCTGTGTGCTCCTTAACAATGGGGAGGTATGTCCTAAGAAATGCATCATTGCCACTTTGTTGGGCAAACATCACAGAGAGTATGATCATTGGGTGGCCTCTTGATGCAATCAAGAACGATGACATGGTAGAAACACAAGATGTTTGAGGCTACTGGTGGTATTCTATGGCATATTGTTTTTCAGTAAATGTTTTTTAAAAATATAAGCAGAAATATGCTCTAAAGCAATGACTAAAAGTATAGTAAACATATAAACCAGTAATATAGTCATTTACTATCAAGTATTATGTAAAGAACATAATTATATGTGCTATGCTTTTGTATGACTGACAGCACAGAGCTAGTTTGTTTATAACAGCATCACCAGGAAGACGTAATGTGTTGCCCTACCACATCGCAAGGAACATGATGTCACTAAGTAATAAGAATTTCTCAGCTCCATTATAATCTTCTAGAAGAATACTGTCATATATGTGAACTGGCCTTGAACATCACTATGTGGCACGTAACTGTCATTAAACGAAACACAGGTAACAGGAAATCCAGGTTCCAATTTTGCTACAGATTTTTTTCATGTGACTTCAAGCCTAAATTAAATCAGTGATAAACAATTTACCATGAGACAGTTTTGGTAAAATATCAAGATTTTATAAAGCATTACAATTGAGTGGGCCAGCACAGTGGCATTGCAGGTACAGCCGCCACTTGCAGTGCTAGCATCCCATATGCACACCGGTTCGCGACCTGGCTGCTAGTCTTCCAATCCAGCTGGGAAAGCAGTGGAAGATGGCCCAAGTGCTTGGGCCCTTGCACCCATGCGGGGGACCCCAAAGAATCTCCTGGCTTCTGACTTTGGATTGGCTAGGCTCCAGCCATTGTAGTCATTTGGAGAGTGAACTAGCAGGTGGAAGACCTCTCTCTCTCTACCTCTCTGTAACTCTGCCTTCCCAATAAATAAATAAATCTTAAATAAATCTTAAATTAAAAAAAATTACAGTGGAGTGCCAATTAAAATTCAGTCTTGAACACAAATGCCAATTGTAAGCAAGAAGTCCATATTCTGTCCAATCTACAGATCTAAAAATCACCTAATTTCATTTTCTCAGAAGGAAACATTAGTCAAATTTCTATTACATTATGAAACATTACAAAATGAGAACTGACTTAACAGGGTAAACTGTTTTTGATTGACATGATTTTTTTTTTTTAGTTCCCAGACAATAATTCCTCTATTGTCAATAACTTTTAATAAATTTTCCAGCTAGATGAAACTAATTAAAAACACAGCTGTAATCTTTTGCTGTAGCCTCCCCCCATCAAGAGGTAGAGTCTACTTCCTAACTCTTTGAATCTGTGCTGACCTTGTTCCTTGCTTCTACCATAGGAATATGATAGAAATTGATGTGGTGTAACTATTCAAAGTTTAGGTGAGCTTGAATTCTTCTATCACTGGAATCTAATCCTATTTATTTAACTGCTGATTTGATATTCCCACCTTCCAGAATGCACCTGTCACATCCAGAATCAGGGTGCATGCACAGACCCCATTAGTTTGTATATTCAACTGGGGTACCACTCCCTACCTTTTAAAAAGAGGTGGGAAGAAGGCGAGAGCCCTCTTTCCACAGTGGATGGTCTCAGATGGACCACCCCCACTAAGGTACCATTTGTGGTTTGTGGTTTTTCTCTTTCTTTCATGCACTCGCAACTCTGTGGCCCACTCATGTTGGTATTTCTCAGTCTGGGATGACCTGCACTCACGTATGAATGTATGTTTATTCTCTTATCACTAAATAAATTCTGTTCCTATCTGCACACAATACCAATCTCTACTTAGTATTTCTGTCTCTACAGGAAGCAAAAACCTGGATTGGAAATTAATATCCATTGCCCACATCAAAATGACATTGTACATTGGCTTCAGGAGTCCTTTAAGTTTCTATCTTCTTCTTGGAATGTTCCCACTGACATGTAAAGAACTTTGGACTAGACAAGTGAATAAGGAGATCATGGAGAAAAAAAAGGTCTAGCCAACAGCCAGCACCACAGCCCCAGACACTTGAATGAGACCTTAGACCCTCCAGCCCAAATCCAATTGCCAAATACAGCTACTTAAATTCCCCTGGCAACAACAGAACTGCTCAGCAAATGGCAAAATCATTAATTTAAGTCACAAGTTTTTTGTGTGTAGTCATTTAATGAAGCAATAACCAATACAGCAAGAAAAGAACTTGACTCAACCTTCCATTTCTCTCAAAACCAGAAGTTAATTATAAGCTATGCTGTAAACATTTTTAGACCTTATAAGGTTAATAATATCAAGAAAAGAAACATCATCACTGTAAAAAATGCTCAAAACCATCTAAAAAGTCAAATTTAACTTGTTTTTACTTTGACCTCATAGTAGTGGGAGAAAGAAAAGTAGCAAATTCGCTTAAACAATATATATTTTTCATAGTTTTATTTCTGAAATTATATGAAAATATCAAGCATGTAGCAAGTCAGATAGAATTTTACAGTGCACATTCATATATGCATCACCTAAATTCTACCTATTCATTTTGATGAATTCATTACACTAATAAGCTTAACTTTTTTACTGCCAAGAAATGGCAGTATAATATTTAAAAGTGTAATGATATTTAGAATAAGAGATTATCATTCACTAGTTTCTGTGCTAAGGATTTTTACACGACAGCTGATCCTTGTAACTCTGCTGGGCAGATACTGCCACTCATTTTTAGATAAGAAAACTGAAATGTATAGTTTACATGACCTGCCTGAGGCCCAAAGACAATAAGAAGCAGAACTAAGTTCCAACCCAGGTCTGTCTAGTTAGTCCTGTATCTTTGGATTACTAGAATTTCCCACATTAAGGAGAGTGGGGTAAGGGAATTTTTACACCATCTTAACAGATTAGAAGACTTAATAGTATACATATGCCAATTTTCCACATTTTTCATAGATTCATTGCAATGTCAAAATTTCAAAAGGGTCCTTTGAATAACTTGAAAGATGAATTCTAAAATTTATTTGAATACAACAAACTAAGAATACCACAGACAGGACAATATAAAAGAACTTACTCCAGTATCAAAACATAGTCAAATGCACAAGTAATTATGACAGAATACTACTGGCACAGGAACAGAAAGGGATCCAACAGGACAGAGTAACAGATGTATATTTATTATGGACAGAGGTTAAAATTACTAGCCAATAAGGGAAGAAATCTTTTTTTTTTAAAGATTTTTTATTTATTTGAAAGACAGAGTCACACAGAGGTAGACACAGAGAGAGGTCTTCCATCTACTGGTTCATTCCCCAGATGGCCTCAATGGCCAGAACTGCGCGGATCCAAAGCCAGGAGCCAGGAGCCTCTTCCAGGTCTCCCACACGGGTGCAAGGGCCCAAGGACTTGGGCCATCTTCCACTGCTTTCCAAGGCCATAGCACAGAGCTGGATCAGAAGAGGAGTAGCTGGGACAAGAACTGGCGCCCATAAGGGATGCCAGTGTTTCAGGCCAGGACTTTAACCTGCTATGCCACAGCACTGGCCCCAAGAAATCAACTTTTTATGAAATAGTTCTAGGATAATTTTTCCCAGCTGAGAAAAAAATTAACTAAGACCCCTACATTCATATCACTGATCAAAAGGTAATTCACGGAGGATTAAATCTCTCTCTCTCTCTCTCTCTCTCTCTCACACACACACACACACACAAAATGGCACTGTGGATAGTTTGCTAAGTTCTGCTTGTGGCACCGGCATCCCATGTGGGCGCCGGGTTCATGTCCCAGCTGCTCTTCTTCTGATCAGCTTTCTGCTTATGGTGTGGAAAAGCAGTGGAGGATGGCCCAAGTGCTTTGGGCCCCTGCATCCGAGTCAGAGACCCAGAGGAAGCTCCTGACTCCTGGCTTCGGACAGGCGAGGCTCCAGCCTTTGTGGTCATTTGGGTAGTGAACCAGCAGATGGAAGACCTCTCTCTCTTCTCCCTCTGCCTCTCTGTAACTCTGCCTTTCAAATAAATCTTAAAAAAAAAAAGTGAATTACAGTCACAGGAGACACAAGGACTCTAAGATGGCGTTAGTCATACCACTGAAGAAGAAGAAACTTATGGATGTCAAACTAGGGGAGCTGCCAAGCCGAATACTAATGCCATATTTCACCCCTAAAGGCACTGGTCCAACATTTCCAAGAGGTTACTACCAGTATTACAACAAGCCCATCAACGTGAAGAAAGGGAGCAGTGTGAGGTGAACATGGTATTGGCAGCTTATGTGCTTTTCAACTACTGTCTTTCTTAAAAGGAACTCAAACATGAGCAGCGCTGCAAGTACCACTAAGAGATGCCAATGTGAGGATGTACTCTGCACTGACAACCATGAGCTCCCTGGCCCAGCTCCCATTTCCAAGGAACTCTATTGTTGCTGGATTCTTTTATACCTGAAGTGAGAACTAACACCCAGTAAAAGATGACAGGATTAAAAAAAAAAAAAAAAAGAGTAAATTACAACAATATTTGCATCATAATTCACTGATAAAAAGTTCAACATTATGAAAAATTTATTTAAAGACTATGGTGAATTAAAAATAATCACCAATTCTTGGCCATTCATTCAACTGAAAAATGAAATCTAATTTGTTTTGACCTTCTATGAGCTAGTTTAGTTACTGGCCTAACAGAATGAGATATATGAGACTAGGCCTTAGGCTCTTGAAGTCTTCTCTCTAGGAATCCTGTTGTTATTAAATAATCCAACTACCTGGAGAATGCAATGATGAAAAGGTCATTTGGATAGTTCCAGCCACCTACACCAAAGGACAACACATGTGAGTGAAGCCATCTTTGGGCTTAGTCTGCCAGCTAAATAGCAGTAAGTAACCTCCACCAATGCTATATGGAAAAGAACACTCAGCTATGCCTTTACTAAATTCCTGACCCACGAAACTGTACGATACAATAAAGTAGTTGTTGGAGCCGGCGCTGTGGTGCAGCAGGTTAAAGCCCTGGCCTGAAGCACCAGCAACCCATATGGGCGCCGGTTCGAGTCCTGGCCGCTCCTCTTCCAACCCAGCTCTCTGTTATGGCCTGGGATAGCAGTGGAAGATGGCCCAAGTCCTTGGGCCCCTGCACCCGCGTGGGAGACCCGGAAGAAGCTCCTGGCTCCTGGCTTTGGATCCACGCAGCTTCAGCCATTGCGGCCATCTGGGGAGTGAGCCAGCAAATAGAAGACCTCTTTCTCTGTCTCTGCCTCCCTGTAACTCTGCCTTTCAAATAAATAAAAACATCTTTAAAAAAAAAAAAAGTAGCTGGGGCCGGCACTGTGGCGCAGTGGGTTAAAGCCCCAGCCTGCAGTGCCAGCATCTCATACGGGCACCAGTTCAAGTCCCGGTTGCTCCTCTTCCAATCCAGCTCTCTGTTGTAGCCTGGGAAAGCAGTAGAAGATGGCCCAAGTCTTTGGGCCCCTGTCCCTGTGTGGGAGACCCGGAAGAAGCTCCTGGCTCCTAGCTTCAGATCAGCTCAGCTCTAGCCATTGCAGTCATTTGGGGAGTGAACCAGCGGAATAGAAGACCTCTCTCTCCTTGACTCTACCTCTCTACCTCTCTCAAGTAAATAATTTAAAAAATAAATAAAAATTTAAAAAGCAGCAAACAAAACCTTAAATAGGCACTAATATCAAAATGAGCTTTTAAAAATGTATATAGGATATGATTACATTTAACAATGTTCATATAATGCATGATCCTCATGTCTAAACAATTTACTTCAAGCAGTAAATAAAACCAAAGCCACTTAATAGTTTGTCAAGTGTATTCTTATCAAAAAATACTTTCTAAAAACTGGGGAAAAAATTTAGAGTACACAATTAACCATGATTAGCAACATTAATGGGGAGACTCTATTAAGACGCAATGTTATTCAAGGTGGGGAGTGCAAGCTCTTTGGTGTTACCAGAAAACCTTTCTGCAACTGTTTCTTACTCCCACCTCATCTCTATCCACCATTGACTGAGTTCAAGGTACTAATTCCATAGGTATGACGTGAATACTGTTTCTTGGCCTAAGTACCAAAGCCACCATCTTATTTCTCCTCCGCTGGACTCCCAGAGTAATCTGCCCTCTGGTTATCACCTTTACAACAATGGAATTCCATTTCTTACCCATTTAATTCTAAAGCAGTCAGATATTCACTGTCCATGGAACAAACTTTTAACACTCCAGAACTACTGTTATATCATATATCCAGAACATAAGCAGTATCCTTTTTCATTAGTTATTTAATGATAATCTCAAATTCATAAAATTAACTTTTAAATACACAAATAATCTGGTTAGCACACGTTTTAGCTTAGAATATGTTATTTATCATCCAAAGTGGGATGTTTTGAAAAAATGATAGTAATATGTAATTATACAGGAAGTGTAAGCATCAACCAGAGTGAACATTGTCCAATGGTCTCTGAAATAAATTAGTAGTCTAAACAATGTCATTTGCCAAAAAATGTAACACTCAAGAAAGAGAGCAAAATTCATCTTCACTGAGCTTATAGTTAGTCTCTAGTGAGAGCTAGTTAGTAACGAAAAGACAAACAAGATGATTTACAGCAGTACTGAGACTCATCCTAACCATTAAGACTTACGTTATTTTGTCCCAAATCCATATAGTAGAACCCAGCAAGCACTTAAATGACGCTGGCTAAATGAAATGACTACATAGACATTCATGAAATCAAGCGACCAATAAGCACATATAGTGAGTTCAAAGAAAGCAACAAAAGGACTATAGGTACAAAGAAACTGTAACACCATAAAAGTAATTCAACATACATAATCTAGAACCAAGTGGTGGGTTTTTTTTGTTTTTTTTTGTTTGTTTGGTTTTGTTTTTTTTTTTAGTAAAACCACTCTGTGTTAGAAGAGGGAATTAGGTTACAGATAAGCCGTGCAGATTCTTATCTGGAGTATCAACAACACTAAATCAAAACTGAAGAATAGCCAGGTATAGAAAGGGCATACTTTATCCTCAAATATACAGGACGATGATATTTATACATCATTGCAGAGAATCAGTATTTTCTTACTCTTAAGTACAGATCTGAACTAGTCCTAACAGGAAAATCTGGATACCCTCCAGCTGGGAGGAGTTAAAAGTGCTCCTGTTACATCATTTGGAATCCATCCAAACTACATTGATTTCAGAAACATAACCTATATCAGTCTGAACATGTGTAAAGGAAAAACAGAAACATCTGTATTTGGACAACTCTTCAATAACAATTTTATCTTCTAGTCCCGGTCGGGGCACCGGATTCTGTCCCGGTTGCCCCTCTTCCAGGCCAGCTCTCTGCTATGGCCCGGGAAGGCAGTGGAGGATGGCCCAAGTGCTTAGGCCCTGTACCCTATGGGAGACCAGAAGCACCTGGCTCCTGCCTTCGGATCAGCGCGGTGCGCCAGCCGCGGCAGCCACTGGGGAGTGAACCAACAGAAAAGGAAGACCTTTCTCTCTGTCTCTCTCTCTCTCACTGACCACTCTGCTTGTCAAAAAATAAAAATAAATAATAATAATAATAATAATAATAAAAAGTTATCAAGGAGATTTGATGCATTTTAACTTTGTAAAAATTGTTTTTTTTTACCTAGTAGGAATTAATTCTAGGTAGGGTCTCAGGAATCTCATTTAGCTCATTTCTAACCTTGGCACTTCACTATTTTAACACAGTTCCTTATGGTACATGTTTAACTAGGTGAACTGATACTGTCCATTCCTCCCCGTACCATTCAGTATTTTAATGCCTTTTGTGTATCCTAAAGCATATCTTTTCCTGGTGGTAATATTTTACCCTCTTCTCTGATTGCTGTATAGTGCTCTAATCTTGTTTTTCTTTGGTCGCTAAATATTTTATGCGGTTTTAAAACTTTGATTTTATGTAACCAGTTTTTATCTGGGCAAGGGGAAGGCTGTTTGAAAAGTGGACCTGGAAAAATTCAACTATAGACCAACAACAAAGGGTCCTAAAAAATGTCAGTCATCACCTATGGGTGGATCTGTCTTAACCAAAATTTAGTTTTCATGAAACTCTTAGTCCTTTAAAATGTTTATGTGATCACTAAGTAGAATACAGGAGAAATGTTTTATTCTATGACATGGGCAATGACCTACTGAAGACTGAACATAGATTACTTCTTGAACCATCTATTAAAAGAGTACCTAACAGGGAAAGCAACATAAACTGAGATAAAAACACAGTTACATATCTTTTGGGTTAAACTATGCAAGTACTCTAATAAGTACTGAATCAATTTAGACATGCATGACTATGGGTACTGATGAAAGAGAGACTGACAGATCACTAATTCCAAGAGGCTATTTTAAAGCCCTAATTGTTAAAGTTGTATATATAAGAATACTTTAAAACATTCATGAAAAATGCATATTAAAAAGACAACAAAAAATAAAGATTCATATTAGGAAAAAATATGCATGGACATCAAAAACTTCTATAAACCTAAAAAAACTTATCTTGTGATTCTATTTTTGCATGAATTTTTTGAAATGCCCTGGTACCAGGTAAAAAGATAAGAAGGGTTGATGTGTGGTACCACAAGTTAAGTGCTATCTATGATGCCAGCATCCCTGATTCAAGTCCTGGCTACTCTACTTTCTACCCACCTCGCTGCTACTGTGCCTGGAAAAGCAGTTGAAGACCCACCTCGCTGCTACTGTGCCTGGAAAAGCAATTGAAGATGAAACGCTTGGAGCCCTGTCACCCATGTGGGACATTCAGATGGAGTTATAGGCTACTGGCTTCAGCCTGCCCAGCACCGGTATTTGGGGAGTTTAACATCAGATAGAAAATATTCTCTCTTTCTCTCTCTCTCTCTCTAACTCTGCCTTTCAAATAAATAAATCTTTTTTAAAAAATACAAATATCTCCACTACCATATATAAGAACAGAAATTAGATTTCTGGTTTCTCTGCCCCTTCAACACTGTTTCAGAACAAAACCCTGGAAACCAAACTCATACATTGCCCAAGGTTAAAATAGAGTTCTTCCCTGTAAAAAAAAAGTAAAACACATAAAAACATAAGCTAGTAGGGCCAGCACTGTGGTGCACCAGGTCAGGGCATGGTCTTCAGTGTCAGCATCCCATTTGTGTACCAGTTCAAGTTCTGGCTGCTCTACTTCCAATGCAGCTCTCTGCTAATGTGCCTTGAGAAATAGCAGAAGATGATCCAAATGCTTGGGCCCCTGCACCCACATGAGAAACCAAGATGAAGTTCCTGGCTTCAGCCTGGCCCAGCCCCAGTCATTGCAGCCATACTGGAGTCAATCGGCAGATGGAAGATCTTGATTCTCTCTCTCTGTAATCCTTTTCAAATATAAGCATTTACTTAAAGATTTAGAAAAAAAGTGGTATTATAAGTCAAATCATACAAAATTGCTAATAGTTTTGGGCTTAGAGAACTGGCAACTTTATATTTAGTCTAATAATTATAAATTGAACTCACAAAAATTCAGCTTCCATACAACTTTTTAAAAAATTATTAAGAGGCTGGTATTGGATGCAAGGGGTTAAACTGCTGCCTGCAACACTGGCATTTAGGGTTCCTACAAGTTCAGGGGCCTGGTCCATGTTGTAGTGCTCTCCAGTGATACTAACTTAGATAATGAAGATACCAGATATGAAGCACCAAGTATAATATCCTCCAAGAAATATTACATTACTATACCCATGAACTAAGAACAGCATGTTATTATGAACAACGAAAAATGAGCTCAGAAAAGAGACACGGGAAATTAATAATAGTTTTCAAAAAAAAAAAAAATCAACTGCAAAAAGATTGGGATTTTTTTTTTTTTTTTCCCCCACAGGCAGAGTGGACAGTGAGAGAGACAGAGAGAAAGGTCTTCCTTTAGCCATTGGTTCACCCTCCAATGGCTGCCGCGGCTGGCGCACTGCGGCCGGTGCAACGCGCTGATCCGATGGCAGGAGCCAGGTGCTTCTCCTGGTCTCCCATGCGGGTGCAGGGCCCAAGGACTTGGGCCATCCTCCACTGCCTTCCCAGGCCACAGCAGAGAGCTGGCCTGGAAAAGGGGCAACCGGGACAGAATCCGGCTCCCCGACCGGGACTAGAACCCGGTGTGCCGGCGCTGCAAGGCAGAGGATTAGCCTAGTGAGCCGTGGCGCCGGCCAAGATTGGGATCTTAAAGCCGGGACTGTGACGTTACAGGTGACTGCAACGCCGGCATCCCTTATAGGTGCTGGTTCATGTGCCAGCTACTCCCAATCCAACTCCGTCTAATAGCATGGGAAAAGTCCTGCCCTCACATGGAAAACCTTGATGAAGCTCCTGGCTTCCACCAGGTCCATCCCCATCCATTGCAGCCATTTGGGGAGTGAATGAGTGAGTGGATGGAAGATCCCTTTCTCTGTCTCTCCCTAACTCTTTCAAACAAATAAATAAATCTTAAAAAAATTTTTGAAATCTCCCAGAAAGCATTAAAAAAAGCCCAAGTAAAGGAAAACAGGAGGTTAAATAAGAAAAATTAAAAACTTATTTGACTAGCAAGAATTTCAGAAAAAGAGAAAAGAAAGGAAGAAAGTGTCTAGGAACAAGAAATATTTTCCAGAACTCACGGACAGTTTAGAGAACTGCACTTTAAGCAGCATGATTCACAGGGCAATAGTTTGGCACAGCAGTTGAAACTCCACTTGGAATGCCCGCATTCCTTTTAGAAGTACCTAAGTTCATTGCCTAGCTCTGCTCTTAATTCCAGCTTCCAGATAATGTGCACCCTGCGAGGGAGCAGGTGATGGTTCAAGTAGTTGGGTTCCTGTAACCTATGTGGGAGATCCAGATTGAGTTCCTGGTTTCCAGCTTCAACCAGGCCCAGACCTGGTTGTTGCAGGCATTTAGGAGTAAACCAGAGGATGGGAAATATGGATCTAGCTCACTCACTTGTTTGTTCTCTCTCTCTCTCTCTCTCTCTCTCTCTCTCTCTGCCTTAAACAAATACACGATTAAAGTCAGAGTTTCCAGACTATACACTCTACCTTGAATTTTAAGTTTAATCTCCCAAAGATATCAAAATCCCCAAGGGAAGCAAAGTGAGTTTAAATATGTGGTAGGAAAACTAGAAGTTAGAATAAAATGGAGCAATTCCTTCAAAATTCCAAGGAAAAACAACTTAATTTTGAATTCTACAAACTGTCCATTAAATGTTAACAGATAAAGAAAATTAGAGACACAAGAAATCTCAACATAGTTACCTCCCAATGTACCCTTTTTTTCTCAGCAAATTTCTGGGGGATAAGTAAACTCTAAGAGTGAATAAATCAAGAAACAGAAAAACAGGGTATCCAACCAAGTATAGTAAAGCAAGAACCCTCCGAGGATGAGAGCCAACAACATGATACAACAAGTCTAGCCCAGAGCAGGGAAAACAAAGAACTTTCAGGGACACATCCAAAAGGAGCAGAAAAGTATCAGAAATACAACTGAAAACACAAAGCAATCAGTAATTCCAAGAAAACACAAAAGTTATTCACAAAATTGTAGTGTATTATATCATTTAGCTACAGGCAAACCCAGTGATACTAATGTAAAAACAAATTATAGTCATGTTATAAATAAGTACATAAGATATATATTTACATATTTTATATATTTATATATTATATATCTTATGTACTATATAAAATCTTATATATTTAATATATTAATTATATGTTTAAAATTAGCAACTATGCTGGAGAAATTAAGGAAAGGAAAAGTTTTACTTTGGGAGGGGGCTGGCATTGTAGTGCAGGAAGTTAAGCCACCACCTTATGCTAGTATCTCACATGAGCGCCAGTTCAAGTCCCAGCTGTTCCACCTCCAATCCAGCTCCCTGCTAATGTGCTTGGGAAATCAACTGAAGATGGCCGAGTGACTAGATCCCGGTCACCCTCGTAGGAGATGGCCACCCATGTCGGGGGGAGTTCTAGGCCCCTGCACTTGGCCAGTCCAGCCCTATTCATCATGGCTTTTGGGGAATGAACCAGCAGATGGAAGACCTGTCTCTCCAAAACTCTGCCTTTCAAATAAACAAAATGAAAAAAATAAAGTGGTTTCTTTAAAGATGTATTTGTTCATTTGAAGTGCAGAAAGAAACAGAAAAAGCTCTCCTACCCACTGATTCCCAAAATGCCCCCAATAGATGAGGCTGGGCCAGGCCAAAGCTGTTAATTCAATCCAGATCTCTCGAACTACTCTAGCTATCAGCTGCTCCTTCCCTGGGTAAGCATTAGCGGTATGATGGAATGAAGAGCGGAGCCAAAACTCAAATCCAGGTATCCCATATGGGATAAGGGTGTCCCAAACACCATCTTAATGACTATGCCAAATGCCTGTCCAAGGAAAGAGAGATTTTGAAAAGCAAAGAAAATTCAAGAGTCAATGTAACACATTTCATAAACTGGAATTTTGTAAAGAACCAGGAGAGAAAGAAAGCACCTAAAATGAGAGAAAACTGTTTGCCTCTGGGGAAAACAATCCATATGTAAAAGTGAATTACTGCTTTTTCTTTACCAACTTTATGGTACAATTTTTTTAAAATCAATATATATGTTACTTTCCTAAAATCATAACCTTAAACTAAGTTCATACATGAGGTCAGATGCTTTCATCTTTCCTGAGTTTCCTGATTGTAATGAACAAGTGTTACTATTATAAGAAAAAGAAATTAAAAGAAATCTACAAAATTAGGTATATGAAAGGGGAACACTGAGGTTGGACATTCTTATAAATACAAACAAAAGAATCCCATATCCATGCCTTGTACAGAGATTAAAAAACCACATCTTACCCCAACTCCTACATGGCAAGGTTTACTTTCTTCCCAAAAAGCCTGCTCCACACTACAGTCAATTCAGGATATGCAAGAAATTGAAATGGAACAACTTTCTAGTCTATGTATGACTTTGTCAATGCACTAAGTAGCACTCTCTAAAAAAAAGTCTTTATTCTAGACCCCAATTAGTCTACAACAGATTTTCAAACATGCAATCAAAAAGCACCCACCTCTAAACATACTATCGTTCAAATAAAGCCCTTACTTTAAACAAAAACTTGATTTAAATAAGCAGTTGCCAGAAAAAGAGAGAGAGAGAGAGAGAATCTTCCATCCACTAGTTTACTCTTCAAATGGCTGCAACAAAGCCAGGAGTTTCTTCCAGGTCTCCCACATAGATGCAAGGGCCTAGGCACTTGGGCCACCCGCTGCTGCTTTCCCAGGCACACTAGCAGGGAGCTGGATCAGAAACAGAATATCTGGGACTTGAACAGGTACTCATCTGGTAGGCTGGCATCAAAAGGTGGTGGCTTAATCTGCTAAGCACAATGCCGGCCCCAAGAAGGGGCTTTTAATGAAATGCCCTCCCATACATTCCCAAATCAAGACTCAGAAGAATCTAATAAATGTGATGAACATTATTCCACAAAAAAAGAAGCATATTAAAAAAAAAAAAAAAAAAAGATGGGGGCCGGCGCTGTGGTGTAGCAGGTAAAGCCGCTGCCTGCAGTGCCGGCATCCTATATGGGAGCCCGTTCAAGTCCCAGCTGCTCCTCTTCCGATCCAGCCTGGGAAAGCAACAGAAGACGGACCAAGTCCGTGGGCCCCTGCACCCACTTGGGAGACCCGGAAGAAGCTCCTGACTCCTAGCTTTGGATTGGCACAGCTCCAGCTGTTGCTACCAACTGGAGAGTGAACCAGCGGAAGAAGACCTCTCTCTCTCTGCTTCTTCTCTCTCTGTGTAACTCTTTCAAATAAATAAATAAATCTTAAAAAAAAAAAAAAAAAGAGGAAGTAATATCACTAATGACAAAGCACTGAAACTACTTGATGGGAAGAAAACCTCATATTCTAATAGATACTCTCATCTGCTTTACTTTGCTAATTTGCAACATAATTCAAAGGAACAACTGCTTATCACTTGATAAAAAATTATGATTCTTTGCATGATAAGAGCCAAATGAGGATTAAACTAACCAGTTTTCCTTGTCTAGAATATTAAGGGGGGGTAAAAAGGACTGTTGTGATTTATACCAAACTTCTTTGTTTGCTTTTAGAAGGGGTCAAGCACTACATAAATAAAAAGTGCCTCCACGATGGCAGTACTTGTTCCCAGGAAACTCAGTGCTACAGTACTTGAGCAACCAGAACCATGAAGCAATTCTTCTTCATAAAAACAGCAATGCCCCTTTCATGGCTTGAAACTCTGATTAATCCTAGAATCAGAAGCCCCTTTTGTAAGAACTGCATCACTTAGTAACCACAGCTATAAAATCAAACAACTCTTTTAAGACCTCCCTTTATACGATGCTACTCAGCTAGTATTAAACTTTCAAGCCATAATTAATGGATAAATTACACTATTAAAGAAGGCAGCAAATTAAGTTTGAATAACCTTAAATCTTAACAACTGATTTGCCCTAAGCCTAAACTTCAATATACATGCTGGCAACTAAAAGGTTAGGTTTCAAGTTTGCTTCTCCTCAAAAGCCTTAAGGTACAGGACAATGTAGTCCTGACAGCATTACTATTCTAGGTAGTTTATTTACAGGTTTTTCAACTACAAGGTAAAATATAATGCTCTACTCTAAAATAAGCTTCATAAGAAGAGCTTATTTTGAAGTTTCAAAGCTTTAAGTATTTGACTACTACCAAGTTTTTTTAAATGCTTAACTTGAAAGACTTTCAGGGGAGGAGTATTTTTAAATGTTATATTCCAAAGAAAATTAGCCTACTACTTGAAGTCAATTGAGTTTACTGTATTTAACACCTATTTTTCTTAGTTCACACTAAAAATACTCTTTTTTCTCAGGGAATAATTTGAACTTTATGTTCCATTTGCTTTGTCACTTCCACTATCATTCGGCTGTTTTTATTTTGCCACTGTTGAATTCAGTCCCTTTGCAGTTCTTCTCCTTAACTGAGGCACTGCAGGCCATTCTTCCCCAGGGTATGGCCACCCACTGAGCAGAAGCAAGCACTTTTTCTGAGAGCTGGGGGCCTACTTTCGTCTCTCCACTCAGCCTCAACAGCAAGACAAACAGGTAGAGACTGGCCCTCCCCTCAGATAGGGAAATACTTTGTGATTCTAATTTGAACTGTTTAGTCATTACTCTGTGTGTGTGTGTGTGTGTGTACAGGCACGCATGCACTTGCTACTTAATCAATATATGTTGACAGAATTAGAAGCTCTTCATTTTTAAAGGGAAATCATTTTGGTTACCCTTGCTTGATATAGTTAAAAAAAAAAAAAAAACCAGCATAGGCTTATTCTTTACAAAACTGTTCCCTTTTGAAACCTCTAATCTTATTAAGGTAACAATATACACTGTATGTGTTTATATTCTTTTGGGCCAGTGGGAGGAGAAGATCAATTTAAAACAAGAAACAGATTAATTCTCTTTTCCTTGGTACATTTCTCAGGTAACTTTTATTAGGGGAGTTAATAATAATTTCTAAAATAGCATGAAGAAGAAAAACAAACTACTGTTTTATGGTGATCAATAATATCTACAAGGTAAATTAATTTAATATTGCAACATGACTAAGTTATGTGCTGTGCAGTATCAAGAATCTCTGAAAACAGTACCTTCTCAAACTACAGATCGAGATAACATTTAACGGAACCAATATAACTTCTAATCAAAGCAAAACAAAACCACAAGAAACCTTGAATCCTCAAGGACTAAAAACACTATAGCCAGTGATTCAGCAAATGATAAATAATGGAAATGAAACAAAACTATCTTTTAAAAATTACTAACAGAACATTAATACAAAACTACAAACTTTCAAAAATCACTGAATTACATTCCTTAAATCAAATTATAAAGTCTTACATGGTATGTTACATGCTAAGAAGTTCTCTGTACAGATAACAGTTACAAGGCATCAGATTCAATGCAATAAATCGGAGAAGTAAAACACTCCTTGTAACCAGAGATATTATAGAATACTAATTCAGGAAGTTATTCAGCAGCTTATAAAGAAATAGGAAGTTGTTGACCAACTACTTGAAGAACTATTTCCTGTAGGAAAACTGTGTTAAGACAACCAAAGAAGGCAATAATTCTGAGGGTTGTAAAGAGAATACATTCCTAAAGTTCAATGTGCCATGCTGAAGAAATTAGTTTCAAATGGTAAATTTAATGGAAATTCAGTGGCATCTAAATGACTACACCTTTCTGATATACTTCATCATCATTCCAGAGCATGAATACATGTCATTGATAAATGTAACAAGAACCATATTTCCACCATATCATTTCCCAAGATAAGTCTTCTCCCAAAGACCGCACAAACTTAGGAAGGGCTTTAAAAACACCAACGACTGCCCGCCTATAATTCTCCAGTAAATATGCCACCTTGAAACTAGAAGATGGTCAAGTGACTTCAAAAACTCATTTATCAATAGTCACAAGATAACAGTTATTTCAAAAGTCAACATTAGTAGGTTTTCTCTCAAATTACATCACCTTCCATGCCTGGATCATTTACTTCAGAGAACTCTGTGTCAAGTATAAATCTCAATAAATTATACATTTTGTAACTTAAAAGTTAATCCCAAAGATATTTAAAAGAGTGTATACAGTATTACATAACTTTCCCCTGTTGATGAGTGTAAAGTATGCAATCTGTTTAAATGTTCATCCTACATCTAGCTAGCAACAATAGGAAAATATATAAGGAGTGACTGCAAATAGGGTCTAATTTTAAAGCATCAAAACACAGATAAAAAATGAACTTTAACAATAGTAACCTGACACCAAAAGCTTAGTTTATTATCATCTTTGACTCACAGGAAAGATACTAATCTCACATATCTGTTAAGTACACAAAAATAAGTAATTTATGACAACTGTACAGCCCACAAAAATATCATGGATGTAGCTGAAAGCTGGAGGTGAACTAATCTTGTTTCATATTTTTTCAAATTGTATAACGTTCATAAAGCAGTTATCTTTAGAAGAGTATGAAATTTTAAACACCCACAACACCCATTTTCCACATTCAATGTTAAGGGGATCTCTGTACAACTGCTGACATGCACCAACTAATCCATGATTTTACCTACTTTTGTTGACCAAGAATTACTTCTCATGGAAAACATCTATTTCTGAAAAGCCTGATATGAGAAAATTCTTCCAAAACTCCTCATGTTTCTTATCATACAATAACCTTATCCTTAGTTCCACAGGAGAGACCCTCTAAAAATAATGAAAGGACAATCATGTCTTAACTCTCCTCTCCCCCAGCTTCTTCTTTTCCAAGAACCTCTTCTCCACTCCCATCTTTCCTCTTACGACAAAATTCTCGTTCTGGCCTGGTTTACCTTCCTTACATGTCCACTCCACAGTGATGATGGACAATATAGACTCTTCATCCATATTCATATATCAATACCTTTAAGAGAAACTTTTCTTCTCGAGGGAAAATCCATTGTGCAAATCATTTCAAGTGTGCAAAAACGCTACCCATAAAATACATGGCAACCAACCTCAAAAAAATATTCACTCGAAATAACGAAAATCCAAGTAGAAACCACCTACAAGCAATTATTACAAGAGACTAAGCAAAACATAATGTTGCTTTTTAACCTTATACTTTTCACCACAGCATCAACCAAAGACAGAAGGCAAGCAGGCTATTAAGCTGTTTAAAATCTCCCAGGTCAGCATGTGACCCAGCAGGGAGAGGTTCAAAAAAGTACAGCCTTTCTTTTTCTTAACAACCTGGTTTGTTTCCACTCCTTTCCTCTTGAAGACACATCCCTCACAGCTAGCAGCTCTTTCAATCATTTACTTTGGATGTCTGCTTGAGAACAAATGATCCTGCTCATGCAGAAGAGTCTGCCAGACTTGTGTGTACTTTCCAGTCTCAGGCCTCTCATTGTTCTGGTGGAAACCTGACCCTTTGAAATGGATACCAGGACACCAGAAAAAGAATTTTTAAAGAAAAACTTGCAGAAAGAGGCAAAAATCAGTAGAAACTTTTCAAGATCAAGCCTTTTCCTCTATTCTCCTCCTAAATAAGCCTGTCACAAAACTTTCTACTTACATTACAAAGTAACAACCTACCCCAAAAAGACTTTCAAGGTAAAACACATTAACACACAACAAAACAGTATCATTAATTGTATTATCTATAAATGAATGTTCCATTTGCCTTCGATTGTCAAGAAAGATCTGAATCAAAATTTGGACTGTTTTCACTTAATTCTCTCAACTTGATTTTAAATATTTAAAAAGAATTTTTTTACAAATATTAATTTCAGTTTATAATTAATTAGCTTTAGATAACATTTTGTATACAAGATCCAAACAAGTCAGATAAAAATAAGGTCTTATCTATAACTTCAGAATGATAGAGGTTAAAATTCCATGTGTGTCTTTTCAGCTTTATGCAATTTTAGTAAAGATAAAAAAGCTGATAAAAAACCAAAACCTTGTTTCGACTTTCCCAGAGGAAAGAGATTGTGTTTTGAAGAGCTGATAGTTTGAAAAGAAGTTTGCTGATTGTACGTTAAAGCTTAAAATATTTCTCTATACATCTTGAGGGAAAAATTGATACATCATACCAAACCACAGCTAAATATCTGATATTTCATAATTTAAAATATTGCAAAATTAAGCACTCAAAGAAGCACCATTTTGGAGTTATTTTCCACCAATAAAATAATTTAAAATATGTAAGTGGCACTGTGTGTATTTCACTAATCTTATAATTCTCCAAATTTATGAAAATTTTCATGGTATTCTTGGTTTTTGGATGGCTAACAGGTTTGGTAGAAACTCAAAATGAGAATATCCAAACTGCCACAAAGAGGACTATAAAAAGGCTCTAAACTGAGAATGAATCAAGCTTTCAAAATAGTATCCACAGTGTTTAAAAAAATGGGGGTGGGCATTTAAATAGTTGGTATTTTGATGCCAAATCAGACCAAAAAAAAAAAAACCTTGGAAGATAGAACTGAGCTTTTAATGTTAATATTAAATAAAATACAAAACTAAGTGGTCTATTCTGATACCACTTTACTGTATTTTCCAATGCATAACTATCTCCCACATTACTCCCACTTACTTTAAGAAGTATCTCTGACCAGAAGACGTCTTTGCCATCTCCCAGCCTGCTGGCAGAGGAACATCGTCAGGTATCTCAAAAGATGACTGTTGAAGATGTTGTTGAGTTGTGGGTGTAGCTGCTGGGCCAGAGACTACTCCAGTGGGGGTCAGTGTCCCAGGAGAAACGGCTCCCAGCTGCAGGGAAGCTGGAGAGGAATGAGCTCGAACATGCTGTGGTGTCAGGGCTCCTGCAGTGCCTGCATCAGTACTGGCCTATGGGGAATATCAAGAAGAAAATTAAAAAAAAAAAAAAGAATCTTTTTCCAGCCCCTGCCCCTTCTAACTGTTAAGACAGAATTCCACTGCAACCAAACATCTAAGTGCCAAAGGCAAATTTCAGCATTTAGTATTTGACACTGAGGAGCAGAGGTTTTCAAATGAATCCTTTTAATCAATACAATTTTATATATGCACTTCTATAAACATTGGTCATTTTATTGATAAGCAGTCCATCGAAACAAACTCCTACCTACCACACGTGTACCAGAAACCTTCTAATTCTTTTAGAAACAATTAATACAGAATATAAGAAATATTCCTTAAATAATAACTTCTAAAACGTTTAAAAGGTCAAAGCAATGTGAATGTGTTTCCAAGTTCTAATATATTCCAGGTACAAACACAACTCAAAGAATAACCACAAAACTGTTTCACTAAGTTTTAAATGTTTTTTCACCTAGGCCAAGTCCTAGGAAAAACAAGCCCTTGTCATCTTTGTTCTTACTATGAACAAAAGCCATCAATAAAGCAATTATCACAAGTTATACAACTTTTAATAAATGCAAAAGATTCAGAATGCCTCAATGTTCTTAAAAGCCATCTAATGAATGGAATGAGAAATGAACTATATCTATGTACCTAGAAGATAAATGTTATCAGTTCAATTATGAAATAACTTGAGAAATTGCGCAAATACTTACAACCACGTAAAAGCAGGAAAAAATTCTGCACTCAGACCTTAAGTTCTGAGTTCCAGTCCAAGCTGGCTAGCATAACCCTGAGCAAATATCTTAAGAGCCTTGGTTTCCTTATTTGTAAAAGAACTTTTTTCAGGATAGAAAAACTGGATATACACATATATATACACACACTGGTATACACAAAATATAGAATTACTTATAGTCAACAATTTCTGGATAATAGTACTTAAAAGCAGATTCATACTATTCATAATCGAGTACAGTTTTTTTAAATTCCTTGATTAGAATTAGGGTCTGATTATTAAAGTCAGAATTTCCTAAATGCATACAGGAAAAGTTGGGGAGGTAGAAGAAATCAGCAGTCATTTATGCCTTAATGTCTGTACTGCTGAATTTTCAGATTAAGTTTGAGTCAGGAAATCAGTAGAAACAAAAGGCACAACTTAAGAAAATTAAAAATAAAACCATAGTAAATTGTGAATACTACGTATCTATAAACTGCTGGACATAAATTCATGTGTAACTGTTTACTAAAAAATATGGACACTTTATAAAGTTGTTATTCTTTTTGGTTTATAGATGCCACAAATTGGAGCGTTTCATCTCCTATGTGTATTATACTTTCAAGTCATAGTAACCAGCAGCATAGCTGTGTGGCCATTCATCCACCCATAATGATTCCAGAAGCCTACTTCCAGGGAAAGGGAAGAGCATACCTAATTTCTACTTCTTACGAATTGAAGCGTTTAAGCAAGCAACTAAAACGTTTTTCCTCCCTCCTCCTTAACCCTGGTTTTTGCCATCAGGTTAAGTGAGCTTTTCCGAGTTCCCAAACCTCCTGGTTGCACAACGAGAAAATACAAAAGGCCTGCAAATAGGAGGGGGAATGGGAGTGGGGGCGGTAACTCTTCTTTCCACTCAAGTTACAGCCCGAGTGGGCTAACTACATCGCAGTATTTGGAAAACCAATTAACGTTTGGGCAAACTTCCTATGCTGAAGTTTAGCCTGAAGCAAGTTCTGAAAGAAAGAGACAGACGGGGGCGGGGGTGCAGGGGTGCAGGGAGAATCCTACACGAAACCAATCTGCTGGGACCTATCGGAATGTTAACACGTTCTTAATAAGCGTTTTCACTTCCATGATGAATCAAGCGGGCAAAATAATCGAACGTTGTGTACGTGAAAAAGCAGCCATGTTCATATCCTCAATAAGAATTAAGAAGCAATGGCGATCCTAGAATTAGTCATCGCTTCCCAAACATTAACTTTTAATCACAGTTGAAGTAGGCAGGACTCGGCCTATGAGTCAACCTGCAGTGTATTATCAAAGGCTTGTGTGTTAAACCCTCGGTACTGTGAAGCGCAACTCAGTTCCTGCGCAACGTACAGATGTGGCTAATTTCAAAGCATTTCAGCAGACTGTAAATAATAGTCTGCAATTGGGAAAGCAGCACGTGAATCTCCTAAGTTTGATAAGAGCGAGCCTGCCCGAGTTCCAAGGCGCAAGGCAGGCGCAGGGGTGAAGGAACTCATAAACAACTTCCAGGAAAGTCTGGGCAGGGGCAGCCAGAGAGTTCTGAAAGAGCCTGGGCCGCGAGGAAAATAAATGCTTGGGGTGGGGGGTGGGGGGCTGTGGAGGGCAGAGAGAGCGGGAGGAGGTGGAGAAAGAGCAAGAAACCGAAAAGGACTGCTTCAACCCCCACCCCTAATCAACACTAGAAAACAAGAGAACAATTATTTAACTCCCCAGGAGCCCCAAGTGGATCGAGAGGCCCCGAGGGAAAAGGGGGCTCGGGACTCCACTTCCCCAACCCGGCGGCCGCGGGCGACTCCCCCCACGCACATGCCAGAGCGCCCCCTCCCCCCGGCCGCCGCGCGAGCGAAGGTGCGGAGCGCGGCGGCGCGCGCATTGTGCAAGCCCACCGCGGCCCGGCCGGCTCCCCACCCCCTTCCTGCCTCCCCACCTCCCCGCCACTCCCGCCAACCTCCCGGGAGTCCTGGGAAGAAAGAAAGAAAGGAAGAAGGGGGGGGGAGCACGCCCCCCGGGGCTGCACCGCAGAGACTAACTCCCAAGGGAAACACAAATCTCGGCCGCGGACTCCGACGGGAGCGAGAAGCCGGGAGCCACGGCCCGGCGGGCGGAGACCCCCCACGCCCGCCCGGCTCCCGGAACCCCCTCCCCTGGGCAGAGCGGGCGGCCGCGGCTCCCGAGCGCCCCCCCGGCCCCGGGGCCAGCCCGACGGGGCAGGGGCAGAGGCGAGGCGAGGTTACCTGTCGGGAGTGGGATTTGGGCTCCGGCGGCTTGAAGAAGGAGTCGGGCAGCTTCCGGAGCCTCATGGGCACGGTCTGGGGCACGTTGGCCGTCTTGGGGTTCATGACGGCGTTGAAGAGCGCCTCCAGGTCGGTCTCCGAGTCCCCCCGGACGTGCACGATCTGGTGCCCGGCGGGGGGGGCCTGGGGCGCCGCCTGGGACGCTTGGGGTGCCGGCTGCCCCGGCCCGGACGGCGGGCCTTGCCCCTGGGGGGGCTGTGCGGGCGGCTGCCCTTGGCCCTGGGGAGCCGGCTGAGGCGGCGGCTGTTGCCCGGGATCCATGGCTTCGGCCTCCCCCCCCCCAACGCGCACCCCCCTGACCAGGCGGCGGGCGAGGGCTCCGCCGGGACGCCCCGGCTCCACGGGCCGCGACTGGAGAAGCGACGAGAGCGGCGGGCCGGGCGGCGCTGCGCGGCGGGAGCGGCGCTGTCCTCGCTCTCAGGGCCGGGGGGCTGCGCTGTGGCCCCGCATCCCCCGCCCCGGCGCCTCCGCCCCCGCCCTGCGCCCGGGCTCCACTGGTCTGGCGGCGGCGCCTCGGGAGGGGCTGCCAGAAACTCGGACCTGCGGCGCCTCAGAACTTTTTTTTTTTTTTCCCCTTCAGCTCCCTGGACGGAGCCGCCGGACAGCTAGTTGCCTTTCCCCTCCCCCTTTCTCTTTTATTTCCTTTTCTTGTTCCTTCCTTCCTCTCTTTCTTTTCCCCGGCGGCGGCTGCGCCCGACTGAGACGGAAACTCGCCTCAGACGCCAAAACTAAAGTTGAGAGAACCGCCCGCCCGAGCCGCTCGCCGGCTCCGCCTCCTCCCAGCTCTTCCTTCCTCTGCGCGCCCGCCCGCACTAAATCTCCGGCCGCCCGCCCGCCCGCCGAGGGAAACTTTCCCCGGCAAGTTACCACATTCCTGCAGACTCCGGCCTCCGCCGCCTGTGCCGGAGCACGTGACCAGCTCCCCCCCGCCCCACTCCGGCCTCGGCCTGCGCTGCCCCGCGTCGGGGCCGGCGGTGCGCCTGCCGGTCCGACCAAGAGCCCGGAGCCCGATCTGGGCCGGCGCTGGGACTCTGCGGCGGTGGCGGCCGCCCTTGGCCGCAGGAAGTCCTCCCGCGCGGCTGCCCGGCCCTCTCCCGGCGTGTGCTCAGGAAAGGCTCGTCCAGCTCGCCTGGACACGCCACACGGCCAAGGCCGAGTCTGCAGAGGTGAATCCATTTGCACCCCCCACCACCACCACCCGGCGGAGTGCCGCTGTGCCGATGGTGGGACTTAAAAAATAGATGCCATTAACAGGCACCGATTTTAGTAAAGGTACCTCCTTTTTATAGTAACTTGGTTTTGTGATTTCTTTTTCACTTACCCCAATATGCACAAAGCCACTTGAGAGGGGTAAATGATTTACTGTGTTAAAGCTTTGCGACCAGGTCTGTGAATGTAATTCACAGTAAAAGCAATAAAAGTACTGCTTTTCAAAGAGTGAAAAATCAGGCCCGGGGTTGCGGCAGAGCGGGTAAGGCCCCAGCCTGAAAGCAAGGGCGCCTGTATGGGTGCTGGTTCCGGTTCTGGCTGCTCCACTTCCGATCCTGCTCCTTGCTACTGGCATGGGAAAGCAGCAGAAAGTGGCCCAGGTGTTTGGGCCCCTGACAAACACGTGGGAGACCCCAGGAAGCTCCTGGCTCAGCCCTGGCCTTTATGGCCATTTGAGGAGTGAACCTCTGAATGGAAGTGTTCCCCCCCCCCCCCCCGCGCGCGTCCCTCCCCGCCTCCCTCCTGTGTGTGTGTGTGTGTGTGCGCGCGCACGCATAACTTTCAAATACATGTTTGTTTTTTTAAAGGGGGTGGTGGTGACAGAGAGCAGGTACGCCACTGTTTGCAACATTGGCCTCCTAATATGAGCACCAGTTTGATTCCTGGCTGCTTCACTTCCAATCCAGCTCCCTGCTAATGTGCCTGGGAAAGCAGCAGAAGATGGCCCAAGTACTTGGACCCCTGCACCTATGTAGGAGAGCTAGGTGAAGATCTTAGCTCTGTGGCTCCTCCTGGCCCAGCCCCAGCCATTGCAGCTCTTCCGGAAGTGAACCAACCCTTGGAAGATCTGTCTTTGCCTCCTTGTCTAAATCTGTTTTTCAAATAAATAAATCTTTAAAAACAAAAAAATCACAACTTTTTTTAGTACTTGGAACTCAGTCACTGGAAACAACACAACATGAAGCCTAACTTGGGTTACAAGCATTCCTCTGTACCTTTCAGCCTCCAAGGGTACAAAGGTGGACCACATGAGAGTGGCACCAGGCACCTGACTCTCCACCTGGCAGTGTCACATATACAGAGTCCATTTAATGGGGCCGGCGCTATGGCGTAGTGGGTAAAGCTTCCACCTGCAGTGTGGGCATCCCATTTGGGCGCAGGTTCAAGTCCTGGCTGCTCCACTTCTGATCCATCTCTCTGCTATGGCCTGGGAAAGCAGTAGAAGATGGCCCAAGTCCTTGGGCCCCTGTACCAGCGTGGGAGACCTAGAAGAAGTTCCTGGCTTCAGATTAGCGTAGCTCTGGCCGTTGCGGCCAATTGAGGAGTGAACCAGCAGAAGGAAGACCTCTCTCTGCCTCTCCTTCTCTCTCTGTGTAACTCTTTCAAATAAATAAATATTAAAAAAAAAAAAAGTCCATTTGAAACCACTCAAAACAGTGAAACCTGTTTAAGTCCACACACTCTGTAACAACTTGAGATGTAAATCACATATCATACAATTTGCCCATTAAATGTTGAACATTTTTTATTCACAAGGTTGTTCAACATCTCTGATTTTAAGTCCACTAGTCTTTTCTAAATAAATCTGTCTTCTTGTGTTATGGTTTTGTCTGTAAGTCCAGTGAAGCAGAGGTATAAATAGGATTAAGCAAAGGAAAGGCTCCTGAGCAAGGAGATAATCTTTTCCTCCAGCCAGGACATGCCCAGAACCACTCTGGGGAGGGAACTGTACCATTTGGCGTGGGGGGACTGGGCCAGAGTAATAGGCTTCAGACACTAATAAGCTGCTCTGCACCCCCCCCCCCCAACCAATTTCCTGACCAAAGAAAGAAAGCAGTGTAAATGATACCCAGGACCGCTTCTTCAGTGTCCCCTGTCACCCCCCAAGTGTCAAGTGCATTTAAGCGCAAACCTTGCAGATTCTGGAGTTACAGAGTTTCGCAGTTCAGGTGCCAGTTCCACCATTTAGCTGTGAGACATTGGACTGGTTATTTATTTCCTGATCTTTAATATTGGCATCAAGGTACTAACTACCTCATGTTGTAGAAGCATTAAATGAGTCAATGGATATAAAGAACTTGGGCCAGGTTTTGACATATGATGAGTTCCGCATTAGTGTCAGCTTTCCTCGTTGCCACGTGTTCACAGATTCCTCCACAGGTGGAGACATGGCCTCTCCTTTGCAGCAGCCCCTCCTGTCTAAGCACAGCCCAAGGAACCCTGCTGCCTCTCCCTTCCTCTCACGTGCAATAGCCAATCCACACAAACAAAGCCTTTGGGTAGAAACTATGGAAAACTTCTACCGGGAATGGGCATTTGGCAGAGTAGTTCAAATGCTGCTTGTGAGGCCTGCATCTCATAGCAAAGTGCCTGGGTTCAAGTTCTAACTCCACGGCAGACCCCCAGAGGTAGCAGGTAATGGCTCAAATAGTTGGGTCCCTGACATCCTCATGGAATACCTGGATTAAATTCTTGGTTCCTGGCTTCAGCCAGCTCTAGCCTCAGGTGTTGTGGGCATTTGAGGAGTGAATCAAGACATGGAAGATTCTCCTATCTATCTATCCATCTATGTCTACATCTATATCTCTTCTATCTGTCTTTTAAATAAAATAAATTTTTAAAAAAAGTTTTAACTTCAACTGAAGGCAAATTTTAAGAACCAAAGAAACTAGAATCCTGGGTTTGTGATGGTAGCTGTTCCATAGCTAGAGCATTTACTACTATGAACACTGTAATTAAAAGGCTTAAGATACAGCAGAGTTGCTTTGTTTGATATTGTTCTACCTGCCATTAAATTGAGTCCAAAATTATATGGATAAGTGTTAGAAAGGCAGTGATTTTTATGTTCTGTAAGCACCTTTGAAACATTAACCAAGATTTTGTAACCTACTATTCTTCATCTATAAATTTCAACCAATATCATATACTCAAGAAGTCCATTGAAAAGGGATAAAAATAACATATATTCAGTCTTTGGTCTGTTCCTCCATGATCCTCTTTTGCAGTAATTATCGATTTAAGGCACCTCTTCACACACCATTTCCTGCATTGTTTTCCATGTCCAGGCTGATCACTATCTCAGCCACTAGTCTTAGATTCTTTAACTTCTCCACTACAATGGACATGCATCTCTCTACTTCACTTAGGCTACGTGCTCCTACAACTACATCCTATTCTCACCCAGAAATATGCCAGTTGTGAAATCAAGCTACATTGAAGCCTTCTCTTAATAGCTATTTTATTCTTTCTTATTACTCACTCAACCTCATTTATCATTAACCTCTCCCTTCTCTGCAATCTATCACTCACTCCTCTTTTCACTTTTGCTATGGTTTGAATGCTTGTCTTCCACCAAAATTAACCACAAACTTGTGGACTCTGGAGTTACCCATTAGAAAATGTCATCAACTCCAACTGCTTAGAGATACGGACATGAACAAAGCCCATCATGAGCAAAAGCCCTGAAAGTCTTCCCCTAAAACAACAGAAATATGTACCCATCCTTATATGGCTTTCCTGCACAGATACAGTTTTGGGAAGGGCAGTCCACGTGCCTTATTCTTAAATTCTTCACACTTTTTTTTTTTTCTCTTCCACTCAACACATCTAGAACTGGACTCTGCCCCATCCTCCTCTCCCTCCACCATACACATAGCCTCCCAAAGCATCTATCTCTTTTTAAAGAAGGCTCGGCATGTTTTTCCTTTTGTTTTTTGAATTTTAATGTTATTATTTATGCTTTTTACATTTATTTATTTGAAAGGCTCAGTGATAGAGAGAGAGAGGGAGAGTAAAAGAAAGAGAAAGAGATTTTCCATCTGCTGGTTCATTCCCCCAAATGCCTGCAAGAGCCAGGGTGGGTCAGGCCAAAGTCAGGAGCCTGAAATTCTATCTGGATCTTTCACATTGGTAGCAGAGATGCAAGTACTTTGATCATCATCCATTACCTTCCCAAACGTATCAGCAGTAAGCTGGATTGGAAGCAGAGTAGCCAGGACTTGAACCAGCACTCCAATATGGAATGCAGACATTTCAAGTAGCTCCTTAACACACAACACCTGCCCCTCAATCTTTCAGGTGTACCCTCGAACAGGAAGTCCTCCTTGGCTCTCCCTTTCTCACTGGTCTGCACCCCAAAGTATGCAAATATCCTGGGCTCTCATAGAATCTGGCCATTGTCTTCATCATGACATTTACTATACTTTGTAGTAACTGTTTACAGATTGTCTGTATCCCCAGTGCACCTCTGAGTGCTTCTGCAGCAATGTCTCTCTTCTCTAAAGACGCATTCCAGCAATGCTTAACTAATAATAGTTGCCAATAAATGTAGAAAAGGAGAAGAGGAAGGTGGGAAGAAATCTCAGAGCCCGAAAGTGGAGGTGTGAGATGAATTTCAAACTAATATGCTGCCATGATTCTAATTTGGAAATTCAGTGTCCACATACCAGACTGATGTTTCTATATTGCATACCCCCAAGTTTTTACACTTACTAAATGCTTACGAATTTACTGGAATTGCTAATGTTTTTGATGGAATGAAAGTTACAGTTAACCTTGTGCCAGACACCGTCAAGGTGCATTAAATGGAGTTACTAAACTAAATGTAATCCTTTCCCAGCTGTTTTAATGTGTAGCCTAGCAGTTAAGACACCCACGTGCCACACTGGAGTGCCTGGCTTTGATTCCCAGCACTGATTCCTGACTCCAGCTTCCTGCTATGCAGACCTGAGAAGCAGTAGTGATGGCTCAAGTGCTTGGGCCCTGCCACCTACTTGGGACACCCAAATGGAGTTTCGGGCTCCAGGCTTTGACCTGGCCCACCTCTGGCCATTTGGGGAGTGAACCAGCATATAGTAGATTTCGCCTACTCTCCCTGTGTATCTTTTTCAAATAAATAAAAAAGAAATCTTAAAAATAATAAAATTTAAAACACAAGGGGCCGGCTCTGTGGCTCAGTGGGTTGACGCCCTGGCCTGAAGCGCCGGCATTCCATATGGGCGCCAGTTCTAGTCCCGGCTGCTCCTCTTCCGATCCAGCTCTCTGCTATGGCCTGGAAAAGCAGTGGAGGATGGCCTGGGTCCTTGGGCCCCTGCACCCACGTAGGAGACCCGGAGGAGGCTCCTGGCTTTGGATCGGCGCAGCTCCGGCCCTTGCGGCCAGTTGGGGAGTGAACCATCTGATGGAGGACTTCTCTTTCTCTCTCTGCCTCTGCCTCTCTCTTTGTAGCTCCGACTTTCAAATAAATAAATAAATCTTTAAAAAAAAACACAGAAAACCAAAAAGAAGTTTCCAATAAACTTAAGCAAGCAGAAGGATAAAGGAGGATAGGCACCTTGGCATGTAAGGAATAGAATTTTTTGTACTGTTTAGAGCTATGTAGTCTTAGTGTTAAATATTAAGGACAGGCCACAGGCCAGCGCCGTGGCTTAACAGGCTAATCCTCCGCCTTGTGGCGCCGGCACACCAGGTTCTAGTCCCGGTTGGGGCTCCGGATTCTATCCCCGTTGCCCCTCTTCCAGGCCAGCTCTCTGCTATGGCCCGGGAAGGCAGTGGAGGATGGCCCAAGTGCTTGGGCCCTGCACCCGCATGGGAGACCAGGAGAAGCACCTGGCTCCTGGCTTCGGATCAGCGCGATGCGCTGTCCGCAGCGGCCATTGGAGGGTGAACCAACGGCAAAAGGAAGACCTTTCTCTCTCTCTCTCTCTCACTATCCACTCTGCCTGTCAAAAAAAAAAATATATATATATATATATATATTAAGGACAAAGCCGGTTTAATCTCTGGGAAGCCAGACTGAAACTATAACAAAACAAAACTATTTTGTTCCATATAAGATGCTTAGGAAAAAATTACTGAGTAACACACCACCTTTTAGGAGTTTTCATGCTACAAGAGATATAGGTTACCTCAGTTCCTGAAGATTCAACTTGAGAATTCCTAGGGAAAAAAGGTGAAATAAACAGGTGTAGCAACTTTGTGCCCTGTGGAGCTCTGTATCTTGTCAGAATTCAGTGTTGGTCTCATTCCATTGAGGTAACCTTGCAATCCTCCAGCATCCATCACTCTGTGAGTTCTCCTATTGTAGCGGTCCACTACTGGGACTCCGCCTCCCTTTCTGTCCAAACTGGAGAACTCTCTCTCCTGCCTTCTCTTCCTCATGATTTGCTCACTCGTGTCTTTGACAACCTTGCCGGATGATTACACTCTTCAGCGTCTGTTTTCTTTATCCAGCATGCAATGGATGAAATTAGGATGAAACCTTTTTAAAAGCACTTCAGGCATTGGTAGCAACTTACAATACCTCCTGTTTCAGGGCTGGCAGTGTGGGACAGTGGGCTAAGCCACCACTTGCAACACTGGCATCCCACGTTGGAGTGCTGGTTCAAGTCCCAGTAGCTCCACTTCCAGCACAATTCCCTGCTAATGTATCTGAGAAAGCAGCAGAAGATGGTCCAAGTGCTTGGATCCCTGCTGCCAATATGAAGGACTCAGATGGAGCCCCAGGATCCTGGCTTCCAAGGAGGATACTTCTAAGTACTTGAAACATTACATGCTGCCTTGCAGGTTGTACATTAACAGGAAGTTGGATCAGAAGTGGAGCAGCTAGGACTCAAATCAGGCATTCTGATATAGGTGAGAGTTTCCTAAGCAGTGATTTAACCAGTGTGCCATGTGTCCACTCCCAAGGTTGAACTCTTATAATATGTGCATGAATTCATTTTGCTGAACTAGAATAACATCATTTTAGAACAGATACATTAAAAATTCATTTTCTTAGTCACACTAGCCAGATTTCAAGTATTCAATAGTCACATGTGTGGTCACTAATATAGAACAATCTTCTCATTGCAGAAATTTCTATCAGACAGTGCTTGGTTAAATACCTTGCCCAAAGCCATACAACTCTTCCATGGTGCAGCCAGAGCTCCCAGTACCTGGTCTACAGATAGCCTACCTATGCTTCTACCTTTAAAAAAGACAAAATGTAATATATAAGCATTTATTAAGTTTACATACAGTACATTTGTGTTAAGCATGAATTCTGACATCAAGAAAGTTCTTAAAAATTATTTACTTTTTTATTTATTTTTCCCCCAAAGAAACCTTTTGTTTAAGGAATATAGACTTCATGCATTTTGTAAGTAAAATTTTAGGAATATAGTGATTCTTCCCGCCATACCTGCTCTCCCAAGAAAGTTTTAAGAAGAAAACTATCCTAGGTAGGATTGCAGCCTATATGGAAGCTGACAGGGGTTTTGGCCACATTTTCCCTTCTGGACTCTAGTTATGTCAGTGTGTGTGCGTTACTGAAATGTCTCCAGTCCCTTTGTCCTTCCCTGGGACATCAGAGACTTCTCATCTCACACTTCAATTTCTGCAGTCAGTTCCTGGCTGTTCTCCCAGGTTCCAGCCAGCCTTTCCTGCTCCCATCAGTCTTCTATGATTCTAAGGCCATTTCCCTCAAGAGTCATTGCTATCCTTTCTTGCCCAAAACTGTAGTAGACCTTGACTATGTTTTGTACTCTAAAATCAACTATGTCAAAGTTAATAGTGACTTTCATTGGCATGATAATTAGACTTTTCTTAAGACATCCCAATACATTTTTCTTTTTTATTTAATTCCCATTTTCTTTCTGGATTTCAAAGACTTCAATAAACTGTTGCCTTTTTATTTCATAAGATTTTTGAATATTTTGAGTATATCTGTTCTAAAAGATCAAAAACTGGGTCCTGAGAGCCATCCTTGATTTCCCCAATTCAATCCATTAGCAGTTAGCATCAGTTTCAAGTTGAAAAGCACATCTGGAATACATCCATTTCCCTCCAAATATTACTTTTTTAAGGTTGTCATAATAAAGGACCACTGACAGGGCTTAAACACTAGAAATGTATTTTCTTGTCTTGGAGGCTAGAAGTCAGAGATCACGGTGTACACAAAGTTGGTTTCTTCTAGGACCTCTCTCCTTGATCTGTAGAAGACTGTCTACCTATTATTCTTTCCCCCTCTAAAGTAATTCATGGCTTTCTTTTTTTTTTTTTTTTTTTTTTAAGCAACAATATTTGGTTTTGAGAGTCAAAGAGCTCCCATCTCCTATTCACTCTCCAAATGCCTACAACAGACTGGACTAGGCTGAAGTCAGGA
Organism: Lepus europaeus; assembly: GCF_033115175.1. Taxonomy (NCBI): domain Eukaryota; kingdom Metazoa; phylum Chordata; class Mammalia; order Lagomorpha; family Leporidae; genus Lepus; species Lepus europaeus. The sequence continues at coordinate 90,625,366 of NC_084833.1, read as the reverse complement.
TCTAGGAACTCATCCCAGGCCTCTCACATGATTAGCAGGAAACAAATTATTTGAACCATCACTGCTGCCTCCCAGGGTCTGCATTAGCTGGAAGCTGGAGTGAAGAACTGGAGCTAGGCCGGCACTGTGGCTCACCAGGCTAATCCTCCGCCTGCAGCGCTGGCACCCTGGGTTCTAGTCCAGGGTGGGGCGCTGGTTCTGTCCTGGTTGCTCCTCTTCCAGTCCAGCTTTCTGCTGAGGCCCGGGAAGGCAGTGGGGGATGGCCCAAGTGCTTGGGCCCTGCACCCGCATGGGAGACCAGGAGGAAGCACCTGGCTCCTGGCTTTCGATTGGCGCAGCGCCAGCTGTAGCGGCCACTTGGGGGGTGAACCAACCGAAGGAAGACTTTTCTCTTTGCCTCTCTCTCTCTCACTGTCTAACTCTGCCTGTCAAACAAAACAAAACAAAAAACTGGAGCTAGGTCCAGCATCATGGCACAGTAGGTTCTGGCTGTTCAACTGTCCAACTGTCTAATGTGCAGTGCTTGGGCCCCTGCACCCAAGTGGGAGACCAGAATGGAGTTCCAGGCTCCTGGCTTCAGTCTGGCCCAGCTGTGGCCATGGCAGCCATTTGGGGGAGTAAGCCAGCAGAGGGAAGTTATCTCTCTCTCTCTGTCTCTCTGTCTCTCCCTCTTTCTGTAACTCTGCCTTTCAAAGAAATAAAATAAATCTTAAAAACTAAAAATTAAAAAAGCTGGAGTCAGGTATTGAACCCAGGTACTCTGATATGGCATGCAAGTGTCTTAAATGCTAGAACAAACACCTGCAGTGTTTCTCTTTTCTTTTTTTAAAAAAATTATATATTTGAAAGGCAGAGTGAGAGTACATGTGCACATGTAAGAGATATCTTCCATCTACTGATTCACTCACCAAATGGCCACACAACACAGTCTGGAACAGGTTGAAGCCAGAGCCAGGAACTCCATCCTGGTTTCCCAGATGAGTAGCAGGGGCCTGAACACCTAGGTCATCACCCATTGCTTTCCCAGGCACATTAGTGTGGAGTTGGATTAAGTGGAGCAGCCAGGATTTAAACTGGCACTCTGATATAGGATGCTGACAATGCAGGGAGTGGCTTAATCCACTGGGCTACAACCAAGCCCCCTTGTCTTTTATTTTTAAAGACCCCCACTCCTCAACTCCCTTCTCAAAGAGGCTTTTCATTATGGGTCATAATTATTGATTTCCTAAGAATTCAGTGGTATGTTTGAGATTACAATTATTTTATTTTATTAAAAGATTTGAGAGGCAGAATTACAGCAAAAGAAGTAGAGACAGAGAGCGAGAGTGAGTGAGTTATCTTCCATCTGCTGGCTCACTCCCCAAATGCAGGAACTCCATCCTGGTTTCCCATGTTGGTGTAGGGTTTCAAGTACTTGGGAAGTCTTCTGCTGCTTTCCCAGGCACATTAGCAAGTACCTGGATCGGAAGAGGAGCAGCTGGGACTTGAACTGGCATCCATATGGGATGCTGACACTGCAAGCAGCAGCTTAATCCATTAAGCCACGATGCTGGCCCCATTGAACTTATATTTATTAAGAAGGTATTTTTAAACATAGTATTTTATTTTACAATAAGTATGTTAAGGGAATAAAAGGTGTCAGTTGATCAAAAATTTGCTTGAATAAAATTTATATTATTCTAGATGATTTCCTCTTTCTTATTTCCCCACATAACTTTCTTATTTTTTTTTATTTGACAGAGTTAGTGAGAGAGAGAGAGACAGAGAGAAAGGTCTTCCTTCCATTGGTTCACCCCCCAAATGGCTGATATGGCTGGCGTGGCGCCAATCCGAAGCCAGGAGCCAGGTGCTTCCTCCTGGTCTCCCATGCGGTACAGGGCCCAAGCACTTGGGCCATCCTCCACTGCCTTCCCAGGCCACAGCAGAGAGCTGTACTGGAAGAGGAGCAGCCGGGACTAGAACCCAGCACCCATATGGGATGCAGGTGCCACAGGTGGAAGATTAACCTACTGAGCCACGGCGCCAGCCCTCTCCACATAACTTTCTAATAATAATAATAATAATAATAAACAGAATATAATGTGCAGATTCTTAGTGCTTCCTAAAGTCCAGGTTTTTTTTTTCTTTTTATGAGAGAAAGAGAGAGAGAAGAGAGGAGAGAGAGAGAGAGAGAGAGAGAGAGAGAGAGAGAGAGAGAAGGGGTAACATATGTAGGAATGTGAAGTTTCAACCTTATTTACTTATTTAAATGCAGTTTAGCCTGCTTATCCCAATGATCTTTGACATGTGTGCCAAGTCAGGAGATTGAAGACTTCTGGTAAGGGTGTCAGGTATAGCAGCCACTAGAGTTTACCAGCTAGGACAGTGCTTAAGTGACACTGAGTGCGGCTTTTAGTGCTTCACTGTAAGGGACAGCACACTTCCCAGCCTTTCATTGTTTCCTGTGTTCTTCTGTTTTCAGCTATCATTTTCTCCTTTCTCCCCCTTTTTAAAAATTAGAGAAGTAGTCTTCTTGGAACCATACCTTTGGAATGAATAAAATCTGTTTTATTTAAATTAATAAAAAAACTTAAAAAATGAGAGAAGTAGAGAATAGAGAAGTTGCCCACCATAACCAACAAACATACTAAACAAATCTAACAAACATACTAAACATACCAAATATGCCAATTAATGCTTTACCTTATAAAGTAGTCAGAAGCAATACCATTTCACATTCAATAGGTCAAAAATGTCACAGATTTGACATGTGCTAAATGTTGGGCAGAAAGTGGTGAAATAGGAATTCTTCCACCATTGGAGGGAGCATAAATCAGTATAAATATTTAGAGAGCAATTTTTCAGTATCTAATAAGATTAAATGCATCCTACAACCCAGCAGTGCCACAAGGTGAAAGCCTAGAGAATATTTCTGAGGAAGACATGTACAAGGATACTCATTTTTGCATTGTTCAGACAATCAAAATGTCTAACATCAGGGGTATGGATGAATATGGTAAAACCACCCAGTTAAAATGGGTGAACAAGAACTACAGAAATCAAAATATGTACATTTGAAAAAATGCTGTTGAATAAAAAAAACTGGCAAAAGCTTTGAATAAAGTGTCTGCATTTATGTAAAATTAAAAACCTTGGAAACATGTTCATTCACAGAATTGTTCATGAAACATGCATATGCAGTGAAAGTATAGAATACACGGGAGAGGCATGCCCATCTATTTCAGGATATTTGTTACTTCTAGATAGAGGAGGAGGGAAATGTCTTGGAAGCAGAGCCTTCTTTATGAAAATTTGAAGGACAAGAAGAAGATGGGTGTGGTTAGACAATGGCAACACCATGGGATCCTTGTGGTTTTAGAACTGGTTCGTTACCTTGACGACGTAGTGGACAGGGAAACTAACACAGGTAATGAAATTGTACAGTTCTTAATACAACACACACACATACACAAATGAATACAATTAAAACTAAAGAAATCTGAACCAGAATGTAATATTTACGGTGGCCAGTGTTCTGGTGCAGCAGGTGAAACAGCCTGGGATACCAGCAGTCCACACTGGAGCCCTGGTTTGGGTCCCAGAGGCTTCACTCCCTATCCAGCTTCTTGCTAATGTGTCTGAGAAGGCAGCAGAGGAATGACTCAAGTACTTGGGTTTCAGCCACCCTTGTGGCAGACCTGTATGGAGTTCCAGGCTCCTGGCTTCCCCCTGGCCCAGTCCTGGCTATTGTGACCATTTGGGGAGTGAACCAGCAGATGGAAGATTCTCTCTCTCCCTCTCTGTCACTCTTCTATTCAAATACATAAATAAATAAACCTTACAAAAAGAAAGGTGGATATTTATCTATGTAACTGTTCTATTAATCATACCATACTACATTTTTACAAAAATGTCACAAGTAAGGGAAAATGGACAAATTTACAAGGGAAATCTTTGTATTATTCTATTCAATTGCATGGGTATAGCACTCCATCTGAACTAATGTAATAAACTGGGAATTTTGTTGAGGGATTTTTTTTTTTGATTGATTTGAAAGTCAGAGTTACAGAGAGACAGGGAGAGACAGAAAGATCTCTCATCAGCTGGTTCACAACCCAAACGGCCACAACCTCCAGGCCTAGGCCAGGCTGAAGCCAGGAGCCAGGAACTTCTGGTTTCCCATGTGGGTGCAAGGGGCCCAAACACTTGGGCCATCTTCCTCTGCTTTCCCAGGCATATTAGCATGGAGCTGGATTGGAAGTGGAGCTGCCAGACCTATATGGGATGCCAATGCTGTAGGCAGCAGTTTAAACTTATCTACCACAGTGCCAGCCCCTTGTTGAGACTTTTGGGACAGAAATTGGTGTTATTTTCCCACAGGTTTTGAACTCAAAAGGATACATTCCAGTTATACTGACATTTTTGCATCATATGGAAAGACAAAATCTAAGAATGAAGTTAACAGAGAGAAAATGGACTCATAGAGAAAACAAACTTTGCATTGAAACAAGCAAAAAGTCAGCCCACCCTGACTTAAATCAGGCTAAAAGGCCAGATTACTAGTGGACTTTTAAGTCACATGAGCTAATAAATTCATTCTTTATTAAGACAGTTTGGATCAGGTTTTCTTTCACTTGTAACTCCCCAAATTCTACTGCCTCAAAATGGTTATTGAAAGGACTATCCATAAGCAGACACTTTGATAGGGATGCTAGTTTGTTCTTTAATTAAAGGCAGACAATGCTCCTAGTATAAAAGCAGAAATACACGAGTCAGCGGATTTGTTAAACAATAGTTTAACCATGCAGTTGCTGTATGAGAAAGACTGGGTAACCTCTATAAAACTTAAGGTTTTAGATTTCTTTGGGAATAAACTCACGCATGTAAACAGCTTAATCTTTCTTGATTTTTCCTTTCTTCAGGGTGTCCTTCCCCATTCTTCCTTCATAAACTTTCCCTAACAGAGAAATTCTTGGGAGAATTTCCTGATCACTCCATGTAGACAGGATTACATCCTCTGAAATCTCTCAGCAATTACATTCTCTGCAGGCATGTGATACTTACTTGCTATCTACTGGTAATATTAACAATTATGAGTGTTTTATGTCCTCAACAAGACTTCAAGCTTCTTGAGAATAATTTACTATTTCTATTTTTAATTTTTTAAAAGATCTACTTATTTATTTTAGATGCAGAATTACAGAAAGAGAGGGAAAGACAGGAAGAAGATCCTTCATCCTCTGATTCACTCCCCAGTGGTGACAACGACCAGAGTTGGGCCAGTCTGAAGCCAGGAGCCAGGAGCTTCTTTCCAGTCTCCCATGTAGTTGCAGGGGCCCTAGCACTAGGGCCATCTTCTGCTGCTTTTTCAGGCACATTAACAGGGGGCTATATCGGAAGTGGAGCAGCTGGGCCTCGAACTGGTGTCCGTATCTCTCATTATAGTTCTGGGCACTAGAATGTAAACTCCCTAATATAGAAATATTTGTTAAGCCGGCGCCGTGGCTCAACAGGCTAATCCTCCGCCTTGCGGCGCCGGCACACCGGGTTCTAGTCCCGGTTGGGGCTCCAGATTCTGTCCCGGTTGCCCCTCTTCCAGGCCAGCTCTCTGCTGTGGCCAGGGAGTGCAGAGGAGGATGGCCCAAGTACTTGGGCCCTGTACCCCATTGGAGACCAGGATAAGCACCTGGCTCCTGCCATCGGATCAGCACGGTGCGCTGGCCGCAGCGCACCAGCTGTGGTGGCCATTGGAGGGTGAACCAACGGCAAAAGGAAGACCTTTCTCTCTCTCTCTCTCACTGTCCACTCTGCCTATCTAAAAAAAAAAAAAAAAAAAAAAAAGAAATATTTGTTAAAGTCATTGCCATTATTTGTAATGCCTGAAAAGTGGCCAGCACATAGTGGTAAATCAATAAACATTTGTGAAAGAATGGATAAGATTAATTCTTAACACATGCTGATTAATCAGAAAGTTTTCTTTTAAAAGCTTCCATTGGTTTTTAGAAGTTTCAGGACTATTTTCAAAGTTGTAAGGACCAAAGAATGGGTTGGAACATAGGCCTGTGAATCTAAACACAAAGGGAAGGTTCAGAGCTAGGGATTTCCCCTCTCTGACCACAACTTCCTGCCACAGCTCCCACTTCCTGGTCTTCAGCACCTCAGATACCCAATACTAAGTAATTTACCCAGACTGCTTACCCTTTTCAGGGTCATGTTTGATTTTTTTTTCCTAATAAGCATTCCACTGTCACATACTGCATGAAACCCAAAGGGACTTCCTTTGTTATTAACTTAGTTAATTCTGTGCTTTGACCGACAGCTACCACAATCTTCTGATTGTTAGACTTTGGACTTTTTTCACCCCAATTCATCACTGCCAGACTATTCTTTCCAGAATATCACTTTCATGATGCTTCTATCCCTGCTCAAACGTTATATGTCACTTACTTAAAATATTAAACTTCCTTAGCTTTGTACCCAAAGCCCTGTGACTAGATTCTCCCTAATCTGCTTCCCTAGTACTACTCAGGACTCCTGGACAGATGCCTCATTTTTAACTACATCTCGGTTACACTCATGTCACTCCAAATCGCCTTGTGTTTTTAGATCTTGGTATTTACTCTTGCTCAGGAGACTGAAATGTCCCAAATTCTCCAATCTTCAGCCTAAGGCTCCTCTAATTTCCAAGGTACATTTCTTTCAGGCCTCTTTCCTTAAGTAACTTTTGGAATTTCTGAAGAATGTTTTCAAGTCCCGGGAATCCAGACAACCCTTTCACTCTCTCTTGATCATAACTTGCTTTTTCAAAGTTGGTTTCCACAGACAGTGGCTGCTGTTCTCCAGGGACAATTTTGCCCTAAGCATGATCCCAGGCTGCATATTTAATCCCACACTGTACAGCTAAATCCAGACAATAGCTCATAAAATTTAACAAAAGGCTTAGGAATAACTAACAAGACTACTGCAAAGAAAACCTAAGATGGGCATCTGGGTATCTGATGATGAAAGTTACTAGAGTCTGCCAGAGTGCCTGCTGAATACTGATACTTTCTAACCTTGGCCACTGACCCTTCCTCTCCCTCTCTGCACTACCCACAGTCACACTTCAAAGGCCAGCTTCTCTTCCTCAAATAGTCTCTGGCTGTTAGAAAGTGGACATAAAGGGGCCTGTGCTGTGGTGTAGCAGGTAAAGCTGCCACCTGCAGTGCTGGTATCCCATATGGGCACCGGTTCAAGTCCCAGCTGCTCCACTTTCAATCTAGCTCTCTGCTATGGCCCAAGTCCTTGGGCTCCTGCACCCATGTGGGCGACCTAGAAAAAGCTCCAGGTTTCTGATGGACCCAGCTCTGGCCATTGTGGCCATTTGGGGAGTGAAATAGAAGATGGAAGACCTCTCTCTATTATTCTCTCTCTGACTCTCTGTGACTCTGCCTTTCAAATAAATAAATAAATCTTAAAAAAAAAAAAAAAAAGTGGATGTATAGGAGCCAGAGCTGTGGGTAAAGCTGCCACCTGAGGTGCTGGCATCCCATATAGGTGCTGGTTTGAGTCCTGGCTGTTCCAGTTCCAATCCAGCTCCTTGCTAATGCACCTGGGAAAGCAGCAGATAATGGTCCAAGTGCTTGAGCCCCTGTACTCACATGGGAGACCTGGAAGAAGGCCCTGACTCCTGATTTGGAGTGGGCCAGCCAGTGGATGGAAAATTTTCTGTTTCTCCCCTCTCTCTGTAACTCTTTCAAATAAATAACTCTTAAAAAAAATTAAGTGGATATATACTGAATGTCTTTCAAATGCCAAGCACTATTAGGCATAGAAGATACAAGAGTAAGCAAAATAGACACAATTCTTATTTTCATGATAGATAAGTAAATTATTGCAACTGGCTGTGCAAATCATTCTGAGTGTGCAAAGTGCTGGCCCAAGAACACTTAGCATCCAGTCTCAAGACCCCAACATTTTGGGCCAGTGCTGTGGTGCAGCAGGTAAAGCTGCCACCTACAGTGCTGGTAGCCCATTTGGGTGTAGGTTCGAGCCCTGGCTGCTTTACTTCCAGTCCAGCTCTCTGCTATGGCCTGGGAAAGCAGTAGAAGATGGCTCAAGTCCTTGGGCCCTTGCAGTTGCGTGAGAGACCGAAAAGAAGCTCCTGGCTCTTGGCTTTGGATTGGCACAGCTCCAGGTGTTGAGGCCATCTGGGGAGTTGGATGGAAGACCCCCAACACACACCTTTACCTCTGCCTCTCTGTAACTCTGCCTTTCAAATAAATAAATAAATCTTTTTTTTTAAACTTTTATTTAATGAATATAAATTTCCAGTGTACAGCTTATGGATTACAATGGCTTCCCCCTCCCGTAACTTCCCTCCCACCTGCAACCCTCCCCTAAATCTTTTTTTTTTTTTTAAAGACCTCTACATTCTCTGAGTCCAGGAAGGATGGACAAATAAATCCATTGAAAAGTCAGTTCTGATCCCAAGGAAGAAAACTTTTATAAAGAAAAATAGATAGGTCTTTAACAAATTATTTATTTTTAAAAGACCTATTTATTAATTTGAAAGGCAGAGAGACAGAGAGAGGGAAAGAGAGAGAGAGATCCTCCATACACTGATCTATCCCCAAATGGCTGCAACAGCCAGCGCTGGGCCTGGTGGAATCCAGGATTCTAGAACTCCACCAGGATCTCCCACATGGGAGGCAGGAACTCAAAGCACTTGGGCAGTCATCTGCTGTCTTTCCAGGTGCATTAACAGGAAGCTGGATAAGAAGCAGGAGGTAGCTGGGAGTGGAACCAAGAACTGATAGGAGATACTGGTATTTCAAGAGGTGGCCTATCTGATTTGCCACACCTGCAGCAGGCCTTTTGAAAAACAGAGTAATCTTTCCTCAAAGGTGCATTCTACCTCCACCTTTAGAGCAGAGAAAAAGCACTGACAGTTCCGCAGTATCAGTTTTCCATCTTTGTCTCCAAACTTTTATCCCAGCTCCAGGCTCAGGGACTTTTGTCACACTGAGTACTCCCTTGAGCTACTCTCCTTTTCAGCTGTTGAAAGCCTACCTGTTCTTGCACAGACAGAATCCAAATCAAGCCCTTCTTAGGCCTTGTTTACAGTGATCATTCCCATTTTTAAAAAATATTTTTTTTAAATTTATTTGAAAGTTAGAGAGAGATAGAAAAAAATGTCTTCCATCTGCTGGGTTCATTCCCCAAATGGCTATGAATTCAAAGCCAGGAGCCAGGAGCTTCTTCTTGGTCTCCCATGGGGTGCAGGAGCCCAAGCACTTGATCCATCCTCTGCTGCTTTCCCAGGCAGCATTAGCCAGAAGTTGGATGGGTAGTGGAGTAGCCAGGACTTGAACTGGTGACCAAAAGGGATGCTGGCTCTGTAGGCGGGGGCTTTTAACCTGCTGTGCCACAGCGCTGACCCCTCCCATTTTTAAATTCACAAAACAACTATTGCCTGAGTCACACCCTTAGAGATTACCTATGGTACTGGGTTACAGCAAGCCTCAAAGTAAATTGCACAATCTCCTACAAAGACTTGGAATTCAGAAAGACTTACAAATCAACTGATTGAGAGTGTCCTCAGCTCCCAGGGTACTGTGTGGTAGATAGTAAGGCTGGTAGCAAATAGGTATTTTGGTTCTTGATTTTAGTTTTTATATAATAAAAAAATTCTATATCTATTATAGGTTGGGCATCCTTAATGTAAAAATACAAAATATGAAATACTTTGAAACCTAAGATTTTTTGAATTCCACTTAAATAAGTGCTTGGCATCATTCTAAGCCCAATAAATGTATTAATTATATAATTTTGGATTTTTGGAATAGAGATGCTCGACCATTAAAATCTATGCAAATGTTCCAAAATCTGAAAAACTCTGAAAACTCTAACACTTCTGTTCTCAAGTGTTTCAGGTAAGGGGTATGTAACTTGTGTAAACATATCTGTAAAGTAGCTATTCATTCCATAAACATATAACCTGCCAAAGCATTGTGTTAGGGATTAGAAGTAAAACAAACTCTTTCCTGGGCCTTATATCCCAATGGCCAGCTGCATTCCATATTAAAAACCAAGTTTAAATTGAAGATTACCATCCTTATCCCTACAACACAGAAGCACATGTTCCAAACACATCCTTCTTTAACATTTTTTGCAGGCTGCCCATCACCTTCTATGGGATATATGTCAACCAGTTTTTTTTTTTTGACAGGTAGAGTTATAGACAGTGAGACAAAGACAGAGAGAAAGGTCTTCCTTCCGTTGGTTCACTCCCCTAATGGCCACCACGGCCAGCACTGAGCCCATCCAATCCGAAACCAGGAGCCAGGTGCTTCCTCCTGGTCTCCCATGCGGGTACAGGGCCCAAGTACTTGGGCCATCCTCTGCTGCCCTCCCGGGCCACAGCAGAGAGCTGGACTGGAAGAGGAGCAACCAGGACTAGTACCCGATGCCCCAACTGGGACTAGAACCTGGGGTGCCAGCACTGTAGGCGGAGGATTAGCCTAGATCAGTTTGCCCACTAAAATATCTAAGTTGTGTGTTCATTCTATCAATGTAATGAATGACAAAACAAAACAACTTCTTTCTCCTTTTCCAACTTAATAATACCAGCAGTGCAATTTTATCTGTTTATATATTGTTCTTGTATCAGCTGTGGAGAGCTGAAATTTTAACTTATTATGTGACACAGAGTTTGTAAATACTTTCAGAACATTATTTCTTATTGAGGATTTTAAGTATAACAAATGAAGTAAAAGAATGGGAGGTTTACAGATGCAAACCTTTGTACAATGAACAAATTTATTCAAATGAAATGTTAAAAGAAGCTAACAACTCATATTAATGATAAGTGGTATAGAAGTTTAATTCTCTGTTACAACTGTAAAGGCATCTTGGTGTTTTTTTTTTTTTCTTTAAGCAATTTCTTAAATTTCTTAAATTAATTTGCAAGGTAAATATTTATCTAAAAATTAGCAATAAAATGGTCAATTAAAAAATAGCAGATAAGATAATGTGAGAGTATCAGGACATTTCCCCCACACCAAAACAGTGATATAAAACGTTAACATGACGCTTGATAGGATCCACAATAAAGTAAGAAAATGTTTGTTCATGATGCTTTGTTGAAGGATAGCACATACCAGCAGAATCCTGGGAAAGATAAACCTAAATTAGTTAGTACACAACTACATTTAAAAGATAATCAACTTATTTGACTATTATATATTTTCTGTCAAAACATCATGAAACAAAATCTCTGACAATAAATTAGCAATTAACTAGTATTTTTAGATAGGAACACATATATACATAGATAGCATGGTATGCTATATATATATATGCATATATATATACCATATATATATATGCATAATTCTTGACCTTAAGGAATTTATAGTCCAAAGGGAAATCCTGACACTTCTAAAAAGTGCTTTAAGGGATTAGCATTGTGGCATAGTGGATTAAGCCATTTCCTGTGATTCTGATAATTCTGGTTCTGGTTGCTCTACTTCCAGTCCCGCTCCCTGCTAATGTGCCTGGGAAGGCAGCAGAAGATAGCCCAGTGCTTGTGTCCCTGCCACCCATGTGGAAGACCCAGATGAAGTTCCCAGCTGTGGCTATTGCAGAAATTTGATTAGTGAACCAGCAGTGGGAAATCTCTCTCCCTTTCTCTCTTTCTTTAACTCTGCTTTTCAAATAAATAAATCTTTTTTGAAAACTGCTAATATTGCCAAAATTTTCTATTTAACAATTTATTCTTACTGTGTTTTCTTTCCCTCCCTCCCTCCCTCCCTCTCTCTCTCTCTTTTTCTTTCTTTCTTTCATTTGCCAGGCAGAGTTAGACAGTGAGTGAGAGACACAGAGAGAGAGAGTTAACAGACAGTGAGAGAGAGACAGAGAGAAAGGTCTTCCTTTTTCCATTGGTTCACTCCCCAAGTGGCTGCTACGGCCAGCCAGCAGTGCGCTGATCCGAAGCCAGGAGCCAGGTGCTTTCTCCCGGTCTCCCATGTGGGTGCAGGGACCCAAGCACTTGGGCCATCCTCCACTGCCCTCCCAGGCCACAGCTGAGAGCTGGACCGGAAGAGGAGTAACTGGTAACTGGGAACTAGTACCCGGCGCCCCAACCGAGACTAGAACCTGGGGTCCCGGCACAACAGGAAGAGTATTAGCCAAGTGAGCCACGGTGCCGGCCACTTTGTTTTCTTTTAGACCAAGGTTACTGTGTTCTAGGGAAGCAGGGACTATTTATTTATAGTTGTGCCCTAGCCTAGCAAATTAGCTGCTCACTGTAGATATTTAATAAACATTTACGTTATTGAACAAACATACTTAGAAACTGCTTCATATATAATATTTTTTGTATGGTACTAAAATTCAACTATCAGATTCTGTAATACAAAGACATAGCGTTTTTACTTAATTTGCCTTATAGGGAGTGGGCATTTAGCCTAGTGGTTAAGATGCCCTCATCCCATATCGATGTACCTGGATTTGATTCCCAGCCCTGGTTCCTGACTCCTGACTCCAGCTTCCTCCCAGTTAAGATCCTGGGAGGCAGCAGTGACGGCAGAAGTAACTGAGTTCCTCCTGCTCATGGGAGGCCTGGATTGTGTTTCCAGCTTTGTCTCAGCCCCAGCTGTTGTGGGCATTTGGGAATTCAAGTAGTAAAATGCTGGATGGGAGCTCACTTGCTCTCTCTCTCTCTCTCTGCCTCTCAAAAAAAAAAAAAAAAAAAAGAGAGAGAGACAGTGTTACAGCTCTTTTCGAATTTGTCTAGCAGGTTTTCCAGTTTCTACCAGAAAGCCCTAGAAAAAAAAAGAAAGAAAGAAATTAAAAAAAAAAATTGTTGGCTGGTGCTGCAGCTCACTAGGCTAATCCTCCGTCTGCTGTGTTGGCAACCCGGGTTCTAGTCCCGGTTGGGGCACGGATTCTGTCCCAGTTGCTCTTCTTCCAGTCCAGCTCTCTGCTGTAGCCCAGTAAGGCAGTGGAGGATGGCCCAAGTGCTTGACCCCTGTACCTGCAATGGAGACCAGGAGGAAGCACCTAGCTCCTGGCTTCGGATTGGCACAGTGCGCCGGCTGTAGCGGCCATTTGGAGGGAGAACCAATGGAAAAGGAAGACCTTTCTCTCTGTCTCTCTCTCTGTGTCTAACTTTGCCTGTCAAAAAAAAAAAAAAATGTCTTATAAATTACGGATTGAGAGACTCGAGAACTGTATTCCATTTCATCTGAGTCACAGATTTAGCTGTAAAATAAGTAGTGAATATTATTCGATACAGATAACAGAAAGGAAGCCAGGGGAGAAGTTCAAACTGTCCTTCAAAGATAAGCATATACCCTCTAACTTTTACCAAAACATTATAGATCATCATATTTTCTCCTAGACATAATATCTTAATTTATAATTCTAGTTCTGACAACTATTAATTAACAAGTAATTGAACTCATTTGTTGCAAATTTCTCCTCAATACTTACATATGCTGTAACTTTAAAGACAGAAGAGGTAATTTGTATTTTCTTGGTTTGAGGATTCTTTCGAACACTAAAAAAAGGAATAAAAAGGTCCATTTAAAACATAACAAGAATTGTCATAACACACTTTAAATAACAATTCCTCTTAGCATTTAGGTGTTCTTATTTAAAAGGAGCTGGCATTGTGTTTTAGTGGGTTGATCAACTGCCTGTATTCCATATAGGCACCAGTTTGAATCCTGGCTTCTGCACTTCCAATCCAGCTCCCGATAATGCACGTGGGAAAGTAGTGGAGGATGGTCCAATTACTTGAGCTGTTGTACCCATATGGGAGACCTATATGGAGTTTCTGGTTCCTGGGTTGGGTTTGGGATTGTATGCAGGAATTAGGGGAGTGAATCAGCAGATGGAAGATTTTCTCTCTCTGTAACTCTGCCTTTCATTATAAAGTGTGTATATATTTATATATAACAACTGTATAAAGGGAGGAGCAGGCTCTATAAATATTAAAATCAGATTTAAAGTTTAGGTAAAGATGCAGGATAAAAATCAACCTGGGGCCAGCGCTGTCGTATAGTGGGTAAAACAGTCTTCAGCTATAGTCCTGGCTGTTCCACTTCTGATTCAGCTCCCCGTAATGTGCCCAGGAAAGCAGGGGAAGATGGCCAACACTACTGTCTCTCAGAGTATGCATTGGCAGGAGGCTGGAAACAGGAACCAGAGTAGGGAATAGAACCTAGGTACTCCAATGTGGACCATAGGCATGCATCATAACCAGTTGGCCAAATGCCCACCCCTGGTATTCTACTAATAACTGTACTATATTAAATCTTAGCTGTGACTAATTGCTTCCTCATAATTGGTTGTTGTTGTTTTTTTTTTTTTTTTTAGATTTATTTATTTGAAAGTCAGAATACAGAAAGAGGTAGAGATAAAGAGGTCTTCCATCTGCTGGTTCACTCCCCAGTTGGCCGCAACAGCCGGAGCTGCGCCAATACGAAGCCAGGAGCTTCTTCCAGGTCTCCCACGTGGGTGCAGGGGCCCAAGGACTTGGGCCATCTTCTACTGCTTTCCTAGGCCACAGCAGAGAGCTGGATCAGAAGAGGAGCAGCTGGGACTCAAACTGGTTGCCCGTATGGGATACTGGCGCTTCAGTCCAGGGCTTTAACCTGCTGTGCCACTGTGCCAGCCCCTCCATATGATATTTTAAGAGTGAAATTATGGCCAGCGCCTTGGCTTACGTAAGGCTAATACTCCGCATGCGGCACCAGCAACCCGGGTTCTAGCCCTGGTTGGTCGCTGGATTCTGTCCTGGTTGCTCCTCTTCCAGTCCAGCTCTCTGCTGGGGCCCGGGAGTGCAGTGGAGGATGGCCCAAGTGCTTGGGCCCTGCACCCGCATGGGAGACCAGGAGGAAGCACCTGGCTCCTGGCTTCAGATTTGCAGTGCGCCGGCCGCAGTGCACCAGCCATAGTGGCCATTTGTTGGGCGTGAACCAATGGAAAGGAAGACCCTTTCTCTCTGTCTCTCTCACTCTATCTAACTCTGCCTGTCAAAAAAAAAAAAAAAAAAAAAGTGAAATTATACTAACAATTATTAATAAAAATGTTTATTATATAATTTGTGATAATTTCTGTGGCTCAGTCTAATATAAACTCCAAACTTAAGTGCATACAGACCACTCTAGGTAACTCTGTTCATTTAAAATAAAAAACAAAGACCCTAATGCTTAACTGTCATCTGAAGGCCATAATCTAAGCTTCTTAGTTCAAATAATAAAATTTCACATCTGGAGTGGATATGTAGTTTGGGAATGCTCCAAAAACTTTGACAAAGAACAGGTGTTTAATATTTAAAGTAGAAAAGATACAGGCATGCTTAGTAACTATGGAATTGTTTCTGCATATACATTTTTGAAATGTAATGAAACAATTGATTATTTACTCTTTAAAAATATGGTTCCAAAGTCCTGCTTAATTGATTTAAAGGAACAATAATCCTTGAATAGAAGGCATTTCCTGGGGCCAGCGCTGTGGTGTGGCGGGCAACTATCGTCTGCAGTGTCAGCGTCCCATATGGGTGCTGGTTTGAGTCCTGACTGCTCCACTTCTGATCCGGATCTCTGCTATAGCCTGGAAAGGCAATGGAAGATGGCCCAAGTGCTTGGGCCCCTGTACCTGCATGGGAGACCTGGAAGAGGCTCCTGGCTCCTGGATTCAGATCAGCCCAGCTCCGGCTGTTGTAGCCATTTGGGGAGTGAATCAGCGGATGAAAGACCTTTCTTCTCTCTCTCTCTGCCTCTGCCTCTCTTTAACTCTGCCTTTCAAATAAATTTTAAAAAAAATCTTTTTTTAAAAAAAGATGGCATTTCCCCCAAACACTTAAAAGGTATATTTTATGGGATCTTTAATAATAGAAGAGGAAGAAAATATTTTAAAAGTGATTTTACTATTTTGCTTGAGCCAGGGGTTCCTAAAATCCCACTCTTTAGTGTGCCCTCAACAGCTACAGATGGATTTTGCTGGAATAGATCAGTGATGATGTTTATCTGCTAGGGCAGGTCAGACATTATAGAGCAGTTACTGCATGTACAAGCATAATAGAAGGTAGCAGATGTTTTTCTAAAGCATGCAAGAATACCCAAAAGTCAAGTTCAGAAACAGGAAAAAAAAAGCCACATTGCATAAATTAGCTTGTACAAACTACATGATTAGATATGTGGCTCAGAATTCTGAGAAATTATTGAAGATACTTCACATTCCACCTAAGCTTCTACCACTAAAATGTACCATGACAATTGCTATTTTAATCCACTCTGTATCTTTACCACTAACAGCTAGAGCCTTAATAGATAACACAGCATCTGACTCCAATCAGCATTACCAGTACTAGAAAAGCCACAAATGGTTCATGTGATAAGCAAGTCAACATAGCTCTAAAGGGACTCCGAGATCATTTAATCCATTCAATTGTTTTGTGTTGGCATCTAAACCATCTTGAATTTAGTTTAATCATAACATTTAAAAAAAATTTATTTATGGTATACAAATTTCATACATTTCATATATACATTTAGGAGCATAGTGATTCTTTCCACTATACCCTCCCTGCTGCCTGAGCTCCCACTCTTCTTCCTCATCTCTCACCTATTCCCACTCTTAATTTTTACAAAGATCAACTTTCAGTTTACCTTATACTCATCAGATTAACCATAGAGTAAGTAGAGTTGAACAAAGAGTATGAGGAAAAAAAAAAAACAAAAAAAAACCCTCTGTTCTTTAACAGTGGAGAACAGAGCTGTAAACAATCATTGAATCTCAAAATGTCAATTTCACTCCTATGCATTGCATTTTAGATACTCTATTAGTTAACACAGATCAGGGAAAACATATGTTATTTGTCTTTTTGGGACTGACTTATTTCACTAAGAATAATGGTTTTTAGTTGCATCTATTTTGTTGCAAAAGACACAATTTCATTCTTTTTTTATGGCTGAGTAGTATTCCATAGTGTATATATGCCATAATTTCTTTCTTTTTTTTTTTTTTTTTTTTTTTGACAGGCAGAGTGGATAGTGAGAGAGAGAGAGAGACAGAGAGAAAGGTCTTCTTTTTGCCGTTGGTTCACCCTCCAATGGCCGCTGCGGCCGGCTGGTGCATCTCGCTGATCCAAAGCCAGGAGCCATGTGCTTCTCCTGGTCTTCCATGCGGTGCAGGTGCCCAAGCACTTGGGCCATCCTCCTCTGCACTCCCTGGCCACAGCAGAAAGCTGGCCTGGAAGAGGGGCAACCGGGACAGAATCCGGCGCCCCGACCGGGACTAGAACCTGGTGTGCCGGCGCCGCTAGGCAGAGGATTAGCCTATTGAGCCACGGCGCCGGCTGTAGTCCCTTTAGATCTTGATAGAGTTTCTGTGCACCATGTTAATACTTGCTGGTTGCCTGATTGATTCCACAGGGGGAAAAAAAAATCCTCTTCTTCCTAAAAGATGTTACAATACTTGGCCATTTTATGAGTAACTGTCACTTGTCATATCATACTTTTTTTCAGCATACAAAAAATACAGGTGAGACTCTAAAGAGGGGAATGTTGAGAAAAATAGCAGTTTCTGCAACGTGTGGGTTCTAAGTTTTTTTCTATTTCAAGTTTCTCCAACAGAATCTCCTCCCAAACAGAGCATGGTAGTGAGGAATTCCACAGGTTCCTGTTGCTGATGGGACACAACACACCGCAGTAGTAGTGATGGCAGGATGTGTGCTTGCATGCATTTGTGTATATGTCTAGGATATACCAAGGAGTATCTTCAGGAGTGTTAGAAGTGGCCTAGCAAGTTTTGTAAGACATGCAAATGATTAGGAAAGAACATGCTTGATGTAGGTATTTATATGCTTTTATTGAAATTCTGTTTCTAACATGGCTCTTCCAATAATTTTTATGTATTGGCAAAATGTTTCACTAAAATGAGAAACAGATTATAGAAATATTTGTTTTTAAAACCATATCAAAAATAACTTAAAAAAAACTAAATAATGCAGCCTGTTATACAGCTAAATGACAAATGCAATGGATGAGAATTAAGATGTTGAATGCAAAGAAAGTAGCAATTAGCAATACAAAGTTAATTCTACTGCTTTTTTATTAAAATAAATATTATATAACAAGCCCTAGGACCATTTGCTTTCTCCTATTCTACCCTTTTTGCCTATAGGGATGATTCAAACAAACATCATTTGCTTCAGTCAAAATACAAGTATAGATTTAAAAATTTGTAAAGTTTTAATTCTCATTTGATCTTTAAAGAAAAACAAAAACCCTGGTAGAATACAAAAAACAAATTGTATAGCTTCAGGATTAATTAGAAAAGGCAAAGATTACACCTAGATGAAAATTCTTCCACCTCTTTGGAACAAAGGCAGTAATTTTTTTATTGTTAGTCAAGCAAACTCAAACATCCTAAGAGATTTCTTGTGTTCCTTTGCTATTTGAAAGGTCTAGTGTTGGTGAGTGCAGGGAGAAGGAGGCCTGGAAGATGGTAGTTGCTAATAAGCAATAGAGTAGGTGGAAGGTCTGAATGAGGGAACAAGAGATGAAGAAGATGGTGAATGAATGGAGAAGAACTGTAAGAGAATCAGGGATATCCCGAAATTTTGTGAGAGGGGTTCAAAGTAATGCTGTTTTTATACACTTTGCTTGCTAATATGACCATAAGAGATACTGGGGAATTCCAACATGATTAACAAATACTTTGCTTTATTCATTAAAGATTTACATATTATCTTCTAGCAATATTACCTCACCAGATCCTTATAGATAAACTTTGTAGTTTCCAGATATGGATAAATCTCATCTTCATACTGACAAAGGGATCCACCAAGGCAAAGATGTTTAAAAAGACAAAACAGGAACTCTTCTCTGTCTGGTTGGCTGAATACTTCATATTTTTCTGAGTCTTCCTCTAATAAAACCTAAAATGACAATTTTTAGAAGTTTCAATTTATATACTTAAAAATAATCTTAGATCTATTTTAAGAAATAGTACTGGCGCAGCTGGAGACACAGCTACACAGATCTATGCTTCTTTTTTGTCATTAGGTACTGACATTCAATAAAAAAACTCAGAAGCTAAGCCTTCTGTTCTGCTTAATTTCTTAGCCCTAGTGTAAATATTTAGTAATTATTCTAGTGCCACTGTATATTTAGTGTGAGGGCACCTCAAATCTTATTTGGAAATTAATGGGAGCACAAACAAATGGGAAAACTTCTCCATCTCATAAGATATCTCATCATCATTTTGACTCACACGTTACACACTAGTGGTCATTTTGCAAATGCTTTCACTTTACAATGTTTGGATCACCAAGTCCCTTACCCTTACTCAAGTTTAAACTATGCAGGTGTTGGAGCCCCAAATTCTCTTCCCCTTTTCCCACTCTCTTTTCTAAGATTACTTCATACATTAAATATCTACACTGACTCTTGGTCTCCTCAGACATTGTTAACACTCAACTAGGTCTGATGTGGGAGATATTCTTGTACCATTAGTCATATAAACAATTGATTAATTTATTGGTGGTAGTGAGTATGAACAAGATAAATGTAGACTATTATGTTTATTCTCTTGAATTTTTTAATATCCTGCCTACTTTCAAAAAGAATTTGAATGGGACTGTGTTACGGTACATCAGGTTAAGTTGATGCTTGCAATGCCAGTATCCCATATCGGATTGCTATCCTGGCTACTCTACTTCCAATCTAGCTTCCTGCTAATGTGCTTGGGAAAGCAGTGAAAGATAAGTACTTGGGTCCCTGTCACTCATGTGGAAGACCAGGATTGCGTTCCTGGCTCCTGGCTTCAGCCGGCTCCAGCCCTGCCTATTGTGGCTACTTGGGGAATGAACCAGCAGATGGAAGGTGTCTTTTTCTGTCAGTCCCTCTCTCTGTTATTCTACCTTTCATATAAATAAATCAATGAATCAATAAATCTTTTTTTTTTAAAAGAATGTGAAATAGCTAACAATATAATATGGATACAATAAGACCAAAATAATGAAAGATAAACAACTTTAACCAAAAAATAAAATACCAAGAGAAAAAAAAATATAAAGAACTCTAGATAGAGAAATGCCACATAAGAATTGTGCCTAACACTTAATAGTACCATATAAGTAAATGAAGGAAACATGATGTTATGTAAGAATGCCATCTGGTAGCAAGAAGAATATTTAATTAGGAAAACTGATTAAGCTTATTTACAATTTGAAGAAAACGGCACAAGGTCATTATATAAGTAGCATTTTAAAATAATAAATTCCATGGTATTATCCATACAGTTTATTTACGACAACTTGAAGAAAGCCAAGTTTATACTTGTATATAGAAGACAGGCAAGAGGAAGTGGTCCATAGTTTATTGCTCCCTGGGTGTGCCACATCTAACACTTGCATATCTCCCCTCCCTTCCTTCCTACCTCTCTCCCTGCCTCTCTTTCTTCCAACTCTCCTCCCTGTAAGGAAATTATGTGCTATCAAAGCCCATGTTTGTAGCTATCTGAAGATCTAGCTTAACACAAGGGTGGATAAAGCACTTAAGAGGGAATAGTTAATGCATTCCTTACAGGAACACACTGAAATATTGAATTGATTAGGCTTGTGCCATTTTTAAAAAGTACAGTAACTTAAATTTTTGGAAATAATGTTAAAATATTCTATAGCTGTTCACTCTCTCCATTTACATACAGATCTCCTGCCCCTCGCAGACCTCAGGTATGCTGCCGCTAACGAGTCAAACTTCTGCACTGTAGTCAGGAAGGAGCTTATCAGTACTTACATTACAGTTGCCAGGAGCATCTTTGTAGCTCCAGCTAAAGCTGTAAGGTTTTTGCTTTTTACCCCAAAAGCAATCAAATTAAAAACCCTTCCTGTTGCCATAGAGTAGCAAGGAGCACAAGAACAGAGCCTACAGGCAAGCAGCAGAAACACTGAATCCCACCACTCCAGGAATAGAGATGTTATTCATGGTAGTAAATAAGACAGGTAGCACTAAGTTCTGCAGATCATTCTGCTGGAAAACAAATTCTTCTTTTAAACTAGTCTATTGATGGGGATCTTTCTGTAGAAGTGATGGTGAATTCTCTGAAGTTAGGTGTAAGGGTCTTGAGACCCTTATGCCAGAGTAGACCAATGAAGAAAAGAGCTGAAATTAGCCATACACAAAAGAAGGGAAATATTGACCAACATGTCCTGAATAGTACCTTCTTTTTTATTTTTTAAATAAATATTTATTTATTTATTTATTTGAAGGCAGAGTTAAGAGGTAGAGGCACAGGCACAGAGAAAGAGAAAGAGAGAGAGAGAGAGAGAGAGAGTCAGTCCTCCATCTGCCGGTTCACTCCCCAGATGACAGCAACAGCCAGAACTGAGCTGATCCGAAGCCAGGAGGTAGGAACTTCCTCTGGGTTTCCCACACGGGTGCAGAGGCCCAAGGACTTGGGCCATCTTCCACTGCTTTCCCAGGCCACAGCAGAGAGCTGGATCGGAAGTGGAGCAGCCTGGACTTGAACCAGCACCCATATAGGATGCCAGCACTGCAGGTGGCAGCTTTACCTGCTATGCCACAGCACCAGCCCCCTGAATGGTAACTTCTAATCCTTAGTAAGGAGTAGAAATTATTATAAGATCCCCACCATATAGTATTATTTGAAAGGCAGAACAGTTAATGAGAGTGAGTAAGCAAAGGTAAGAGTGGGGTGAGGTGGGAGGGGGAATAGACACAGTGAATCTTTCTTTCTTTCTTTCGTTTTTTTTTTTTTTTTTTTTTTTTTGTGACAGGCAGAGTTAGACAGTGAGAGAGACAAAGATAAAGGTCTTCCTTCCATTGGTTCACCCCCCTAATGGCTGCTACGGCCAGTGTGCTGCGCCGATCCGAAGCCAGGAGCCAGGTGCTTCCTTCTGGTCTCCCATGCAGGTGCAGGGCCCAAGGACTTGGGCCATCCTCCACTGCCTTCCCGGGCCACAGCAGAGAGCTGGACTGGAAGAGGAGCAACCAGGACAGAATCCGGCACCCCAACCAGGACTAGAACCTGGGGTGCTGGCGCCACAGGCGAAGGATTAGCCTAGTGAGCCGTGGCGCCAGCCAACACAGTGAATCTTTCATCAGTTGATTCATTCTCCAAATGGCTCCAACAGCAAGGTCTGAGAAACCAGCAGCTAGGAACTCCATCCTGGTCTCCCACGTAGGTGTCAGTGGCCCAAGTAATTCCAAGCAGAAAGCTGGATCAGAAGTGAAGCAGCCAGGACTCAAGCCAGCATTCTGATATCTCTGATAGGGGATGGCATTGACTTGATCCACTGCATCACATGACTGGTCCCTGTATAGTATTTATTTTATCTCATCTTAGATACAAATATACCTCATTTAACTAAAGAACATGCTAAATATAGTGCCATTCAGTTGTATGTGTTTGGTTACCCTCAATGTTAATTTTATTTTCTTCTTAAACTATGTATGGACTGGCTGGATGCTTCTCTCACCCCATGGATAAACAGTTTTGTGAGCACGTGTTTAATCAGTAGCTTCCCTAGACACTTCTGTCTGGATTTGCGATATATTAGACTTACATATCTCCCTTCTCACTTAATGGAGAATAATTTCAAAAGTAGCAGTAGTAATAGTAGTTGTTAATATTACTGAAAACTTATTAAGTGCCACATATTGTGCTAAATATTTTAAATGTATTATCTTCATAATTCTCAAATTATGCCTATTTTATAGATGAATAAACTGAAGCTTAGAGAGTTTAAGAACCAGTTATTGAATTACTGAGCTTGGATTTATGTTTATAACTATTTGATGTCAAAGCTGTAATTTTAATCACTTTTTAATACTCTCAATAATGATACTATTAATATCATATTTCATTTTAATAGCATTTCATACTTTCTAAAAATATATTTAAATTCTCCCTCAATTCATTTTATCAATGATTTTAGGAGGGCATAATGGGCATTTTCATCTTTGTGTTAAATAGATAAGATTCTGAAACTCAAGAGATTGAATTATTTGTCTAAGATAACATAAATAATAAATCAAGAATAAGGTAAACAATCCATATATTCTTATTCTAGGTTCAGTGTACTTTTCACTAAAACAAAATTTAGTTTAGCTAATCAAATGACTTTGTTGTTCATATCAATAAGGAAAACATTCTTTTACTCTAGTAATGTTTTTTATTCTTCATTTCATAAGAATCTCATATTGAAGAAAAGTAGACATTAATTGAATAGGCCAGGATTTCTCTACTTGCACACTACTGACATTGTGGCTCCAGTAACTTGGCTATAAAGGACTGCATGATTTTTAGCAGCACCTCTAGCCATCAGATGTCAATAGCACCCTGTTGGGAACTACTGAAATACACAAATAATTAAGTTGACAGTACAAGTACCACCCAATTAAAAAAATCAATGTAATGATTAATACTGCTCATCATTTATTAACAAGAGGTATGTATGGGTTTTAGACAGGCAAACGTTTTTGACATTTTGTATTTCCTGAAATAAAATTCTACCATGAAATTTGAAAAAGCTGTACTTACTTTTCGTAACTCATCAGAAATGAGAAATGGGTCGCAAAAAGAATCTAAACACTTAACGATATGTCCACTGTCTCGGACAATATTTTCATCATATAACCGATCAAAAAATGACATTGAAAGCTGTCTGCAAGGAACATTTATAGCTTCAATTTTTTTCACTTCAGTTCCTGAAAAAAAGGTATTTTATAAAGAACAGAGATACACAAATCAATTTAGTATTTTCAATTACTTCCAAAATAAATCACTATGCGAAGATTCTAAGAAGTAACCAAGTACAACATGTGTTTTGATACACAATCATGCACCAAATAATGACATTTTAGTCAATGACAGACCTTATGTACAATGGTGGTTCCATGAGATCAAGATGAAGCAAAAACTTCCTACCACCTAGTGGCAATAGTACAATGCATGTATTTGTGGTGATGCTGGTATAAACAAACCTACTGCATTGCTAGTCATATAAAAGTATAGCGATACAATTATGAGTATGTATAAGTATATAATACCCAATAAAGAAAATAAATGACTCTGTTGTATACTATAGTTGCTTACTTTTACCCTTTTTATCAATATTGTAGAGCATACTCCTACTTATAAAACAGTTATGTAAAACAGTATGCTGTATTACACTGGCAGGAACTTCATTCGTATTATGTTACTGCATGTCCTGATCGCATCAAGAGGCAAGAAGGAGTATGGGTCACCTAGGTATCTATAATACACAATGATGTTCACATAATGACAAAATCAGCTAACAATATATCTAGTTTAAATATTTATTTTATTTATTTGAAATGCAGAGTGACACAGAGAGAGGGAGAGACAGACAGAGCTTCCAGTCTACTGGTTCATTCCTTAAATGGCCACAATGGCTAGGGTGGAGTTAGGCTGAAGCCAAGAGTCTGACACTTGGGACCAAATACTTGGGCCATTTTCTGCTGCTTTCCCAGGAGCATTGGCAGGGAGCTGGATGGAAAGCTGAACAGCCAGGACTCAAACTGGCAGTCTGATATAGGATGCCAGTGCTGCAGGTTGCAGCTTAACTTGCTATGCCACAATGCCAGCCCCCAACTAAGACTGTATTTCTGTGAAGGAATCCCACCATTAAACACAGGACTGAATTCAAAAGACACATTAGCTTAGGGAGTCTGTTAAATTCTGACTTTTCAGTCTATTCATTTATTATTAATAAGTTTGTAACAAATCTCACCATTTCAGGACTAGATAAATATAAATTAGAAAACACTTGAAAAATGAATTATTTTGTATAGCTGGAATTTCTCAGACCACTTTTAGTGCATCTATGAAAACTGCATATAAAGGTGTAAGAATTGTGGTGGGCATTTGGTCTAGTAGCTAGGACACTGGTTAACATGCCTGTGTCCTACATTAAGAGTGCCCTGGTTTGACAGCTCTGCCCCTGACTCCAGCATTCTGTTAATACTAACCCTAGGAAGCAACAGTGATGGCTCAGGTCACTGGGTTCCTGTCACTTTTGTGGGAGACCAGAATTCTTCCTCCCCTATCTTTTGCAGGCACTTGAGAAAATGAACCAGCAAATGGGAGCTCTTTTTCTCTCAAATAAACAAAAATTTTAAAAAGCATAATAATTGCTTTACAAGACTTTGAATTTATATTACGTTTAATGCTTTATTAGTTTCTATAAAAATTTTAATTAACATGTTTCTGAAGTGATCCTTAGGGATCACTTGAAAACATTTTCTTGCTATTAAAAAATTTCTCCTGTGTGGTCTCATTTTTAGTGTTTATTCCAAAAAATCTTTCCAAGTTGAGGTGACTTAATGAAGTGCTGCTTTGAAATGTATCACAAATTCCGAATCAGAGAAATCTGGAACAACGATGTTTTGCTTTGTTTATTTTTCTCTTGTAGCTCTAGTTCTCTGCATCTCCCCTCCCCAACATGCCTTTCCCTTACTCCACATTTATTCCCTGAAGGCATCTTTCAGGAATAGATTTTCTGCTACTAGAGGGTCTATTAAATTACAGAAAGCCATAAAGATTAAATATTTTTATTATTACTTCAGTCAGTCGCTCCTTTATGTACATATATACACATAAATTTACTCAGAGTAGGTGGTGTTCTTTTATTCAAAGTGTGATGGCCCTTGGCATATCTGTTCCCTAGATACCTTTGAGAAGCACTGAGAAGTAGCTAGCTTGTGCTTGAGAAGACTAAGTAAAATGAGCAATAGTTTGCACTATTTTGGCTGTCCACCCAGAGTCATGCTAGGACCTGCTGTTGCTCCCAAGATCCTGTGCTAGGCGAATGTGGAGGAAAGGTTGCCTGGAGCCAGGAACTGGAACTGTGTATGCCTCAGTAATTTCAAAAGCTATGCTGCAGTTTCTTTTGTTTCAGAGGCAAAATCCTCTGGGGGATTAAAATGAAAAGAAGGCCATAGAAAATGATAGAGCAGTTCAAGCACTGTTGAAAAACCAAAGAACAAGAGCGGTATAGAGCCTGACAGTTTTAGATAAGTGATTTGTGGCCACAGGATGAGTGACTGACATTGGGCCATTTTAATAAATCTGCCTTACTCTGTTTTGGGGAGTGGTAAGAGGGTTTGGATGCTAAGAAAAAGAATTTAAATTCAAACCATTTAACCTGAGGTATGAAAATAGCATTGCTATTTTACTGTATACTGCCTTCAAAATTGGCATGTTAAACTCCTACCCTCAATGTGATGGTATTAGAAGAAGGGAAAGAATTAGAATTAGATGAGGTTATGTGTAGGGACTCACAGGGCTTCAAAATATAAATTTTGGGGAATACAGCTCATTAAATAGCATTTTGTCCCCACCCCAAATTTAATTTTTTATCACATGCAAAAATACATTCATTCTATTACAAGTTTGAAAGCTTTAGCTCACTCAAGTATCAACTTTAAAGCCTAAAGTCACATTTAAATGTTGTCTAAAGTAGACATTGGTGAGACTTGAGGTATGATTTTTCCTGAAGCAAAATTCCTCTCCAGCTATGAACTTGTGAAATAGGACAAATGTGCTGCCAAAATAGATTGGTGAGACAAACAGTAATAGTCACTTCCATTCCCAAAGGGAGAAATAAGAGATATCGAAGCAGTAATGAGTGCCAAGCAAATCTGTAAGTTAGAAAGGCAAATTGCTTTAGATCTTTAAGAGATTTAAGTGAGTATTGCCTAGTGTTCAACTATTTGGGTAATTTTCTTTAAGTGTATTATGAAAACGTGATCTATATAAAGTTCTCCTTTTGAGAATTTAAGACTCTGACCTCCACTTAATTACTATTCTTAAAATATGTTCTGTGGTAGCTGATTCCTTTGTCAGAAATCCATGTCTCCCCACTCTAAATGAGATTCTGCATAAACATCCCTGTGTCAGTGGAATCATTTCTGCTCCTTTCCTTCTGGGTAGAACTGACCATATTCCTCCTCTGGGTCTTACTTCCGTAGTGGCACCTGTGATGCATTACTGCACAAACATATTTTAACATATCAACAAGTTCCTTGAGAACAGGTTTTCTCTTATTTACCTTAATGTTCCCTGAATCTAGCAAAGTATATATGGAAGATACACATTAAATATTATCCAAATTAAGAAAAAGAAAAATTACTCTCATATGCTAAGCCAGAACAGTAGCAGTAGATTCCCAGGAGAGAGATATAAGGTAAGACTTGCACAGCTGGTCACACTTGATTTTGATATTATCAAACATATAAGTC
This sequence comes from Lepus europaeus, assembly GCF_033115175.1. Classification (NCBI taxonomy): domain Eukaryota; kingdom Metazoa; phylum Chordata; class Mammalia; order Lagomorpha; family Leporidae; genus Lepus; species Lepus europaeus. The sequence continues at coordinate 90,598,103 of NC_084833.1, read as the reverse complement.
ATTACTCATGATTTGCATTTTAATAATGAAAATCCTGAGGCAACATTTTGTTATAATAGTAAAATATTCAACTGAAAAGTTGAAAATAAATTTTATTTACCTAATGTAACCCACTGTCCGGAAGAATCTGAAAGTAACTTCAGATTGGGAATAACATTTGGGTGTTTGAAAAAAGCCTAAAATACAAATTTGAGGGGTACATGTTAGATATTTTATTACAAATAATAAAAATTAATTTCTAAAAGTTATAGTAAAATAACTAGACAAGTGGATAATCTTAAATTGGTAAAATAAGTAATAAATGCTTTTTTAAAAAAAATGTGAAAGGCAGAGTTACAGAGAGGGAGGGAAAGGAGAGGGAAAGGAGAAAAGAGGGAGAGGGAAAGAGGGGAGAGAGAGAAAGAGAATGAGAGGGAGAGGGAGAGAGACAAAGAGATCCTGATCCATTGGTTCACTCTCCAAATGGCTGCAACAGCCAGGGCTGGGATAGGCCAAAGCCAGGAGCCTGGAACCCTATCCAGGTCTCCCATGTGGGTAGTGGGAGTTGGGCCATCTTCCACTGCTCTCCCAGGTGCATTAGCAGGGAGTAGGATGGGAAGTGGAGAAGCTGGGACTCCAAGTAATGCCCATATGGGATACCAGCATCATTGGGTAGTGGTTTACCAGTTAGGCGACAATGCAGGCCCCATAAATGCTTCATAAAGAAGTGAAGTTTCACTACAATTCAGTCTTGAATAGTATGAACAACAATGTATGTCCAAGTACAGGCATTATTTATTTATTTGAAAGGCTGAGTTACAGAGAGTAGGAGAGACAAAAAGAGAGGTCTTCCATCTGCTGGATCACTCCCCAAATGGCTGCAGTGGCAGAAGCTGGGCCTATCTGGAGCTAGGAGCCAGGAGCTTCTTCCGGGTCTCCCACGTGGGTGCAGGCCAAGCATTTGGGCACCTTCCACTGCCTTCCCAGGCATTAGTAGAGAGCTGGATTGGAAGAGGAACAGTGGGGACACAAACCAGTGTCTCTTGGTGCTGCAGGAGGAGGGTTAGCCTACTATGCCATAACACTAGCCCCAAGTACAGGCATCTTTGGGACTTCATATTCTAAATCAGCTCTTTAGTTGTTTATATCATTTCAATTATACAAACAACAAGATTAACTCACATAAGTACCATGAGTGCTAAGAAGTAAAAATTCTGTGAACTGTCCAATTAAAGTTATTTAACAGTTGAAAACTTTGTTTTCCATCCATTTTGTTTTCTGAATTGTCTTAATAACCACTCACACACTGACATAAAGAGATGTGAAAGACTTGATTTCCTAAAAATGAAATTTCTTAAGTGGCAACAGATAATAATCAAGAGCTTTAGTTTCAAGTATCAGCAGTTGAAGAATACAAGATGGCTGAATAAGTGTATGGTCACACTACCTTAAGCTGCTCTGAGATATGAAAAGAACAAAGGAAGGATACATTTTCAGGAGTCTGACAGAAATTTTCAGTGAAGAAGCAAAAAGAAAACAACAACAAAGATTCCATGGGGAAAGAGAAGACAGAAATACCACTGCAGCCAGCCATTCAGCACAGCCAGCTGTTGGATGTGAACCGCCATCTTACCACCTCAAGGTAGGAAGAATCACTGGGAGCCCTGCCGCTAGCAGTTTTAGAGGAGAGGGAATTCCACAGTCATCCACTGGCTTACTCAGCTTGGAGGGCTCACTGGGGCCTGAGCAACCGCTGGGATTAGGGCAGAGGAGCTGCATTGCTTTCCTCAAATAAATAAAATTAGAGATGAAAAAGGAGACATTACAACCAACACCACTGAAATACAAAGTATCATAAGAAACTACTAGGAAGAACCATATGCTAATAAACTAGAAAATTTCAAAGAAATGGATAAATTCCCAAATCCATATAACCCACCAAGATAAACTAAAGATGATATAGACAACCTGAGAAGAACCATAATAAGCAATGAGACTGAAGCAGTAATCAAAAGTCTTCCATTAAGGAAAAGTCCTGGACCTGATGGCTTTACCACTGAATTCTACAAAATATTCAAAGGGGAAATAACTACAATACTCTTCAAATTATTCCAAAATATTGAATTGGATGTACTCTGCCAAATTCTTTTTTATGAGGTCAGCATTACTTTGATACCAAACTAAACAAAGACATGACATGAAAGCAAACTACAGAATGTAGATGATGCAAAGATTCTAAACAAGATATTAGCAAATAGAATTCAAAACCACAAGAAAAAGATCATACATCTTGGTGAAATGGGACTTATCCCAGAAACCCAAGGGCAATTCAATATTCACAAATCAATAAACATCATAAATCACACCAATAGAATGAAGAACAAAAACCATATGTTCATCTCAATAAATGCAGAGAAAGCATTTGACAAGCTTCAACACCCCTTCATGATTAAAAACCTTAGGTACAGAAAAACATTCCTCAAAATGATAAAGGCTTCATAAGGAATGGGGGAAATCTGAAAGAATTTCCCCTCAGATCTGGACAAGACAAGGATGGCCACTTTCACCTCTCATTCAATATAGCACTAGAAGTTTTAGCAAGAGCAATTAGGGAGGAGAAAGAACAAAAGGGCATAAAAATTGGAAATGAGGAAGTCAAATTATTCATGTTTGCAGATGACATGATGTTGTACGTGGAAAAACCTAAACATTCCATCAAAAAGCTGTTTGAGTTGACTAACCAATTCAGTAAAGTTGCAGGTTACAAAATAAACTCACACACACAAAAAGTAGCTTTTTTGTAACCTTAGGATGAACTCACAGAAAGAAAAATCAAGAAATAAATCCCATTCATAATAGCCACAGAAAAAAATTATTTAGGAATAAATGTAACCAAAGAAGTAAAAGATTTCTACAATGAAAATTAACAAACACTGATGAAAGAAATCATCAAGGACACACAAAAAATGGAAAGATAGTCCTTGCTCATGAATCAGAAGAATCAGTATCATTAAAATGTCTATATTATCTAAAGCAACCTACAGATTCAATGCAATCTGTATCAAAATACCAATGACATTCTTTACAGAAGTAGAAAAAGGAACCCTAAAATTTATATGGAATCACAAAAGACTCTGAATAGCCAAAGCAATCCTGAACAAGAAAAATCAAGTTGGCGGCATCACAATACCTGACTTCAAAGCATACTACAAAGCTACAGTTTTTAGAACAGCATGGTACTGGCATAAAATTTATGTGTGTAATAACTATTCTCTCTCTCTCTCTCTCTCTATATATATATATATATATACACACACACATACACACACATATATACATGCATGTGTGTGTATATATATATATATATTATATATATATAATAGAGAGTCCAGAAATTAATTCGTATACATACAGTCAATTGATTTTTGAGAAAAGTGCTTAGACTATACAGTGGAGTAAGGGTAATCTCTTCAACAACTGGTGCTGGCAAAACTGGATGCATGTATGCAGAACAAAATTAGATCCATACTTCTTATCATATACAAAAACCAAATCAAGATGGATCAAAGTCCTAAATTTAAGTCCTGAGACTAAGAAGCTGCTGGAAGAAAACACAGGGAAACACTCCAAGTCATTGGTGTAGGGGATGACTTCTTGGATAAAACCGCCAAAGCATAGGCAACAAAAGCAAAACTAAACAAATGGTACTATATCAAACTCAGAAGATTTTGCACAGCAAAAGAAAATATGCACCCTCACAAGCTACTGGTAGAAGTGTGAATCTTTATAACCTTTTGGAAAAGTAATGTTATTACCTAGAATAATTTGAAAAATGTGTATCTTACAACCAACAAACTCTACTTTTGGGTTCTGAAACCACCAGTAGATAAGATTTACAGTGCCCAGTGAGTGTTGTGGCACAACTGCTTGGGTCATAGCCTACAATGCAGGCATTCTATTTTGGAGTGCTGGTTTGACTCCCGCTGCTGCCCCCCCCCCCCTTTTCTTTTGGCCAGGCCGAGTTAGACAGTGAGAGAGAGAGACAGAGAGAAAGGTCTTCCTTCCATTGGTTCACTCTCCTAATGGCCATTACGGCCGGCGCTGTGCTGATCCGAAGCCAGAAGCTTCCTCTCGGTCTCCCATGTGGGTACAGGGACCCAAGCACTTGGGCCATCCTCTGCTGCCCTCCCAGGCCACAGCAGAGAGCTGGACTGGAAGAGGAGCAACCGGGACTAGTACCTGGCACCCCAACCGAAACAAGAACCCGGGATGCCGGTGCTGCAGGCGGAGGATTAGCCAAGTGAGCCACGACGCCAGCCTTGCTGCTGCTCTTCTGATCCAGCTTTTTGCCATTGTGCCTGGAAAGCAGCAGAGGATGGCCCAAGTACATGGGTTCTTGCCATCCATGTGGGAAAAACAGTTGGGAGTTTTGAACTCCTGGCCAAGGAAGACCTTTCTGTCTCTCACTGTCTATAACTCTGTCAAAAAAAAAAAAAATTGAATTAAAAATAAATAAATAAATAGAGTATCCAGGACTCAAATCAGAACTCCAATATGGAGGGACACAAGTGGCAGCTTAATCTGCTGTGCCATAACAGCTACCATGCCAGTAGTTTTAAGAATAAACAAAAATTTCTTAGAGTTTGGCAATCATGCTCTTTGGAGTGGGTTCCAGTGTACCCTTGGAAAGTCCACTTTCTAAGATGGAGAAAAATCCAAGTTTGAAGGCTCCAAGGTGTGAAAGAATGGGGCGTTCCATTCAAGGAAAGTCAAAGGGTTTCAGTGTGACTATGAAGGTACAGTGGTCAGATGAGTGTAGGGAGTTTCACTTGACCCTGTAATCAAGTAAAGAATTTTACTCTGGGGCCGGCGCCGTGGCTCACTTGGTTAATGCCCCGCCTGCAGCGCTGGCATCCCATGTGGGCACCGGGTTCTAGTCCTGGTTGCTCCTCTTCCAGTCCAGCTTTCTGCTGTGGCCAGGGAGTGCAGTGGAGGATGGCCCAAGTGCTTGGGCCCTGCACCCACGTGGGAGACCAGGAGGAAGCACCTAGCTCCTGGCTTCAGATCGGCGCAACACTGGCCATAGCAGCCATTTGGGGGGTGAACCAATGGAAGGAAGACCTTTCTGTGTCTCTATCTATATCTTGACCTGTCAAATTAAAAAAAAAAATTTTTTTTTTACTCTTGCTCTAAAATTGAGAAGATCTCAATCAGTAGTTTCATCTGATGACAGTGGGAAGACTGATCGATTTTGAAGCAAAGGAAATAATGATTAGATTCATATTTTTAAAGTTCATTCTGGCTGTCAATATGGAGAATGCATTGAAGAAGTGGTAACAGACTTGTTAGGAAGGAGGTTCATGGCAGCAGAAGTGTGAATCCAGGAAGAGCTGGAAGGTGGCAGGAAGTGGGGAAATGTGGAAATAAATTAGGAGGAAGAAATAAGGGGAGAAGGAGCAATCAATGATGACTCTTGGGAATAAGTACGACTTTATGAGAAAGGGAAGAGCGAAGAGGATCAGTGTGTAAGGTAAAGGCAATTTATTAATGTCTACATTATGACAAACAAGACAAAGTCTGTGTTCTTACAGGGTTTCCAGCCTAGTGGTGGGAAATAAGTGAAAGCCTTTTTTTTTTTTTAAGAGGTACCATGTGGTGGGTATTTGACATAGCAGTTGATAAGTCACTTGAGATGCCTGCATCCTATATTAGAGTACTTGGGTTTCAGTCTCAGCTCCATTTCTAGTCCCAGCTTCCTGCTAATATACACCTTGGCTTGTAGTGGTAATGGCTCAAGTACTTGGGTCCCTACCACCCAGGAGGGAGACCCAGTTTAAGTTTTGGACTCTTGGCTTTCGCCTTGCCAAGTCTTGGATGTGAGCATTTGGGAAGTGAATCAGTGGGTGGAGGACCTCTTTGAGTCTGCTTCTATTTTTCTCTCTGCCTTTCAAATAAGCAGAAATAATTGTTTTTTTAAAAAGTGGCCATATACTCCTGTGACCAATTATAAAAAAAATACATTTTCCCCAAATAATTCCTCATGAAAAAAAAAGTTGCCTTAAAGCTCTTCAAAGGAAGGAATATTCACTCTACTATTTTAATTTTACCAAGTGCCTACAACCAGCAGGGTTGGGTCAGATGAAAGCCAGGAGTCCAGAAGGCAATGCAGGTTTCCCAAGCTGCCTCCCAGAGTGTGCATCAGTAAAGCTGCAGTGAGGGCAGAGTTAGGACTTAGACGCAAGTACTGTGAATGAGGGCATCTGCAAATGGGTAGGAGTAGCAAAGAGCCATACTGGTTAACAACTCATCCCCAACTTTACCCTGAAAGCCTTGATTTGTAGCATTTGCCAATTTCCAGGCAGATTTCGAGTTGTAAAATCAAGTTATATTATGCTGTGCCAAAATCTGCCCCCAAAGGAATCATTTTAAAAGAGGGAAATTTAATAAATTTAGTAATTATCCCTGAGGATTATCAACTTATATGTTGTAGATGTCATTATAAATGGAAATAGACCAATCAGCATGCAGTGAATTAATCCAGAGCCAATGGAAATGTCTTAAAATTCCCTTAAATACAGCATTCATATTATCAAGAGTACAATGATATGCCTAAAGAATGAATAAAAAATATTCTAACACATGCAAAGGGTATTTTTGGTATGTTATACAATTTCTAGTGAGACATTAGAAGCAATTCTGTAACTCAACTTTAAGAAAGCTAATGTGCTTTGGAAAAATATTAGATACTTATAAATGGATTACATTAATAACAATGATACTGATATAAAAAATGCATGTAAAATATTTACATAAACTTGTTTCATAATGTAGAGTGAGAAAAATAATTCTAAATAAGTTGATGCTGAGGGTGGGCTTTGTGGCACAGGGGGTTAAATCTCTGCCATCCCATACTAGAGCGCCAGATTCAATGCTAGCTGTCCTGCTTCTGCTCCAGATCCCTGCTAATGCACCCTGGAAGCAGGGAATGATGGCCCAAGTGCTTGGGCCCCTCTCATCTTTGTGGGAGACTCAGATCAAGCTCCTTGCTCCTGGCTTTTGGCTGGCCCAGCCTCGGCCATTGTGGCCATTTGGGTAGTGAACCAACAGATAGAAGAGCTCTTTCTCTTTCCATCTCTCCCTGTCAATCTGCCTTTCAAGTAAATAAAATAAATCTTTTAAAAAAATAAAAATGAATTTATATTTGACTATATCATTTACTTGGCAGACTGCTGGTTTCTGGCCCAGTATTAGTTCTCTCTTAAGAAATCCTGGTTTTATTTGGGACAGTAATGTGCTAAGTCTATATTTCTTAGCTTCCTTGGGATATGGCCATATACCTGAGTTCTGGTCATGAGATTCAAATGTTAAGTGTTGTTCAGGTCTTTGGGAAAGCTTGTAAATTAAAAAGGTTTCTTTGTAGTTGCTTATGTGGAAAAACCTTCTTATCATTTCTAATTTTATGGTAAGAATACCAACAGTATATATTGATCCCAAAGCTCTCTTGAGACCCAAAACTGGATGTTACATTCAACTATCTAGAATATTGCCATTTGAATATACTTCAAATTCAGCATGCCTAAAACTACTCATTTTCCTCATTTACTTTTTTTTTTTTTTTTTTGACAGGCAGAGTGGACAGTGAGAGACAGAGACAGAGAGAAAGGTCTTCCTTTTGCCGTTGGTTCACCCTCCAATGGCCGCCGCGGTTGGCGCGCTGCGGCCAGCGCACCGCGCTGATCCAAAGGCAGGAGCCAGGTGTTTATCCTGGTCTCCCATGGGGTGCAGGGCCCAAGGGCTTGGGCCATCCTCCACTGCACTCCCTGGCCACAGCAGAGAGCTGGCCTGGAAGAGGGGCAACCGGGACAGGATCGGTGCCCCGACCGGGACTAGAACCTGGTGTGCCGGCGCCGCTAGGCGGAGGATTAGCCTATTGAGCCGCGGCGCCGGCCCTCATTTACTTTTAAGGACATCTATTTGAAAGGAAACATTATAGAGAGAGGACGAGACTGAGATCTTTTATGTGCTGGTTCACTCTCCAAATGTCCACAATGGCCAGGACTGGGTCAGGCCAAAGTTAGAAGCCAGGAACTCCATCTGGGTCTCCCATGTGGGTGGCAAGAACTCAGATAGTTGGGGTCACCATCTATCTCCCGGACACATTAGCAGAAAGTTGGATCAGAAGTGCAGATTAGCTGGGACATGAACATCTCAGGCAGGGGTGAATCTACTGCATACAACACTCACCCCTTTCTGTATTCTTTATTCAATTTTATGGCATTACCTACTACTCTATCCAAAAGAAGCCTGAGTCATCCTACATGTCTCCCTCTCCCTTCATCTCCAAATTTTATCAGTCCTGAAGGCTTTCTCCTAAACACCTCTCTGGGTCATTCCAGTACTACTATCTTAAGGGAGGACATCACTATATACTATATGGATTATAGTAATTTCCAATTTGTGTCCAGACCCAGTTCTAATACTCCACTTTCCAGACTCCAGACAAGGTGATTCCAGTATTTTGAAGTTTTCCTTAAAACATTTCAATGACTCCTCTCTAGTTAGGTTTTCTATCGTCTCTATAGTATCATTCCCTAACTTTGCCCACCTGACAAACTCCTGCTCATCTTTGATGGCCTAACTTAAGTCTTTCATTGTAAACTCTCTTCTGTCCAATTCAGTCATTTTCTCACTTCTGTCTCTAAAGTATCTCATGTCTTAGGTAAGTATTAGATCACTTCTCACTCTGCTATGCAATTTTTGGTCTGCTTCCCTCTCTTTAATTGCATCTATTCATCTGTGTAGATCCAGGAACTAAAAAGTGTTTCCCAGATATTTCCTTCCTTCCTTTTATTTTCTACCTCACAAATAAGTTTTTCCAAAAGCTTTTTTAAACTGGAAGGGAAAATTAAAAACCTAGAATTCTAGTTTAAGCACTGTCCTTTATTTAGTTATCAGTCTATACAGTAGAAACATCTTGGAATTTAGAGTCAAAATGTCTGGGTTTTGCTCTTTGCTGTGTAAGCTTACATAAATTATTTGATCTGAGTTTTAGTTTCCTCAGCTAAAAAACAGGGGTCAAACACCAAATTTACCAATTACAAATAGTAAGTGATTAATGTAAGAAAAGTATTGAAAGGTAAATTAGACATACAGGAGTCACTACTGTGACAGCAAAATACTTGAAAAGTATTTTCAAAGTTACTTTGTAACATACTTAGTAATAATATAGCACCTGTGAGTTAACATTTTGATAAATATTTTATATATTTCACTTAACGTTCATAACAATTTCATCACATACCCTGTATTATTTTCATATTCAAAAATTCACACTAAATATTTACTATGTGCCAAGCACTATGACCATTTGGTAGAAATGTAAATGGAGGCCGTGGTGGTTAAATAACTTGTCCAATGTCACACAGCTTTTAAGTGGCCAAGATGGAATCAGAACTCAGCCAGCTAGCTACCATTTTAAGGGTTCTAAAAATACAAACCCATTTTATTTTGGAAAAATTTAAAAAACATATGGCCATGTAAACATGAGGGTACTTTAAAACATTCATGGAAAACAGAACAAAAAACGTTTATTTTGGTGTGCTTTCTCATAATGTACATGTTCCATGAACTTTTTGAAGACCCTTCATATACATGGTTTTCAAATTTTTTTGCACCAAAGTAAACAGTTTTAAAATCCATTTTCCATGAACTTTATGAAGTAGCCTCTCAGCTACAATGCTGATTTTGCTGGTGCTGTGGTGTAGGTTAAGCCTCTGCCTGCAGTGCCAGCATGCTACATAGGTGCTGGTTCAAGTCCCAGCTGTTCCACTTCTGAGCCAGCTCCCCGGAAATGTGCCTGGGAAAGCAGGGGAAGATGGCTCAGGATCTTGAGCCCCTGCACCGATATGGAAGACATGGAGGAAGTTTCAGGTTCTTGGCTTCCATTTGAGGAGTGATCCAGAGGATAGATCTCTCCTTTCTTTCTTTCTCTATTTCTGCCTTTCAAATAAATAATCTTTATTTTTAAAAAATCCCATTTTTAAAAAAAAACTGAGAGGCAGTACTGATATAAATGAAAACTATATATTTAAGAGATTAGGCCTGCACCACGGCTCAATAGGCTAATCCTCTGCCTTGTGGCGCCGGCACACCGGGTTCTAGTCCCAGTTGGGGCACCGGATTCTGTCCCGGTTGCTCCTCTTCCAGGCCAGCTCTCTGCCTAGGCCTGGGAGTGCAGTGGAGGATGGCCCAAGTCCTTGGGCCCTACACCCCATAGGAGACCAGGATAAGCACTTGGCTCCTGGCTTCGGATCAGCGAGATGCGCCGGCCGCAGCGGCCATTGGAGGGTGAACCAAGGGCAAAAGGAAGACCTTTCTCTCTGTCTCTCTCACTGTCCACTCTGCCTGTCAAAAAAAAAAAAAAAAAAGTATAAAAATGTAACCAGGCATATCTAAGAAATGCCATTATCAGTAATAGTATAATTATAACAAAGAATGGGAAACATTTAACCAATTTACTCTGTTATGGGTTGAATTTTCTCCACCCAAAATTCATGTGCTTCCTGAAACCCCTCAAAAGGGATCTTGGTTGGATCCAGGGTCCCTGTAGCTGTAATGACTTATTATTAAGTTATAGTGAAGTACGGTCAGCTCTTAATTCACTATGACAGGTGTCCTCAAGGGAAGAAGAAACACCTGAGGGGAGGCCAGCTGCTTCTGACAAAGGCAGAGACTGACGCTGCAGCTGCAAGCCGAAGACTACCAAGGGCTGCTGGCAACCACGAGAAGCTAGGAAAGAGGAAGGAAGGATTGTCCCCTGTTTCAGAGGGATCGCGGCCTTATTAAACCCTTGATTTTGTCCACCCAGCCACGAATACCTCAAGGCAATACTAATCAATGTCTCATTTTCTCCATTTCCTTATTTTCTTCACTGTACTTGTCATTCTACAAAATGCGGGTTTTTCTTTTTTGACTTATTGGTAATCTTGCCAAGGGCCTGCTAAATCTTTGCAAGATGAGCTCTTATCTTGTTCATCTTTGGCCATCACTTGGAGGAACTCCTAGCAGATGACAGGCCCTCAGGAAGTGTTTGTGAAAGGGCGAACAAACTACGCCAACTACAAACCAGTCACTGTATGAAGGACATGTGTGACAAGGAAGGAAGAGAATTTTATAAAGCATAATAATATTTCCGTTTGATTTAGCTTCAAGGTAAATCCCCTTCTGGGGCATTCTCAGCTACCATGCTTTATTTCCTTCCTTATTTTTCCATGAGTACATTTCTTTGAATTGAAATGTGGGAGTAACACCGGTTACTTCATAGGAAAATATAAAGAAACACGATTAACTTGAAAATTAGAAAAAAATTACCTGGCATTATGGAAATTTGATGAGTCAAGATTTTCAAGATTGAAAATCACAGGAATGAATTAGGACAAACACACCAGAAGCTATCCCTTTCACAACAAATTTATAGTAATGAGAGGTGAAAAGTTCCTTTAGAAATATACTATTTGCAACTCTCATTATTCCCAAACTCCAAGGGAACTTCGCTAAGGAATGGCGTGTTCACACAAATTCTCACCGACAGGGAGTTAAAAATCAGTAGTCCCGGAACCACACTGTGGCATAGAGCATGGCTACCAGTTCGAGTCCCAGCTGCTCCACTACCGATCCAGCTCTCTGCTGTGGCCCCCGTGGGAGACCCAGAAATATTCCTGGCTTCAGCTTGGCACAGCTCCGCTGTTGCGTCCAACTGGGGAGTGAACCAGCGGATGGAAGACCTCTCTGTCTCTGCCTGTGCTTCTCTGTAACTCTGCCTCCCTCATGGGAGACCCGGAAGAAGCACCTGGCTCCTGGCTTCGGATCAGCGCAGCACCAGCTGTGGCGGCCATTTTGGGAGTGAACCAACGGAAGGAAGACCTTTCTCTCTCCCTCGGTCTATAACGCTACCTGTCAAAAAAAAAAAATTTAGTTTCATTGTTTTAAAGATTTATTTATTTTATTTGTAAAAGCTACAAAGAGGCAGAGGGGGAGGAAGGAGAAGGGAGGAGGGAGGGGAAGGAAGGAGGAAGGAGGAGGGAGAGGGAGGGAGGAGGAGGGAGAGGGAGGGAGGAGGAGGGAGAGGGAGGGAGGAGGAGGGAGAGGTCTTCCATCTTTTAGTTTACTCCCCAATTGGCCGCAATGGCAGGAACTACGCCAATACGAAGCCCGGAGCCAGAAGCCTCTTCCAGGTCCCCCACGCGTGGGATGCAGGGACCTGAGGACTTGGGCCATCTTCTATTGCTTTCCCAGGCCATAGCAGAGAGCTGGATTGGAAGTGGAGCAGCTGGGACTCCAACCGACGCCCATTTGGGATACACTCTGCAGGCGGCGGCTTTACCTGCTACGCCACAGCGCCGGCCCCAATAAATAAAAAAAAAAAAAAAAAAAAAATCAGCAGTCCCCACAAAGACACCCACCCCTCAATACCAACCATAAAGAAATCATCCTTCCGATAGGCCAGAAAAGTCTGGTCAAACCCGAACGCCTGCGCCTCCATTCTGCCCAGCATCGACCTGGGACCGACAAGGAATAAAAGTCATCTTAGGGCGAACACCCACCCAGGACGCACAATCTGCGAGTTCCACCCACGCGACCCGCCTGCCCGCCCGTGACAGCAGCTTCGCGGTTTCACTCAGGATGGCGCCACCGCATCCTCTCACACGGCCTGCGCCGGGCTCAACGCCTCCACGGCCGCGGAAGCCAGGGGGCTCGTCTCTCCCTACTGCGTCGCGCCTCACCACTGCCGAAGCCGGCTGGTGATCTCCCGGGCGCTCAGGAACTGGAAGGTTCTCTGAGGCAGGAACCTGAAATAGTAGCCACCCGAGGTCCTCGGCTCTCCGGACGCCATGGTGCACTCCGCCCCGCCGGCGTTGATTCGGTTTCCATAGAGACGCCGCGGCCGTCGGGTCCGCGCGGCGCTTCGGGGGGCGGGGCGACGCGTTGTGGGCGGGGCGAAGGGTGCGCGCCTGGAAGCGGCGCTGGTGGTGGCTGAGCCGGAGAGAACGCCTTGGCTTTTGCAGGTGCTGGGCAAAGGCCGCACACGTCCCCCTTGCCCAGCGGGGAAACGGGTGTTTAGGGATGGGGAAAAACTGCCACTGTTTATAAATGACCCAGCGAGGGTTAGTGTTCAAGATGACTCAAACGTTTCTGAGGAAAAGGATTAATTTGAGTTAATCAGGTTTATCTGTTTTGGTAAGACAGATGTCTGTGTAACTACTTGGGAAACTTCACTTTCACCATCTGGTTCATTTTTACTTTGAAGGCTTACACATGTTTTCATACACTGCATTTCAACCTGTTTAATTAGAAACATTTTTTATCGGAAATTGCCTTTTGTATCTATAGTTTTGGTTGTTGATTTTTGTCTATTCACAGTGCATCTGGGATTAGAATGTGAGATAGTTCTTTTCCTCCTCTTTCGTAACTTCCTTTCAGTTTCCCTTGGTCATTCAGAACTGCTTTTTTTTTTTTTTTAATATTTTAAAACATTTAAAAAGATTTTATTTATTTGAAAGGCAAAGTGACACAGAGGGAGATATCTTCCATCTGCCATCTCACTCCCCAAATGGACACAACAGTTGAGACTGGGCTAGGCAGGGGCCGGGAACCAGGAACTCCATTTGGGTGTGGGGGTCAGGGGTCCAAGCACTTGGGCCATTCTCCGCTGCCTTCCCAGGCACATTAGTAGGGAGCTACATTGGAAGTGGAGCAGGTAGAACTTGAGCTGGAGCTCTGATATGCAATGCCAGCATATCAAGACAGTGTAAACCCCTGCACCACAACCCTATTTATTTACTGTTCATTTATTTGAAAGGCAGAGAGTGAGTGTACCTATCTGCTAGTTTACTTCCCAAATGCCTGCATTAGCCAGGGTTGGACAAAGCCAAAGCCAAGAGTCCAGAAGTTCATCTGGGTCTCCCATGAGGGTGGCAGGGACCCACGTGCTGAAGCTGTCACCGGCTTCCTCCCAGGGTATGCAGAAGGAAGCTGGAATTGGGAGGGGATCTGGCACTGGAGCCCAGGCAGTCAGATGATATAAGCATCCCAAGTAGTGTTTTAACTGCTGTGCCAAATACTGTACCCCCCATCTTGGTTATTCCTTTTCTTTTTTAAAGCTTTATTTCTTTTTTAAGATTTATTTATTTGAAAGTCAGAGTTACACAGAGAGAGGAGAGGCAGAGAGAGAGAGGTCCTCCATGTGATGGTTCACTCCCCAGATGACTTATCCGAAGCCAGGAGCCAGGAGCCTCTTCTGGGTCTCCCACATGGTGCAGGGGCCCAAGGGCTTGAGCCATCTTCTACTGCTTTCTCAGGCCATAGCAGAGACGGGGATTGGAAGTGGATCAACCGGGTCTCAAACCGGCACCCATGGAATGGTGGTGCTTCAGGCCAGGGCGTTAACTCGCTAAGCCACAGCACCGGCCCGATTTGTTTATTTATTTGAAAGGTAGAATACAGAGAGGAAGGGAGGAAGAGAGAGAAGATATCTTCCATACACTGGTTCACTCCCCAGAAGGCTGAAACCCGGGAACCAGGATCTTTATCCAGGTCTCCCACTTGAGTGGCAAGAGCCCAAATACTTGGGTCATCTGCTTTCCCAGGCGCATTAGCAACAGCCTTAACAGCAACAGGAGAGAGGGAGAGCGAAAGAAACGCACACACGCAGCTCTTGTGGGCTAGCATGCGCACACACAAACACAGAAAGAGAAAGCGATATTCTTTTTCATGGTTTAGTATTCCTTTGCCTTACCATACCACAATTTATCCTTTGGGGTTCCACCTTGAGATAAAAAAAGCATTCATCTTATTACTTCTAGTTCAATTCCACTGTGATCAGCAAATATACTGATTATGATTTCAACTCTTTGACAGTTCCTTTACGGCTTGTACTTGATTTTGATGAACAGCCTATGTATACTTGAAAAGAATATGCATTTTGTAGTTGTATGTTATCTGGTATATGTGAGTTAAGATAGTTATTTTCTGTGAATCTTTCACATCTTTGTAGATATTGAAATATCATAGATATCTAATAGTTACTGAGAGAGGAAGATTAACATCTGTAGGAATGCTTGTAGATTTGTCCATTTCAACATTTTATTGACACAAATATTTGTCATTTCTTACTGTTGTAAATGACTTTTGATCAATATGAAGTATCCATTTTTTGTCTGTTGTGTAATATTTGTGCCTGAAAGTCTACTTTACCTGTTGTTAATATAGCTACCCCAAACTATACCCTGTATAGGCTGAATTGCATGATTTGTTTTTCCATTCTTTAATTTATATTCTTCCTGTATCCTTATGGTTAAAGAGTATTACTCCTAAAGAATACATTTTTAAACATCAAACCTTGGTCTTTTAAAATAGATTTTGTCCTTTTACATTATTGGTATGGTTAACTTTTTTTAAAAAATTTATTTGAAAGGGAGGGTTATAGAGAGGCTGAGGCAGAGAGAGAGAGGAGAGGTCTTCCATCTGCTGGTTCACTCCCCAGATGGCTGCAATGGCTAGAACTGTGCTTTTCTGAAGCCAGGAGACAGGAGCTTCTTCCAGGTCTCTCACACAGGTGCAGGGACCCAAGGACTTGGGCCATCATCTACTGCTATCCCAGGCCATAGCTGAGAGCTGGATTGGAAGTGGAGCAGCCAGGACTCAAACTGGCACCCATATGGGATGCTGGCATTGCTGGCTGTGGCTTTACCCACTATGACACAGTGCCAGCCCCCAATTACATACATATTAGAACTTTTAAATGTGTCTTGTACATCTCTTAGCCTCAGTTATACCTTTGTCAATCTTTTGTTTCTCCTTGTACTTTAGTTTTTTCACTCTTTTGATCAGATTTTAAGTAAATAATCCCATTTCTGACCAATTCAAATATTTTATTTCAGATATTTTATTTTTCAGTTCTAGAATGTCCATCTTTGTCTTATTTAATGGGTTTTATTCTATGCATTTATTTTTTTAAAGATTTTTATTTGAAAGGTAGAGTTACAGAGAGGAGAGAGAGAGGTCTTCCATCCGCTGGTTCACTCCCTAAATGGCCACAAAGGTTGGAGCTGGGCTGATCTGAGGCCAGGAGCCAGGAGCTTCTTCCCCGTCTCCCTTGCAGGTGCAGGGGCCCAAGTACTCAGGCCATCTTCCACTGCTTTCCCAGGCCATAGCAGAGAGCTGGATCAGAAGAGGAGCAGCTGGGACTAGAACTCGTGCCCATATGGGATGTCGGCACTGCAGATGGAAGCTATAGCCTACTACGCCACAGCGTTGGCCACTCTATTTATTTTTAAGTATGTATTTGACAGAGAAAGAGAGAGAGAGATTCTATCTGCTGGTTCAGTCCCCAAATGCCCACAACTGCTGAGACTGGGCTGGGCTGAAACTGGAAGCAGGGAACTCAATCTGAGTCTTAGATGGCGAGAACCAAGTTACTTGAGCCATCACTGCTGCCTCTCAGGGTCCACATCAGCAAGAAGCTGAAGACAGGAGCTTGCCGGGTATAGATCCTGGGGACTCTGACATGAAACACAAGCATCTTAACTGATGTCCACTATGCAAAATGGCTGCCCCTGACCTATTAAATTCTCCATTTTTGTCATTTATAGAATGCAGGCTTTTCTTTACATTAGACAGAATTATTTTTAAATCTTTGAGATCTTCACTATCAGGATGATTTGGGGGCCTCCATCTTTCCACATATTTAACAACTTTTTTTTATATGAGACATGCATATTTAAAAAACGTAAGAGATCAAGTAGGCATTATCACCTACCGGGAAGTACTATTTGCTCTGTTAAATGAATAGCTAAAAACATTAGTCTGGGATCTACCAGGGTCAGGACTGGGTTATAGTCCAGGACTGGGTTTTATATATATAGTTATAGTATAGTGTGACTGAACAGAGTTGTGTGTCTCTTGTTCCTGTATCTTGGACATGGCTCCTCCAGGCTTTTGACTGAAAATCTAACAGATCTCTGCCTTCTCAGCCCCAAAAGATGAGAAGATTCATTTCTGCCTTTCAGAGCTTTTAAGAATATTCTTTAATCCTCCACACTCTTCACCCTTGAATTCTAGCAAATTTCTTCAGGGTAAGGCTGAATGTATATTTAATGAAGGTCCCTTTCTTCTAGTAGCACTCTACCTTCTAAGCACTATGACGTCATGGAAGATTTCATTCTGTGCTTTGGAAGCCACTGGCTGAGTAATCCAGCATCCTAAACAAAGCCCCGAGGCTTTGGAAAAGTTCTTTGTAAACATGACTACGTTTGAAGGCCCTCCTCTTCCTTCCCTGCATGACCACCAAAAGTCAGCTGATCTTGAGTTTGCACTTCAGTCAATAAATGACCTTATTGGAGAAAAGGTTTTGTAAACAGCAGCCCATATTGGAAGGATTCCAGCAATATAAATTGAGTTCAGTGAATCTTGGATGGTATCTAGGAATTTGTATTTTTAACATCTTCTTTGGTTAAGTTTGATGTAAGTTTTCTAGAACATTCAATAAACAAAAATCCCACACTTTCTTTAAAACTTAAGTTAAATATCTCATGAAAAAATTTATTCCAATGCTTTTATCTTCTGTGAGAAGTACTGAAGGAGAGTTATGGCAAAAATCTGCATCAGTGGGGCCTCCTCTGTGCTGTGGCGTAGTGGGTTAAGCCTCCACTGTGGTGCTGGCATCCCATATGGGCACTGGTTCATGTCCCGGCTGCTCCTCTTCCAATCCAACTCTGCTATGGTTGGGAAAAGCAGTAGAAGATGGCCAAAGAGGGCTGGCGCTGTGGCGTTAGTGGGTTAAAGCCCTGGCCTGAAGTGCTGGCATCCCATAGGGGGGCCAGTTGTAGTCATGGCTGCTCCACTTCCAATCCAGCTCTCTGCTATGGCCTGGAAAAGCAGTAGAGGATGGCCCAAGTCCTTAGGCCCCTGCCCCATGTGGGAGACCTGGGGGAGGCTCCTGGCTCCTGCCTCCTGGCTTTGGATCGGCACAGCTCCAGCCATTGCAGCCATCTGGGGAGTGAACCACCAGATGGAAGACCTCTCTCTCTCTCTCTCCGCCTCACTGTAATTCAGACTTTCAAGTGAAAACAAATAAAAAATCTTTAAAAAAAATGATGGCCCCTGCACCTGGGTGGGAGACCCAGAAGAGGCTCCTGGCTCCTGGCTTCAGATCGGTGCAGCTCTGGCCATTGTGGTCATCTGGGGAGTGAACCAGTGGATGGAAGACCTCTCTCTCTGTAATTCTTTCAAATAAATAAAATAAATTTAAAAAAATTTTTTAAAATCTGTTTCTATTAAACTTCTATACTTTAAAATAGTCCAGTTTTAATCAAAATAACCTTTTATGAAATCATAATTAAATCATACTCATAATTTCTTTTATGAAATCATAATTAATTACTGTTGGACAAAAGTATAGGTTGCTGTAGCAGAGCCTTGCTGCTCAAAATGTGGTCTCCAGACCAGCAGTGTTGACATCATTTGGGAACTTGTGAGAATGCAGAATTTGTGGTTCCACTTCAGACCTCATGAATCAGAATCTATTCTTCAACAGCTCTCTTCAGGTGCTTCACATGTACATTAAAGGAGAACTGCTGGTCTAGACGATACCGGCCTGCTATATGTATCAGACTTTGGGAAACGGTATGTCCTCTACTTGTCCTCACTCTTAACTACTTCCTAGGCTCCCTTCAAGTTTCAGGTTCCAAGTCTCTTCTCTAGAGAGTCCTTTTCCCCTCCCTCCATCCCTCCCTCTCTTCCTTCCATCTTTCCTTCCTTCCATCTTTCCTTCCTCTTTTTTTTTCTTTTTCTTCATTTTTTGGTAAAGAAAAAGCTTTATATCTCTCTTTAGAAAAAATTTTTTAAAAGTTATTATCATTTTTTAAAAATAGAAATGAAAAGGCCATTGAAACATCCTATGTGTTTTTCATTTTTTTTTTTTAATATCCCAAAACATATAAACAATCTCTATCACCAATCTAAGCAAAAAAACTTTTGAAGTCTTTAAGCAGAAGTTTCTGGAGAAAAGTCCTGTGGATTATCTGCAGCTGTGATTGCTCCACATCACTCTCTGACTTCATAAGGCATCACTAGTTATGTAATCCCCGAAACATCTATAAACCACTGGCTGCACCTAGATTTTGGTCTGCCTTACCAAGGAAGGAGCTATTTTTGGTGATATGTGTGACTAGAACCCATCTAATCTAGCGTTTGTGCTTTTTTTGTTTGTTTGTTTCTATCTTGGTCTGTTTTGATTATTTTTCTCATTTTGTTTAGTTCGCTTTTTTCCACCTTTTCTTTTTTCACCCATTTTGTCTTTTTTTTTTTTTGCATTTTCTCATTAGTATTATTAGTGTAGTTAATGTGAGTTTGCTTTTTTTTTTTTTTTGCAGTTTTCCTCTTTTTTGTTTTCAGCTTTATTTAGATAGCACTTAGTCTTGCTGCTTAGTTTCATTAGTGTGGCTGGTGATGTATGTTAGTCATATTAGCAGTCCCCTTGTTATCCCTTTCTTTTTTTATTAGATATTGAGGTAAGGGTAGTGGATTAGTTAGTATTCGTTGACAGAGTAGTTTAGAGAGAGTAGTCTTTAGATAGAGTAGATATGTGGATCCCAGGATGGAAGGCCCTGGGCCTTCTAGCATGAAGCTGATGCTCTTGATGGGTTCCACATCCTGTACACCATCTGCCCGGGCAGCTACAGCCTGGTGAAGCTCCCATTCCACTTTGCAGCTGGGAAGAACGTGGCTGTCAAAGTGCTAGGCAGAACTGCAGCAAGCTCTTTAGCGCAAGGAATCTGGAGGCGAAAGCGCCACAAAACATCAGGCCCTTCAGCTCAGGGAATCTGGAGGAAGCAGCGGCTGTCACGAAGACCCTACATCATGAGAGCATCGTCCAGCTCCTGGAGGTGAGGCACACACGTGAGCACGCATGTCTAGTGACAGAGCTCGTGAGCAGGAGCCATCTCTGGCCTAGGTGATGCTGCAGGGCAGCTTGCAGGAGGCCCAGGTCAAGTCCATGTTCAACCAGACCCTGCCGGCTGTGCACTACTGCCATGCGAGCTGCCTGGCGCACAGGGACCTGAAGTTGGACAATCTGCTATTGGACGTGCACATGACTGTCAAACTGGCAGACTTTGGGATGAGCTGACAGCTGGCTGAAGGACAACTGGTGAGCAGGTTTTGCGGGACCCCACAGCCCTGTGCCCCTTGAGCATTTCTGCCGGAGGACTAGGACACCTTCAAGGCTGATATCTGGAGTCTAGAGGTGATCCTGTTCCCCACCATGGCAGCAATGCCTCCCTTCTGTGGGAGGAACCTGGACGAGCCCAGGACTGTGTCTTGTGTGGTTGCTCCCTGCTGCAGTGTCCAGTTTGCTCAGCCCTCAAGGACCTTCTAGGATGGCTGCTAACCTTGGAAATGGCCTAGGAGAGGCCCGCGCCGGAGCTTGTGCGGAACCACCGGCGGGCCCACCCGCCACCCCTGGAACAGCCTTCTCTTCCGGGGGAGGAGTGATGGTCCCCACTGAAGGACTCTTTCTTCCAAATCTAACAGTAAAACGGCTGCTCCCCCGAGACGGATCGGCGCTCTTGCATTCTCCAGACACAGAACGGGGGCTCCAGGCTCCAGCTTGAGCAGGCAGTCGTCTCATCTCATACACCTGTGCGTGGGCAGCCGCCGGGGCCGCTGCGGCCGCTGCGAGACGAGAGGCTGGGGTCGCTGCTGGGGTCTCGGAAGCCGCTGTCCTCCAGGATCCCACTTCTAGCTTCTTCTCCGCGGCAGTGGATGGGGCGGGCGTCTCCATCTCGGCCTTTCACTGTCCTGAATGCTACCTGAGGGAGACAAAAGTTTGCCTCTAGCACGCAAGTGGCCTCGTGGGCCTGCATCCCGACTTGGCTGGCGCCGCGGCTGCCACCTCAGGCCGAGGTGGGCCCGGCACGGGCGGGGACCGAGGGGGATCGGCAGGTGCCCCGTGCCTCCCCAGGCTCCCGGACTCACTCTGCCTGCTTCTTCCCGCCTGCCCCCTTCATTTTTAATTTACTTATAGACAGGCAGAGACAAGGGGCAGGGAGGGGTCCCAACTGCTGAGCAGGCACTTAGTTGTACTAAAGAAAAGCTGACTAATACACTGACCTACTTTGTTTATGTGAGCAATACAAATGATTTGACTCTGTTATCCCGGTTAAATTTTTGTTGTTCGCCATAAGCACATTTGCTGCCTCCTTTTTTTTTTTTTTTTTTTTTTAATTTTTTTTTTGACAGGCAGAGTGGACAGTGAGAGAGAGACAGAGAGAAAGGTCTTCCTTTTGCCGTTGGTTCACCCTCCAATGGCCGCCGCGGTAGCGCGCTGTGGCCGGTGCACCACGCTGATCCGAAGCCAGGAGCCAGGTGCTTCTCCTGGTCTCCCATGGGGTGCAGGGCCCAAGCACTTGGGCCATCCTCCACTGCACTCCGGGGCCACAGCAGAGAGCTGGCCTGGAAGAGGGGCAACCGGGATAGAATCCGGTGCCCCGACCGGGACTAGAACCCGGTGTGCCGGCGCTGCAAGGCGGAGGATTAACCTAGTGAGCCGTGGCGCCGGCCGCCTCCATGTATTTAATTTAAAACAATTTGAGCTCTTAGAGATTATCTTTAAGTAGACAACATTTTATAAGTTTAATTTATAGGTAATTTATTTTTAAAAATTTATAAATTAAGTGAATTTTAATTTTATTAAATATGTGGATGGTTGCTTATGTATGAAGTTAACTTACAGGCTTTAACCATAGTTACAGTGTAGATTTTAGGGCCAAGCTGTTGTGCCCTTCTTTCTGCCCCTTGATAATTGTGTGAAAGTAACTTGACTAGTTATCGCGTGTGCGTCTCAGTTTCCTCATCTGGGTAGCTGCACGCGTTCACTGAGGAAAGGCAGCTATGTTTTCATGTTGGTGCTAGTTGTGTGCTGAGTACAGGAGCATCATTACTCTTGCCTCATTAACTTGGACTTTGGCATAGCGACATCCTGTGGTTTATGATTGCCAGTAGATCTGCCAGCAGTTGAAAGGTACCGTGGCAAAGAAAGGGTTAAGTCTGAGTGCCAGAAAGAATTCTGGAAGATGCATTGAGTTGGGTGGGGCACAGGGGGAAGGGATTGGGTGGAGTTAAGGCCCCAGGAAGATATAAACAAGTAGGGGCTGGAATTTGTCTCAGTTCTCTGACAGATCTACTGTTTTTTGACATTTAATTTAAAGCTTTTTAGGGCTGTCAAGAAAAGCAGTTCCTTTGCCTTTCTAATGACTGGGTACAACTCATGTCAATTTTAGTTTGCTTTCTATAAAAATACATTTTATTGAAAAATCCTGTTTTTTGGTTTACATTTGTTTAAACAAAATTTATGAAATGTTACAAAACAAGGTAGCCAAATTTCATTGCTACTCAAATCAATTTGGCCCACGCCCAGCACTGGGTTCAGGGAGGGGGTAGGGGTAGGGTCTAAGGCCCAGCCAGGGGCCGTAACTATTGGCTGAGATGGAAGAAAACACTTCAGAGATAAAGTAGGGGTCTAGTCCAGGGAAATCAGCGCACAGAAATAGGGTTGTAATGGAGGGGGTGGCTCTGATTATTATTTACATGTTTTTCATTATGGGTACACCTACTGATAAACCTATACTTAATCCAGGCCCTGACTGGGAGTGCTTGAAGATAAGGACTGTTGAGCTGGTTCACACTGTTGTGTGTTAAAATGGAATTCCAGTCAGGGACCCTCCATACTAACAGTGATCAGCATCTTATCAGGCTCCCCGCCCTTTAGCCCTTTATCTGCCATTCCTCATCTTCTAAGGGGCCATGGCCCAGTGGTGTTTCTCCTTTGGAGCCATGGCTATACTTGTCAGGTCCGGTCAGTGACTGTCCTCAATGACCCTTTGTCAGCGTAATTATACATCTAGCTTCTTGGGAAGGCACAGCCACTTTCAAGCCACAGGTGAACACTGCAATGTCAGGGAGCTGCAGGGGGTTGGAATGAGGGATTCCCAATCGGGCAGGTCTCTTTGCAGATCCCAGATAACAAATTCCTAGGATTTTACTTTTGTTTTTCCAGAAGTGGTGTTGTTGATGCTGTAAAAGATTGTTGTGATTTGTATTAAAAAGCACAGAAAGCACAAGAACTTTGCAAAAGCAGCTCATGATGTTCTTCAGACATGCACTTGAATAATTATCATCATAGATCGGATAAGAGATGTACAAATGTGTGCATTCACCTTTTTTGGCTATTGGACCACACAGTTCTCAAGTGCATGTACTTTTTAGTTTTGTAGCTCATTGGGAATGTTCTAAAATAACTTGGTTTGAGTATGATGTAAAGGCAAGTAGACCTGCATAGGTGGCATTTGGATTTTTTTTTTCTCATCTGCAGCTCCCTTCTTCTTTCCCTACTGTACACATAGAATATCTGTAGACTCTCAGGTGCATCCAGGTTTCTAATCTCCAAATAAGCATACATTTTCTCTCATTCATTCAGCCAACAGAGATGGTGGGTTGTGAGGATTAGTGAGTTGATAGACCAGAGGGCTTAGAAAAGACTCTAGCACACAGAGAAGTGCTCAAGTATTAGCCATTGTTATTACTTACTAGACACTCATTATTTGCAAAGGAGTTTTAAGTGCTGGAAGTTTCAGTAGTTACAGAGCAGTCTTCTAAAAGCTTTTGCAATGGAAAGGGAGACAGAATATGTACAACACAGCCAGAGCAACTGTTTAAGAAACAATCTGATCAGGCCCTGTGGTATTAAAACTCCAAGCACTTTGGCCTCAGAATCAGCTCTGAAGGCATTTGGATCTGGCTGAAGAACCCATGAGAATATTTTAGGCATGGAAAGCCAAGACACTCTGGCAAAAAACAAAAACAAAAACAAACAAACAAACAAAACAAACCTAAATGAAAGATCTCTGCAAGTGAGATCCCAGCGGAAAGAACAGGCCATCAAAGAAGGAAGTACCTTTCTCTGAAGGGAGGAGAGAACTTCCACTTTGACTATGACCTTGTCAGAATAAGATCGAAGTCCGCGAACTCAAAAGGCTTCCATAGCCTTGGCAACTCATGGCAAGAGCCTAGGGTGATTACTGACGCCATAAACAAGAGTGTCAATTGTTAAGTCAACAACAGGAGGCACTGTACACTTACTCCCCATGTAGGATCTCTATCCTTAATATGTTGTACAATGTGAATTAATGATATAACTAGTACTCAAACAGTACTTTACACTTTGTGTTCTGTGGGGGTGCAAACTGTTGAAATCTTTACTTAATATATACTAAATTGATCTTCTGCATATATATATATATATATATATATATATATATATATATATATAACCTCCAGTCCTTACCAGGCCAATAGTGGCCTGGTCTCTGCTTACCTCTTGAGCCCATCTTGCAGCAAGGTCTCTTGTTTTCTAAACTTCAGTTATAGTGGGTTTTTCATTTCCTAGAATTGAAGCTCCATGCAGGAAAGATTTTTTTCTTCTGGTTTTGTTTAGTGATGAAGCTGGAACACTTCAGATGATATCTGGCACACAGGAAGTGATCAGTATATGTTTGTTGAATAAATGTCAACTTTAGTACTTGCTGCTCTTACTTAAATATATCCCACTCCTTATTCTCACTACCTCCCTTCCTTCACTGAACTACTTTTTTGAGTTTAACATTTTTTTTTTTTTTTGACAGGCAGAGTGGATAGTGAGAGAGAGGGAGACAGAGAGAAAGGTCTTCCTTTTTGCCGTTGGTTCACCCTCCAATGGCCGCTGCGGCCGGCGCACCGTGCTGATCCGAAGCCAGGAGCCAGGTGCTTCTCCTGGTCTCCCATGCAGGTGCAGGGCCCAAGCACTTGGGCCATCCTCCACTGCCTTCCCGGGCCATAGCAGAGAGCTGGCCTGGAAGAGGGGCAACTGGGATAGAATCCGGCACCCCAACTGGGACTAGAACCCGGTGTGCTGGCGCTGCAAGGCGGAGGATTAGCCTGTTAAGCCACGGCACCGGCCTTGAGTTTAACATTTTTAAAATTTTCATTTTATTAGAGAGAGACAGAGAGAGAGAGAGAGAGAGAGAAAGTGAGCACAAGCTTCCATCTTTCCATTTGCTGGTTCATTCTACAAATATCCACAAGAGCCAAAGCTTGGCCAGGCCAAGGCTGGGAGCCAGGAACTCAATCCAGAACTACCCCATGGGTGGCAGGGGCCCAAGTACTTGAACTTTTATCTGCTGCTTTCCTGATTAACTTTCCATATTAGCAAGAAGCTGGAACTGGAAGCAGAGCTGTGTCTTAAACCAGGTCTCTGATATGGGATGTGGGTATTCCAAGCAGTGTCTTAACCTCTATGCCAAATTCTCTCCCCTTGGTCTAAGTTTAATATCACTTCTCAAGAGAGTAATTCCCTGATACTCTCATTCGAGTTAAAGCCCCATTCTACATGCTTTTTTACTATGGTTAATTCTTTAATTGCAAATTATTGAAAGCATGGTAATGATCATATCTCTTTTGTTTATTTTATACCCTCAAGTCCTAGCTTATTGCCTGAGTCATTTGAAAATTGTCCATTTATTAAAGTGAAAAATACCTCTAATTGAAAGTAGAAGATGAATTCTACAGTGCTAGAAGAATATCAATATAAAGTATTTGAAATTTAGAGGCAAAAATATTATTTATAATGACAAGAATTAGGGAATGCTTAATGGGTGATACAGTATTTCATCATGGCTTAATGGATGGGTAGGATTTGGAGATGGTGAAAAATGTCTGTCCCTGACAAAATAAAGAGCCTGAGCAAATGTAAAGAAGTACTGTTGATGCTGTGGTGTGCCCCCCAGAACGCCTTTCAGAACGGAGACATTCATTCCCCCAGCTGATGCATCACGCTCTGTGGATGGCTTATGGTTGAATACCTCTCCAGGAACTGCTCATGAGCAAAGGGTGCCACTTTCTTCACATTTACATTACCTCCCTGACAGCCGGAATATAATGATTGGGCAAAGCTACCCCTTTGCCTCAATTTGGGACATTAAGAATTGATGGCGGGGGGTGTTGGGGTGCAGGGTGTTAAGCAGCTGCTTTAAATGCTGGTATACCATATTGGAGTGCCAATTTGAATCCTGGCTACTCTGCTTCTTGCTGCTAATGTGCCTGGGTGGCAGCAGATGATGGCCCAAGTGCTTGGATCCCTGTCATCCACATAGGAGACCTAGATGGAGTTCCTGGCTCCTGGATTTGGTCTGGCACAACTATGGCTATTGTGGACATTTGGGGAGTGACCCAGCAGATGGAAGATTTCTCTCCCTCTCTCTCTGCCTCTCCATTTCTCTCTGTCACTCTGTCCTTAAAATCTATATATAAAAAATTGATTGAAATCTCTGCTGTTACTGCTTCATAGTTCCAACATTTCCCTCTACTTAATTGTATTTCCTTCATTCCTTTATAAGAGAGCACACCTTGACAAACCTCTTATGCACAGATCTATGTCTCAGGTCTGTTCTCTGTGTAATTTGATTTATGATCTGCATACATTGCAAAACTTGCATAGTAGGATCAGCTGGTCTAGAGGAGTGGGACTTTTTTCATTTAAGCAATTGAATCTTTCCAATAAAGTTTTTAAAAAAAATAACTGAGGCTTTTTTATATTTATTTGATGAGAAGAAAGAGACAGATCAGATATTGGTTCACTCCCCAAATGCCACAACAGCCAGGGTTGGGCCAAGCCAAGCTGAGGGGCCGGTACTCAGTCCAGGTCTCCTACATGAGTAGCAGGGACCTAAGTGTTTGTGCCAATACCACTACCTCCCAGGGTACACATTAGTTCTTCATCCACAATAAACACTAGGCACCAGTTTGAGTCCTGGCTGCTCCACTTTTGAACCAGCTCCCTGCTAATGGCCTGGGCAAAGTAGCAGAAGATGACCCAGGTACTTGGGCCTCTGCCACCATGGGAGACCTGGATGAAGCTCCTGGCTCCTGGCCTGGAGTGGGGGGGGGGCACTGTGGCCATCTGGGGAGTGAACAGTAGATGGAAAATCTCTCTGTCTCCCTTTCTCTCTCTGTAACTCTGACTTTCAAATAAATAAATATTAAAAAAAGAATCACCCTACATTCCTGTTTTTTCCTCATTTCCCACATCTAATCTACTAACAGCTTCTTTCAACTTCAAGAACATATTCCAAACCTGTCCATTTCTCTTCATCTTTCCTACCCCCACTGTATTATTTCTTACTTGGACTATAATCTCCCAATTGACCTGATCATACTTTTGCTTCATTATAACCTATTATCCTTATAACAGCTGCACAGTCTTGTTGGAAGATCTTGTCACTCCTCTGCTTAAAACCCTCCAGTAAATAAATCACAGAGCTAAATGTTATAAAAAAGGACACAGTTTTAATAGGCACTTCATCGAAGATATAAAATGAATAAAAAATAAGCACATTCATAAGCTCAGCATCATTGGACGTTCAGGATATGCCAATTAAAACTACACAACCACAATAAGATCTTGTCACTTCTTTGCTTAGAATGCTCAAGTCGTATTAGATATAAATGTTAAGAAAAAGGGTTGGGGCAGAATGAGAAGAGCAAATGGTTTGAATAGATACTTCATCAAAGATGACAAATACATAGCAAACCAACACGGGTAAAATGCTTAGAGGCGTTAGCCATTAGGGAAGGGCCAATTAAAACTACACTGAGATCTCCTCATTCTCTGCTTTAGAACAGCCCAAACTTCCATCACTTCTCACCTGAATATAATCTTCTAACTGATCTTTTACTTTTGCTTCATTATAATCCATTTTCCCCATATGAGTTGCATAATCTTGTTAAAGAATCCTGTCATTCCTTTTGTTGAAGTCCTTTGGTGATCATAGACCTGCGCATAAGTGTACAGGCAAATCAGCAGAAAAAGAACAGCCTTTAAAAAATTTACTTGTTTGAGAGGGGGCAAGGAGAGAGAGAGTGTGCATTCCCATACACTGGTTCATACCCCAAATGCCTGCAATAGTCTGGGCTGGGCCTGGCCGAAGCCGGGATGGTAGGAACTCAGTTCAGGCCTTCTACATGGGTAGCAGGGACATAATTACCTGAGCCATTTCCTGTTGCCTCCCAGGGTATACATTAGAAGGAAGCTGGAATAAGGAGTAGAGCTGGGACTCAAACCCAGACCTTCTGATATAGGATATGGATGTCCCAAATGGCATCCTAACCAGTAGGCCAACTGCCTACCCTAGGACAGCTATTTAAACAAATGGAGCTGGAACAAGTGGATATATATGCAAAATAAATAAATAAAGTTGAATCACACTTTGCATTACAAAATAGAGCAAGGATTTAAATGTAAAAACTAAAATTATGAAATTTTTGAAAGAAAACATGGGAGAAAACCTGTTACCTTAAGTAAAGGTTTCTTAGATAAGACACAAAGAGTGTAAAATATAAGAGAAAAAATATAGATAAATTGGACTTGATCAAAACTAAAAACTTCCCTTCAAAAGACATCATATGAAGATTTGTATTTGAATGTTCATTACAGTTTTATTTATAAAATCTCCAATCTGGAAACTGTAAATGTCCATACATGGACAGATCAATTGTGGGGCATTCATTAATACAATGAAACATTACTCATCTATAAGCAGGACAAACAACAGCACACACAACAGCATGGATGAATCCTCATGCTAAGTGAAGGAAGCCAGACTTGATAAACCTACATTGTGCGAGTAGGGCTGGCTTCATGAGCAGACAGCCTGTGCAGTAGTCATCTAGTGCCTCACACTGAGAAAGGCTATGAGCCCTCTTTCATGCTCTGATTTCGCTGCCTTAACATTCTTAATAATTTTTGGATGAGGGACTCTACATTCAATCAATTTTATACCAGGCCTGCAAATTATATAGCCACCTTGACTGAGTTCATTGAAATGACATCCTAGAAAAATGTTGTAGCGACAATAGACCAGAGGTTGTTAGGGGAGAGAGGATGACCACAGAGAGGCAGGAAGAAACTTCCTGGAGTAATGAAAACACTTCCAGATGATTACTGTGGTGATGACCATATACGTTTATTAAGATGAGTCAAATTAAAGTTGGGGAACTTTTTTGGTTGTATATAATTTATAACCAGCGAAGTACACATACACATAAAATTTTATGCAAAGTAACCTCTTCTGGTGTTCCTTCACTTGCAACAGATGCCCAAACTCATTTCATTCTGTTGGGGAATCCGGATCTTCTTAGTCTTTGCAATCTTACCTCAGTTACCCATGTACTCAGCCATCCTGAGCGCTTGGTGTTTTGAGTGTGGCTCAGCATTTGCACTAGCTTTGCATCCATCTGGAATTCTCTCTCCCTCTCTCTTTTCTAAGATTTATTTATTTGAAAGGCAGAGTGTCAGAGATAGTGAGAGGCAGAGATACTCTATTCACTAGTTCATCTCTAACTGGCTGCAGTAGCCAGGACTGGGCTGGGCTGCAACCAGGGGCTAGGAACTCCAACTGGGTCTCCTACATGTGTGGCAGAGGCCCAAGCACTTGGGCTACCATCTGCTGCCTTCCTGAGGGCATTACCAGGGGGCTGGATTAGAATCAGAGCAACAGGGATTCAAACTGGTACTCTTTATGGGATGCCAGTGTTGTGGGCTCCTAGGATGCTCTTACGCCAATATTCTCATGGCTGGTTTTCATTGTTTTAATCTCAACTTAAATATTGCCTCCTCTGCGAGGACCTCTCTGACCATCCAATTAAAAGTAGTCTCAGAAACTCAATCATAGCACCTTAATATAATTCTTTGTGTAGCAATTATCAGTCCCAGCATTTTCTTTCTTTATTTGAAAGGCAGAGTTAGAGAGAGAGTTAGAGAGAGTAAGAGAGAGAGAGAGAGAGAGAGAGAGAGAAAGAGAAGCAGAGAAAGATAGACTACCATCTGCTGGTTCAGTCCCCAAATGGATGCAACAGCCAAGGCTGGGCCAGGCTGAAGCCAGGAGCCAGGGGGCTTCTTCTGGGTCTGCCAGGTGTGAAGCAGGAGCCCAATTACTTGTGCCATCTTCTGCTGCTTTCCCAAGCACATTAGCAGGAAGCTAGATTGGAAGTGGAACAGCTGAGAGTGAACTGGCACCTATATGGGATGCCAGCATTGCTGGCAATAGCTTTACCAGCTACACCGGAAGTCTGACCCCAGTTCTAGTATTCTCATGATCTGTTTATGAATAAATGAAACGTTTGTCAAATATTATTGATATGGAAGGAGCTTCCTGATTAGGCAAGAAAGAATAGCTAAGATAAACTGTGTAATAATGATCCCATTAATTGTAAAATGTATACATGGATAAGAAAAATATTAGGATATACTGCAAATACTGGTTCAGTATTTAAACTCCCATCTTCTTTAGAAGAGGTGGCCCTAGGACTGGCACTGTGGTATAGCGGGTAAAGCTGCTGCTTGCAGTGCTGGCATCTCAGATGGGCACCAGTTCAAGTCCCAGCTGCTCCACTTCTGATCCAGCTCTCTGTTGTGGCCTGGGAAGGCAGTAGAAGATGGACCAAGTGCTTGGGCCCCTGCAAATGCGTGGGAGAACTGGAGGGAGCTCCTGGCTCCTGGCTTCGGATTGGCACATCTCTAGCTATTGTGGCTAACTGGGGAGTGAACAGCTGATGGAAGATCTCTCTCTCTCTCTCTCTCTCTCTCTGCCTCTCCTTCTCTCTCTGTGTAACTCTTTCAAATAAATAAATAAATCTTTTAAAAAAGAAGAAGAAGGAGAGGTAGCCTTGCTGGTGGACACTATAGGACTTGATACAAAGTCCTCTAACATAGCACTAAAAACCTTCCATTAGATGGACAGATCTATCGTTGTATGTAACTGTACTGTCTTTCAACTCCTATTTATCTATTTTATCTACAAGACTGTCATAAAATTTGTCCAATCATTTCTGTAAAATTAGATCTACTGGACGTTCATCAATTCTTCTGTCTACTTCAGTGGTTTTCAGGCGTTCTTGGAATCCAGAGTTTTTTTCAGATGTCTCAACATCTATTTTGGGGGATGGAGAAAGGAGAGTGTGGTTTTTCCTTTCCAAGTTTAAGCAGAACGGTTCTACTCCTCTCTGTTTTAGAAATTTAAGTGCTGGGTGACATTCCACTTGCCAAGAGGATTATTTGGCTTTGATAGGTTTGAAACTCTTTTTTTCAAGGTAATGGCCACTGCCAAAAGTAGAAGTAAAATATCCTTATGCTACTGATTCCTTCTGTGTTTGCGTCAGCTCATTAGTCATTACAGTTCGGTTGCAAGTGTATAGTTTACTGTCTAGACACATTTCCAGGCTTTTATGGAATAAAATAATAATGACAGTTACAGTTTGATTCCAAAGGAAATTTCTTCTGAATTTTAAGAAGTAGCACTAAGCAGTTAAAACTGTGTGTCTTGGGGTCAGATAGCCTGGTTTAAAATTCCAGCTTGCCACACTTTCTGTGTGGCTTTGCGCAGGTTTCTTAACCTATTGTTCACTGTTCTCATCTGTTAAAAGATAACTATTCTACATACATTTTAAGGCTTTAGGAGACGTAAGTGGGATTCTCATCTATGATGTCATACAGAGTACCTAGCACATGGTAAGTGCTATCAATTGTGGTTCTTACTGTCGTTACTGTAACATGTCCAAAGCTGCTTATGACTTCACACCACTGTTTACTTCTGAAAAATTATCTAATCTTATGAAAACCGGACAAAGAGTGGATCCTCTATAAAAACTTACTAGAGATTCAGCATTTAAATTTTGTTAAATCATGTATGTTAAATAAGCACTCATATGAGTTATTATCATTTTCTAAATATTTTTTGTTTTAATTTGAAAGTCAGACTTATAGAGAGACAGGGAGAGGAAGAACGTGACATCTTTCATGTGCTGGCTCATTCTCCAGATGGCTGTAATGGCCAGTGTTGGGCCAGGCTGAAGCCAGGAGCCAGGAGCTTCATCTGGGTCTTCCATGTGGGTGACGGCATCTAAACACTTGGGCTATCTTCTGCTGCTTTACCCAGGTCTTTAGCAGGGAGCTGGGTCAGAAGTGAAGCAGCTAGGACTTGAACTGGAGCTCTGATATGGGATGCCAGTGTTGTAAGCAACAGGTTTATCTGCTATGCCACAATGCTGGCCCCATTAAGTTACTATCTGATTATTTTAATCTGAAAAAAGTCATATAAAAATAATCCACTAAAGGGCAGGCACTGTGGCATAGTGGCATCCCGTATGGGTGCCAGTTCAAGTCCCAGCTGTTCACTTCTGATCCAGTTCTCTGCTATGGCCTGGGAAAGCAGTAGAAGATGGCCCAAGTGCTTGGGCTCCTGCATCCATGTGGGAGACCCAGAAGAAGCTCCTGGCTCCTGGCTTCAGACTGGCCCAGCTCCAGCCATTGTGGCCAACTAGAGAGTGAACCAGTGGATGGAAGATCTTTTTCTCTCTCTGCTTCTCCCTTTCTGTAACTCTGCCTTTCAAATAAATAAATCTTAAAAAAAAAATCCATTAAGATGAAGTTTGAATTGTATCTTAAAATTAAATGTACTCTGGAAATCGTGGGATATAAAAAGCATCATTTTTTTATTTATTTATTTTTATTTTTTATTTATTTCTTTATTTTTGACAGGCAGAGTGGACAGTGAGAGAGAGAGAGAGACAGAGAGAAAGGTCTTCCTTTGCTGTTGGTTCACCCTCCAATGGCCGCCGCGGCCGGCACGCTGTGGCCGGCGCACCGCGCTGATCCGATGGCAGGAGCCAGGTGCTTTTCCTGGTCTCCCATGGGGTGCAGGGCCCAAGCACTTGGGCCATCCTCCACTGCACTCCCGGGCCACAGCAGAGAGCTGGCCTGGAAGAGGGGCAACCAGGACAGAATCCAGCGCCCCGATCGGGAATAGAACCCGGTGTGCCCGCGCCGCAAGGCGGAGGATTAGCCTGTTGAGCCATGGCACCGGCCAAAAAGCATCATTTTTTTGAAAATAAGAAATTCTTAAAATAGTATATTGGAGTAGAAACATTTAAGATTATTTTAACAAGAGTGTGGCCCTAAGATGTAGATTTTTAATGCTATTGTAGATTTTCTGTTAAATAACAATAAAAGAAACTTAAGAGACACCTGCATTAGATAGAATTAAAAGGTTATATTCCTGACATCTAAATATTTGAAACACAGTGTTCAAATATGTTATTCCTTTGGATGATTCCTTTTTTGTTTCTATTTTCTTTAAAATTTTAAAAATATGCTTTGATATTTCTTTGGGTACCCATGTTGAAAGATGAAATTATATAAATAATTTAAAATTATGACAGGGCTGGCACAATGACAATAGTGGGTAAAGCTGCTGCCTGCAGTGCTGGCATCCCATATGGGCACATGTTTGAATCCCAGATGCTCTACTTCCAATCCAGCTCTCTGCTATGGCCTGGCAAAGCAGTAGAAGATGGTTCAAGTGCTTGGGCCCCTGCACCCACATGGGAAGACCTGGAGGAAGCTCCTGGCTCCTTGCTCCTGGCTTTGGATTGGCGCAGCTCTGGCCGTTGCGGCCAAATTGGGAGTGAACCAGCAGATGGAAGACCTCTAGCTCTGCCTCTCCTTCTCTCTCTGTGTAACTCTGATTTTCAAATAAATAAATAAATCTTTAAAAAAGAATAAAAGTTACATAAGCTTCTTCCTTATATGTGGGAGCTAAAATTTTAAAAAGCTAAAAAAGAGAGAAATGTCCATGTATATCAATTTTGCTGTAAAACGGAGTTTTGTCAAACTTTGTTTTAAATCTTTATCAAGGAAATTGATAGAAGCTGTATACTACTACAGTTTTTATGATATTGTGATTATTTTAAAATTGACTTTTTATGAGTGACGTTGAATATCTTCTCATGCAATTATTGTTTATAGGCGTTGCTTGTTTTCCTGCTGGTCTACAGTCTTTTTACTTGTATTTGTTGAAGAGTTTAATTAGTAGAACCATTAAGCTTTTGACTATAAGGTAAATTAAAAGTATGTTATCTCAAAAAAGAGAGATAAAATATTGTGTTAAAAAAGTTCCATAAGTTATTTATGAATTACTTTGGAAGAATATGTCAGTGAAAGTACTGTGTAGGGTAAACAGCCGATGTTTCTTGGAGATTATATTTTGTATGGATCAGCTACATGAATTCAACCAAAAAAGGATTAACAAACTAACATCATCAATGAAATCCCATAATGTCTTGCTGGTTTGCAATGGAAATGAACTGAATTGGTTTTACAGAAGATGTGATTTCATTCTCTCCCATTTAAAAAGAAACTTCTGGCTCATGGTTTATTTGGATTAAAGGTTTTCTTGGCTTCCTCCTCATGTACATTTTCCAAGTCTTTTCTTGTAATACTCTGATAGCATCTGTGGGTCTTTGATGATACTTTTGCCTGATCAACCCATTTGGAGAAAAACTATCTGAAAACCTTTCTCCAGGTAGTATGCTCATTTCGTAAACAATCTAAATAACAATCTAAATAAATGACAATAGACTATTTTTCATTAGTAGGTGTAGATCAGCTAGATTATCCTAGAAAAATGGTATCTGCTTGCTAAGTTTGTGGCTTTAGTCATTGTTGTTTTTAAAAATAAAATTTCTTGTTTTTTTTCAAGGCAAGGAATAAACAGTCCTTGTTCTCTGAAACACATTCTGTGACACTATTCTAAACTCTAGTCCTTAAAAGGATCTTAATAGTTTTACTTAACTGAATTTGATTATAACTTAATTAAACTTACTTATCCATGAAATTGATTTGCTGGAATCGTGATTTTCTTCTGGCTCTTTCTCTTTTAATTTGGTTATAGTCTTCTGCCCTAGACTTCTTTTTAAAGTATTTTTAATGTCTTTTCTGGTTTTATCTTTCACAAGGGCTATATTGAGATACAATTTAAAGGGGCTGGCACTGTGGCACAGCGCATTAATGCCCTGGCCTGAAGCGCCAGCATCCCATGTAGGTGCTGGTTCTAGTCCTGGCTGCTCCACTTCCAATCCAGCTCTCTTCTATGGCCTGGGATAGCAGTGGAAGATGGCTCAAATCCTTGGGCCCCTGAACCCACGTGGGGAACCCAGAAGAAGCTCCTGGCTCCTGGCTCCTGGCTTCGGATCTGTGCAGTTCCGGCCCTTGCGGCCATCTGTGGAGTGAACCAACGCATGGAAGACCTCTCTCTCTCTCTCTCTCTCTGCCTCTGCTCTCTCTGTGTAACTCTGTCTCTCAAGTAAAAAATAAATAAATCTTTAAAAAAAAAGAGATACAGTTTAAATATCATAAAATTTACTCCTGAAAAGTATAAAATTTAGTGGCTTTTAATGCATTTATGGAGTTATGCAAGTATCTTCACTGCCTAGTTTTAGAATATTTTTATAATCCCAAATAGAAACGGCATACCCATTAGTCATTCCCTATTTCCCCCTTACTGACCCCTGGAAACCACTAACCTATTTTTCGCTTCTGTGGATTTGCCTATTCTGGACATTCCATATCAATGGAATCATGTAATATGTGGTCTTTTATGACTGCCTTATTTTTACTTACTATGATGTTCTCAGAATTCATCCCTGTTGCACCTTGGATCTATATTTCATTCTTTTTTATTGCTGAGTAATATTCCATCATTGAGATGTAACACATTTTACTTATCTGTTTATCAGTTGATAGACATTTGAGTTATTTCCTCTTATTAGTTATTATGAATAATGTTAGTATGAACATTTATGTGCAAGTGTTTGTGTGGACATTTTAAAATTTTTCTTAGATGTATAACTCAAATAGTCTCAGTTTGATATTTAAAAAAATTTAAAAACATTTTCACCTTTAGTTGAGAGGCAGAGAGACAAAGAAAAAGATACACACAATACACACATACACAGAGGGGAAGAGAAAGAGAAAAGGGGGGGGGGGAGAAAGAGAGAGAGAGAAAGAGAGAGCTCTTATCCCCTGGTTTATTCTCCAAATGCCTTCAATAGCTAGGGTTTGGCTGGGAGCAGAGCCAGGAGCCAGGAATACAATCTAGGTCTCCCATGTAGGTGGCAGGAACCCCATAACTTGGGGCATTACTATTGCCTTTCAGGGTCTGTGTTAGCAGGAAAATAGTTAGAAGTTGGAGTTGGGAGTTGAACCCAGGTATTCCACTGTGGGCATCTTAACTGCAAGGCTAGCCGCCCCCGCCCCCCCCATCACCAAACCTTCATTTATTTGATTCTGAGATCAAATATTTTTATATTCTTATTCACATTTGTAGTTCTTTTATGAATCAACTATTGATTTAATTGTGGCATTTGTCTTTTCTTGATTTCTTTTTAAACATATTTTACTTATTTGAAAGGTAGAGAGAGAAAAAGAGATCTTCTAACAGCTGGTTCACTCCTGAAATGCCTGTAACAGCCAAGGCTGAGCCAGGCCAAAGCCAAGAGTCAGGAACTCAATCTAGACCTCCACTGTGGGTGGCAGGAACCCAAGTACCTGAGCCATTATCTGCTGATTCCCAGGATGCATAATTAGCAGGATACTGTACCCGAAACAGAGTAGCTGCATTGTAACCAGGCACTCCCATATGGGTTGTAACCAAGCAGCATCCTAACTACTGCACCAAATGCCTGCTCCTCTTTATATAGTCACACATTGATATTAGATTGTTGAAGTCTCATCTCATCACTTTTTAAAAACCTTAAAATTGATTTTTAATAGTTATTTTGATTTTAAACATGTTACCCATAGATTAAAAATAAGATACTGGGACCAGTATTGTGGTGCAGTGGGCTAAGCTGTTGCTTGTGATGTGGGCATTCCATATTAGAGTGATGGTTTGAGTCCCAGCTTCTCTCTTTCTGATTCAGCTTCCTGTTAAGGCATCTGAGAAAGCAGTAGAAGATGGCCCATGTGCTTGGGCCTCTGCTACTGAAGTGACATCCCCCCATGCCAGACCTCGTGTTTGTGGCCATCTGGGGAGTAAACCAGCAGACTGAAGATCTTTCTCTTTCCCCCTCCTCCCTATTTTGCTCTGCCTTTCAAGTGAATAAATAAATCTTTTAAAAATACAAGTGTTTTTAGTTATGATGAAATAATTTCTTCTCCTCATAGACAATAATTTCTAGTTTTTTTTTTAGCTCTTTCTTCCTTTCTCTTTCTCTCTCTCTCTTTTTTAAGATTTATTTATTTATTTGAAAGGTGAAGCTACAGAGAGGCAGAGGCGGGGGGAGGGGGGTCTTCCATCTACTGGTTCACTCCCCAAATGGCTGTAATGGAAGCTGATCTGAAGCCAGGAGCCAAGAACTTCTCCCGGGTCTACCATGCAGGTGCAGGGGCCCAAGGACTTGCGCCATCTTCTGCTTTCCCAGGCCATAGCAGAGAGCTGGATCAGAAGAGGAGCAGCTGGTACACAAATGGGTGCCCATAAAAGATGCCAGCACTGTAGGAGGTGGCTTTACCTGCTCTGCCACAGCACTGGCTCCTAGCTTTTTCTTTGGCATTTCCTCCCATATTTCTAAACAACATGCTTATATTGTCATTCTTGGTATTTTTGTTTCATATATGACCTTGTAATGTCCTATTACAAAATATTTCTTATACCATTTCCACTATTTTCTTCCACACTATCCTATCTCTCAGCCCAAGTATTTAACAATATATTATCATTAGATGAATATTTAACATTTACATTAAGATGACTATATATATATATGATTTTTGCTACTGTCATGTAGTGTATTATAAATTTCTTATACAAATTATTATTTTGGCCATCATTAAAAATTATGATCTTCAGTTTCCTGTGTAATTTATAATTAATTGTTACACACAAATATCCTCTTAATAACATTCAAACACAGTAGATTTTCCATCTCTTTGTGACCATTCTTTCTGCACTTGCCTTGACTGGTTGCTTGCTAGGCTTGCTACGCAGCTGAAATTTTCCTTTACCATCATCCTGGAGATTTTTGTTTGTTTTTCTTTTCCTATTGGTTCTCGGTCTTCCAGGAATTCCTTCTCTGGGCTGGATGGATTTTAGAGCACATTAGCCAGGGCCGATGGTTAATTAAGCTCCCACAACTATAAGGCATACAGCAGTTGGCAGCTAAGGCCAAGTACCATAGATTTCTTTTTAAGAGACCTGTTGCCGACAGCCTCCAACTACTCTATCTTCCACATCTGCCACAGTGTTTTTCTTTCTTTCTTTTTGACAGGCAGAGTTAGACAGTGAGAGAGAAAAGCCTTCCTTTTTCCGTAAACACGCCCCCCTGCCCCGGCGCCACAGGCGGAGGATTAGCCAAGCGAGCCGTGGTAAAGGCCCACAGTGTTTCTACCAACCCTGTGCTCCCCTCAGGCTGGAGGCTGGGTGTGGACTAGAAAGGGAGCATACTTGATCAGTGGGGGACTCCTGCACTGGGCAGTTTTTGTTCAGAAGTACCTGCTTGGCTTGGAAGGTATTGCTTCCTTTCTCCTCTCTTTTCACAGATGTCAGGCCCACATCATGGTATCAAGGCTTTATTAGCTAACTCCTGATTTCCATTAGGTTTTTATTAATTCAAAAGGTAAGCACCTCCACATTGTTCTCCTTACAGAGATGACTCAGGGCTATTCTTGTTCTGGTCTTCTTTCACATGATTTTTCAGAACACTTGTCAAGTTCCACAAACACTAATTTGATTAAAATTGCCTTGAATGTTTAAGATCAATGGGAAAAACTGACATCTTTAAAACACTGAGTCTTCAAATTTAAGGATGTGTTGTATCTTTTCTTTTTTCTACATCTTCTAAAATGTCTTTCAATATTTTACATATTTTTATAGAAAAGTCGTGTACATACATATATTTTAAAGATTTATTTGCAGCAGGTTAAGCCACCACATGTAAGACTGGATCCCACGTCAGGGTGCCGGTTCGAGCCTCCACTGCTCTGCTTCTGACTCAACTCCCCACCAATGTGCCTGGGAAGGCAGCACATGATGGCCCAGGTTCTTGGGCCCCTGGATGCACCCCAGAGACCCTGATGGAGTTCTCAGCTCCTGATTTCATCTTGGCCCACCCCTGACTGTTGCTAGGTCAGGCCAAAGCCTGCAGCCAGGAACTCCATCTGAGTCTCTCACATGGGTGGTAGAGGACCAAGTATTTGAGCCATCATCTGCTGCCTCCCAGGCTTATTAGCAGAGACCTGTATTTAAGAGAAGCTCCTGGGACTTGAACAGGCACCCTGATATAGGAGGTAGGCATCCCAAGTGGTGGCTTAACCTGCTGTGTTGCAGCATCACCTCTTGCATATCTTTTTAAAGATTCATCTTTAGTCCTTAACATTCTGTTATTATTATAGGTAGTGTATATATATATATATATATATTTTTTTTTTTTTTGGACAGGCAGAAAGACAGAGAAAAGTCTTCCTTTTTCCGTTGGTTCACCCCCCCAGTGACTGCTTGCAGCCAGTGTGCTGTGGCTGGTGCACGGTGCTGAGCCAGGTACTTCTTCTGGTCTCCCATGTGGGTGCAGGGTCCAAGGACCCGGGCCATCCTCCACTGCACTCCCGGGCCACAGCAGAGAGCTGGACAGGAAGAGGAGCAACCAGGACAGAATCCAGCACCCCGACCGGGACTAGAACCCTGGGGTGCCGGTGCTGCAGAGGATTAGCCTATTGAGCCGCGGCGCTGGCCAGTATATTTTCTTTTAAAAAGTTAGATTTTTTTGTTTCTTGTTCGTGTGCTGTCATTTATTTCAGAATTGTCCTACATTGGAGGCAAAGAGGCCAGGTCTTTATATGCCACAACAGCCAAGGTGCTCCCCCAGTTTTTTTTTTTTTTTTTTAACAAGTTACAAAAACTCTTTTTTGTTCTTACTTTGAAAATTTAATGTTGTTGCTTTGGTCAAAGAAAGGGAGTTGCTCAGGTGTATGGGGTTTGGATCTAGGGTGTATTTCCTCACAGACTTTGAACGAATCATTATCTTTACCCCCAGTTTTCAGGACTACCTGTTGTCTTTCAAATTGAGCCTTTCTGTGGCTCTGCAGGACAGGCGGGCCTGCTTTAGGTTTCTCCCACTGCCACCCCAGGGTTTCCCTTATCTACATCAATTATCACTTGATCACATGCTTTCTAATCTTCAAAGTTTGGGTGCTGTCTCCCTCTTGCCTTTTAATTCTTTTCATGTAAGTGGAGCTTCAGGAAGGAACAGAGGTAAAAGTGCTTCCAATTGCTTTCTTTGCCTGGAAGCTCTCCTCAGTACTCTTTGATTTGGAGATTTATGAAGCAAGGGTAAAGCAGGCTGAGTTTGACAGCTATTTCTAGAGTATGAAATTATTCCTTTCTTTTTCATCTTGGCTCGTCTGACCCATTCTTCAGATCTCAGTTTAGTAGTCACATTTTCCAAGAACCCTGCCTTCACAGCCCAAATCTGGATTAGATTCCTATTCTACATAATTTTATTATAATCTGTGTTTACTCCTGTTGGAATGCTTAACATGTTCGCTGTTTACCAGCCTTTAAGATCTTGTAGACTATAAATTTCTTGACTAATGAGACTGTATTTGATCTCTACTGATGTTCCCAGTCCCAAGTACAGAGATGATTTAAGGAGTTCTTAAAATCAAGTTATATTGGGTAAATGCAAAAATAAATCACATTTCTTTAAATTGATTTCCAACAAATATCGTAACTTACAAGAATCTCTTTTCCATAAAGGTTTTTTTCCTGTGCTGGACTGTAGAAATAAAAAAGGCAAAATATTAGTTTTATTTCCATGGACATTAGTTTCACAGATGTTAATGTGTTAATTAATGACATTTAAAAATACTTAGATTTCACATTTAATACGAGGACTTTGGCGTATTTGATGTTACTTCTTTAATAATATTTGGAAAGTTTACTATTTGAATTTATACCTAGGATTAGTAAAATCTCTAGACAAAAAACATTATTACAACTACTATATATGCAATAAAATAGAGTAAATATGAAAAGCAGAGTACATATTTTAAAGTATATTTTATAAATATTGTTAGGTCATGACCCAAATTTCAGGAGCCAGAAGTGATAGAGATAATTCAGGAAACCCTTTAATACTGTATTTTTTTATATTTAGTTTACCATTCTGTAGAGAAATATTCTACCATCATTTCATACTTTGTTTTTAAAAGTACCAACCAGTAGAACTAAAGTTAGACTGATGTAAGTTGTTAGAGAGCTTGTTTTCACTGACATTCACATATGAATATAAGAGGAAATAAAGCAAATTTATGCTTACTCTTTTTTTTTTTTAAAGATTTATTTGTTTATTTGAAAGGGAGATCTACAGAGTGGCAGAGGCAAAGAGAGAGAGAGAGTTTTTCCATCTGCTGGTTCTCTCCCCAGATGACCACAATGGCTGGAGCTGAGCCCATCCGAAGTCAGGAACCAGGAACTTCTTCTGGGTCTCCCACGTGGGTGTCGGGGCCCAAGGACTTGGGCCATCTTCTGCTGCTTTCCCAGGCCACAGCAGAGAGCTGGATTGGAAGTGGAACAGCTGGGACTTGGTGCCCATATGGGATGCTGCCCACTATGCCACAGTGCCTGCCCTGCTTACTCATATTTTGATTCTGGAGTTATAGGTGTCCCTTTCAGCAATGTTTGTGGATAAGGAACACACCCTGGAAGAAGATTTTTTTCTTAAAAATTGCATTGAAATGGTCATATTTTTGTTTAAGATTTATTTGAAAGGCATAGGCCCAGAAGGAGGAACGGGGGGGGGGGGGGCAGGGTGGAGAGAGAGAGATTATGAATCTTCCATTCACTGGTTCACTAACCAAATGGCTGCAACAGCCAGCGTTGGGCCAGTCTGAAACCAGGAGCCAGGAACTCCATCTTGGTCTCCCATGTGGGTGACAGGGGTTCAAGCACTCAGGCTGTCTTCTGCTGCTTTCCCCAGCACATAGCAGGAAGCTAGATCAGAAGTGGAGTGGCCAGGACTCAAAACAACAGTCTGATAGGGGCTACCAGTCTTGTAAGTGGCATTGGCTTGTTCTGCTGCACCACAACACTGGCCCCAGGAAGATGCTTTTGTGGCAGGCAAACTACTCTTTCAGTACAGAAAATCTGTTATTGGGTCTGTAATCCAGCTTCATATGAAATCTGTAAAAGCATACTTTACAGGTATTTTTTCTTCTCTAGAATATGCTTTTATCAAAGGAGATAATCTTTTAACTATGAGGAATAAATGTAAACAAGGATTTTTAGAAGAGAATTATGATAAGTGAAATGAGTATATGTGTTAGAAAAGTTAATATATTTTGTACATATAATTATTAGTAGTAGTGTGCAGGAAATTTTATTTGTATTATTTGTATTATTAAACTTAACCAATTTACTATTTGAAAAAAAGGTCATAGATATTTTCAGAAGGAATTAAATCATGAACTGTAGTATATGTGACATATAACAACATATTAAAATAAAAAAAAGCATTATCAAACTATTGACTGTCAAGTGGGTAGTAAACTACTAATGATTCAATTGCCTTTTACCAGCATTGTTTCTAAAATAAAATTTGGACAGGCAGTTAGCCTACTGATCAAAATGCAGGTAAAGAGCCTGGTCAGATTACCTGGGTTTTATATTTGGCTTTGGTTTCTGACATTAGTTTCCTACTTAAGTAGACCCTGTGAGGCACTGATGATGGTTCTAGCAATTGGGTTTCTACCACCAATGTGGGAGACATGGATTGAGTTCCTGTTCTTGGGTCTGGCCCCAACTCTGGCCCAGCCCCAGCTGTCCCAGAGGATGGGAGCATTCTCTGTTTCTCTGCCTCTCAAATGAATAACTAATTAAAAACAACACAACAGAATGAAGAATATGAGTATATCACATAGGTAAGTTTGTTACTAAATAGAGTAAAAGCTGAGTTTGGGACTTCTTCCTTTGGCCTGGTACAGTCTTGGTGCTTGTGGCCATTTGGGAAGTGAACCAGGGAATGGAAGATCTCTGTCTGCCTGTCTGCCTTCCAAGTAAAGAAAAATAAATTTTTGAAAAAGCTGCAGGCATCCACTGTGACAGAAACGTTTATTGTCTTATAACCACTAGAGGGCAATATATTACGTAGTTTTCAAAGCAGAGACAACTGCTTGATAGAGGTGACCTAGTTATACAACAGACTGGTAGACATAAAAACATACTTGAAAAAATTGTTGGACAGTTAGTTACTGTTATTTGAGGACTACTCCATGGTACACACTGAGTTAGGGATGCACTGATAAGACATATGCTATTATTAAAACAAATGTGCTAATACAAGGCAACTGTTGGTGTCCACTTGGCTAATGTTTGTCTTTCCAGTCTCATATCCTGCCCCTCCCCAACTTGCAGTCTGAACGGCAGCCACATTGACCTACTTGTAACTGCCTGCACATGCTGTTCTCTTTCTGGAATATTGTTTCCGTCTCTGTCTGGTGAACCCCAACTTGCATACTTCAAGCCCCAACATCCTGATTTTCTCTGCCCGAGTTAAGTCCAAGTATGTACTTTCTCTACTTCACTTTTTTGGGGCCAAGTTCATCCTTGTCGCAGTGATTATTTTTGTCTTTTTCTCCCAAGAAACGGACTATACTAGAGCTCAGGGTATGTGTTACTCATTTTTGTTTCTCTAGCTATGGTACAGTGTCTGGCACATAGGCAGTGCTTAAAATACCTACCTAGTAAGTGAGCAAATAAGAGTGTTATGAACAGATGCTGTAATGAGGTAATTTCCTATACAGCCTGTTGAGCAGTCTACCCTCTCATTTTGTTTATAGCACTATAAATCAGCTATCTAACTGCCACAGCAAGCAGAAGACAGTTTTGACTTGCTGATAGTGAAGGAAAGTTAGACTTCACTAAATATAAGGGAAATGGTATTTTGGAGGATAATTTAGGTGCCCAAATATTCCTCCCATGTCACCCTGGAGGATGATAGTCACCTTAAAGTATAACATCTAAGACTAAATAACCTTTGTTTTTCCATCCTATCCTTACTTTGTAATATTTACTCAGCCAACTAGGTAAAGTGGTTTTGTCTACTATATTTCCATAAGGTAATGACCCTGACACGTTTGGTATTTAGAAGACAGGGTATCAACTACCTTAAAAGTGTGGTTTGCAAAAGTGTGAAAGATTTAGAGTCAAGTTTCAACATGTCCTAAGCACTCAGATAGCAAATAAAACAATTTTCCATCCAAGTGGTTATATATCTCCTATGAAAGTTTTCGTTATATATTCCCTTAAGTATGTGCACAAGAAATTTCTTTAAAAATATTTTTACCTTCTTCTAAACCTTGTAAGTATTTCCAAACTTGTAATTATCTAGAAAATTCTACAGTGTAGAGACCTAAGTACATTATAAGGGCAAGTCAGCTTTAGAGTCAGGTAGATTTGTCTTGCAAGCGGTGGCTTAACCTGAGCACAGTGATGCTGGCCCTGACAGTATTTATTATTTAATAAGTGAAAGAAGGA
Organism: Lepus europaeus; assembly: GCF_033115175.1. Classification (NCBI taxonomy): domain Eukaryota; kingdom Metazoa; phylum Chordata; class Mammalia; order Lagomorpha; family Leporidae; genus Lepus; species Lepus europaeus. The sequence continues at coordinate 90,553,614 of NC_084833.1, read as the reverse complement.
ATGACATGCACATTTATACACTGAAAATGAGAAGCACAACAAATTTGTTCCTGAGGTATGAAAGTATTTCATAAATTTCTTCTAATAAGCTTGACTAGAACTAATAGTTAATTGTTTATGTAGTAGTGCTATTTTATTGATAGACTGGTACCTAAGAGAATCCAGAAAAAGAATGTCCAAAGGAGAAGAATTTGTCAATATATTTAAAGTATGATAGGTGAGAGATGGTACCTGGACTGACAGTGCCACTGGCATTTCTCTTGAGGGCAGACTAGATTTTTGATCCTGTTCCCTGTGAACTACTGTATTTAGAAAGGTGAATGACCAAAAAGGGTAGTTCTCATAGATGCTTCTAGAACAGTGTTCTCCAACCTTGCATGAGCATTAGAATTCTTTGGGCAAATGTCCCAAATGTCTGAGTTGTACTCAGGAATAACCCAGAAACTTTAATTTTTCAAAGCTCCCATGTGATCCCAGCATGCAGCAAATTTTTGTTCTAACCTAGATCCTTGTTTTTCAAAGTGTGGACCATGGGCCAGAAGTATTGGTATTACCTGCACCCCACCCTAGACCTACTGAACTGGAAAAATCTATCTACCAAGATTCTTAGGTGATATGTAAGTACACTAAAGTTTGCAAACTGCTATCCCAGACCATTTTTCATCTCTTCTAAAAGCTCCATCCCTTTTGAAATACATGCCATGGCCAGCGCTGTGGCTTAACAGGCTAATCCTCCACCTTGCGGCGCCGGCACACCGGGTTCTAGTCCTGGTTGGGGCGCCGGATTCTATCCTGGTTGCCCCTCTTCCAGGCCAGCTCTCTGCTATGGCCCTGGAAGGCAGTGGAGGATGGCCCAAGTGCTTGGGCCCTGCACCCGCATGGGAGACCAGGAGAAGCACCTGGCTCCTGGCTTCGGATCAGCGAGATGCGCCAGCTGCAGCGGCCATTGGAGGGTGAACCAACGGCTAAAAGGAAGACCTTCCTCTCTGTCTCTGTCTCTCTCTCAACTATCCACTCTGCCTGTCAAAAAAAAAAAAAAAAAATACATGCCATGAGAATATTCCAACTCCTAACAATTTCTAACTCCTCTCGCTAATTATCAGACTTCATCCTAGAAACTCCCCATAATATACTATCTTAGCAACTGGCTTATTTTATTGTCACTAATATACTTACTATCATTTTCAGTGATTTCAACATCCATATAAACAATCCATTCACTATCTCAATGACTCAGTTTTTGGCCTCAATTATCTTATTCTCCTTTGGCTTTTCCCCTTGCCTGCCTTGTATCTCTTGTAGCTTCAATAATAGAACAAAAGTCTTTTGCCTCAGAATGACTTTTGGAAAACCTAGGTTGAAACACTTGGTAAAAACTCAACCTTGGTCAAATCCAATCACTATTCTAGATGAATTGACAAGAATTGGGCAAAGCACAACTCGTTAAAATTATAACCAAATGCCTCAAGTTTCTCCAAAGGGTACTTCAAAAAGTTCATAGAAAAATGGAATTGAAAGATAGTATGAAATTTCCAAAACTTTTGGGATAACCTTTTATTACAATTCATTCTTCAGCTCTGTGAGATAAATATTTCACATCTTCTCTCCAATTTTTAAGCTCCTCATCCCTCTCTTTACTCAGTTGAAGACCTTGCTTATTATTTAACAGAAAATAAAGTCTAGAAGAGAACTTCCTCATATTTCTACTGCTACATTTCCACATTTACTTGATTCTGTATTTCTATTTATCTCTTCCCTTCACAGTGCTCTTATGTAAGGCCAACCTCTCCCCTTGCACTGAAGCCTAATTTACATTATGGACCCAAAGACTTTGCTTCTATGAATATGACTTTATCTTTTGAATTATTCTTAACTGCATACAAATTATGCTATGTGTTATACAGGGTCCAATCCAAGTTTTTGATGTTTAATTGATGACAACTTTCAAGGCTCATTCCTCCTTTATTCCCTCTGCCCCATATGTGGGTCTGCTGATGAGAAATCCCATGTGGGGCCAGCGCTGTGGCATAGCGGGGTAAAGCTGCTGCCTGCAGTGCCGGCATCCCATATGGATACTGGTTCGAGTCCCGGCTGCTCCATATCCAATCCAGCTCTCTGCTATGGCCTGGGAAAGCATTAGAAGATGGCCCAAGTGCTTGGGCCCCTGCACCCATGTGGGAGACCGGGTAGAAGCTCCTGGCTCCTGGCTTCTGATAGGCGCAGCTCCAGCCATTGGGGCAAGTTGGGGAGTGAACCAGCGGAATGGAAGACCTCTCCCTCTCTGCCTCTCCTTTTCTCTCTGTGTAATTCTTTCAAATAAATAAATAAATAAATCTTTAAATAAAAAAAAACCTCATGTGCTTTTTCTTTTGGTTTTAGCAGGAGATTTAAACTTATAGATTCAATTCTCAGCTTGTAGATGGGAATCCTTAGATGGATGCTACCCTCTAATTGCAATAAAACCCCAAACCAGTCTCCTTTCCTTATTCTTTTTCAAGCCATTTCTGAAGTGCTAGAGAGGCCTGATCTGCAGTCCTGGAGGCCTCAATTACATAAATAATAAAACTCTTCATATCCTCTTGGTCTAGTATGTCGTATCATCAGTCTACATTTGAACCAAATTTTTGGTGGGGAATTCATTTGCTTCTGAAGGTAAATATAGCTTTATAGTATTTTCAACCTTAAAAAATGTGTTAGCTTGGGTCCAAATTCAGTTGTTTCAACAGAGATTAAAAATAATAGTGGCTTAAACCAAAGTCAATTTTTTGTTTACATAAAAGTTCTTAGCAGGTAGAGTGAGTCTGTTATATGTCACCGAGGGCCTGGCTTTCTTCTAGCTTGCTTCCCCATCAACCTTGGATATGAGACATGTCTGGGTAGTACCATGATATACCCTAAGTCTGCATTCTAGCCATTATGAAGAAGGAAGAGGTAGAAGGGGAAAAGGAAAGCTTTCCCCCTTTCACTAAGGGAATGGTTCTAAATATGACCATTTTAGCTATAAGAGAGACTGAGTAACATTGTTTTCACTTGTGAAAAAAAACTGTTTTGTGATTAGGTGCCCATAAAGCAGATTTCATTACTCAGGAAAAAAGGGGAGACTGAATACTAGAGGACAACTAGTAGTCTGTGTCACTCAAGTCTTCCTTGGACTCTATATACCTGTAGTAGACAAAATAAGGCCCTCGCCTGTCCCATTCCATCCTGATTCCCCCAAGTGCCCACTTCCTAATCCCAGAACCTGTGATTATGTTAGGTTATATGGCAAAGGTGAATTAAATTTGTCAATAAGATTAAGTTTGCTAGTCAACTGTCCTTAGGCTAGATACACAGGAGTATCCAGAGAGACCCAATGTAATCATAAGGGTCCTCAAAAGTGGAAAAGAGAGGCAGAAAATGTAGTCAAAGACTTGGACCTATCATTGCTGGCTTTAAGATAAGGAATGGAAATTTGAGCCATGGAACATAGGTGATCTCTAGAAATTAGAAAAGGCTAAGAGGAGCCAGTACTGTGGTTTAGCAGGTAAAGATGCTGCCTGCAGTATGGGCATCCCTGGGTGCCAGTTCAAGTCCTGGCTGCTCCACTTTTTTTTTTTTCAGAATATAGTCACATAATTGAAAAATTCTAGGTGCCTCATTAATTGACCTTTTGATACAAAATGACCTATTAAATTTGCAATTTGTGGTTCTTGGTGTTGAGGTCCATAGAACAAGCTACAAAGTCTTCAAACCTTGAGCTGAACTCCACGAGCGGTTATTTGGCTTTTGAATCGGTTTCATGTCTAAGAGGTAGTAGCAGCAACAGCGCCCACCTTCTGGGCAGCTTATTTCTTGGCATGATAAGCTTGTAAGACTGCCGTAGCTTCATCCACCTTGGAGCAGAGAAACTCGGGACACTCCAGCATGTGCAGCAGCTCCGAGTTGTCCATCTCCAGCAGCATTCCCGTGATCTTGCCCGCCTGGTTTGAGTGCATTGTTTGGATGATTGGAACAGTCGTTCTCCCAGCATCCGTTTTTGCTCCTGGGGGGATACTGGGCTCGCTCCTGTGGCTGCATCCATGCGGTGACCCAGCAAGGCAGGAAGGTCCGAGCTGGCCTTGCTCATGAGCCTAGCAGTTAGCACTGGCTGTTGGCTGGGGCCCTTCTGTGTTCTTCACGTGGCCTCTTATCCTCCAGTGGGCCAGATCAGCTGCCTGGAATTATGGCAGGAACAACTCAACGAGGTAAAAAACAGCAGCTGCAGGCCTTTCTGAGGCCTCACCTGGGAAACTTGCCCGGCGGCACCTGTTACCCTCTCTTGGTCTAAGGGAGTCACCTGAGTTCCTACTCCACTTCTAATCCAGTTCTCTGCTACGGCCTGGGAAAGCAGTAGAGGATGGCCCAAGTCATTGTGCCCCAGACCCACATGAGAGACCTGGAAGAAACTCCAGGCTCCTGGCTTCAGCTAGGCCCAGCTCCAGCTGTTGTGGTCATTTGGGGAATGAACCAATGGATTGAAGACCTCTCTCTTTCTCTGTCTCTGCCTCTGAAACTCTGCTTTTCAAATAAATAAATAAATCTTTTAAAAAAGGGGCTAAGAAACAGATTCTCTCTTAGAGCTTCCAGAAAAGAGCATAGCCCCACTTATACTTTGATTTTTTTTCTAGCAAGGTTAGTGTCATATTTCTAGAACCATAAGATGAAATTTGTGTATTTTTATAAAAGCAATTCAATTTGTGGTTGTTTGTTATAGCAGCAATAGGAAACTAACACAGATTTTGTACTGGAAATGGGGTACTGCTGTAATACATACCTAAGAATGTGCAAGTGGCTTTAAAATTGGGCAGTGGGCAAAGGCTGGAAGAATTGAGGAAATGCCAAGAAAAATCTACATTGAACAGACTGTTAGAAATATGAAAGTTAATTACTCTGCAGTGAATAAAGAGGAATAAAGAGCCTGGTAAAGGAAAGATGTATCATTTTGGAGAATGTTTAAGTCATCAGGAAAAGACTGTTGGTAGAAATACGGATTTTAAAGTTAGTGCTGGTATTCAGAAGAAAATGAGGAACATGTTAATGGAAACTTAAGGAAAGGGGATCCTTGTTATAAAGTGGCAGAAAACAGTGGACTTGTATTATGTAGTTACATGGAAAGTAGAAAAAATGATGAAATTGGATATTTAGTCTGGGAAATTTTCAAGCAAGGTGTTGAATGGTACTGCTTGCTTTCTTTTTGCTGCCTATAGTAAAATGCTCATCCATATCTCATTTGGATTTAGATTTAGCGCTTCTGATCTGTTTGTATTTACATGAGATTTTTGACTTTGAGTTGATGATCTAACAGGACGAGACCTTTGGGGACCTTTGAAGAGGGTGAGTGTATTTTGCATGTGGGATAGATGTGCATTTGAGGGGCTAGGAGGATAAATTATGGCTTATGTGGACAGAATAATGGCCCTCCAAAAATGTGCAAGTGTCGATCTCCATAACCTGTAAATATGTTGTTAGTGTTTCAGTTTCTTTTCTGAAAATTTTTGTTTGCATTTTATTTGAAAGGCAGAGAGAGGGAAAGATATAGAGAGAGGGAGAGAGAGAAATTCCATCCACTGGTCTATGACAGCCAGGAGTAGGCCAGGCTGAACTCAATTAGGGTCTCCCATGTGGATAGCAGGGACCAAAATACTTGAGTCATCACTGCTGCCTCCCAGGGTGTGCATCAGCAGGAAGCTGGAATTGGAAGCAGAGCTGGGACTCAAACCCAGGCACTCTGACACGGGATGTGGGCATCATATGTAGCATCCAACGATTGTGTCAAATTCCTGCCCAGTGTATTAGCTTCTTATTGATGCTATAACAAATTACCAAAAATTTGGTGGCAAAAGCAACACAAATTTATTATCTTACAGTTTTGAAGGTGATAGCCAGAAATGGGTTTCACTGGGCTAAAATCAAGGTATTGGTAGCTGTCTTACTTCTGTAAGTTCTAGGGAACAATCTGTTTCCTTGCCTTTTCTCGTTTCAAACATATTTCTTGGTTTCCTTCCTCTACCTTCAAAGCCAGCAGTGTGGCATCTCCAACTCTCTGACCCTGAGAATGACTCTGCTGCATTTTTCCTTCACCTATAGGGACACTTATGTTTATACTGGGCTCACTTGGATAACTCAGGAAAACATCTGCATCTCAAGATCTTTAACTTAGTTGTATCTGCAAAGTTCATTTTGCTATGTATGACAACATATTTACAAGTTTCAGGAAGGAGGATGTGGACAATTGGAATGATCATTATTCTACTTTAATTTTGTCTGACTTTTAAGCTTATTACTATAATGTTACCAGTAATTTCCTATAGTTATCTCTTTTCTGTTGTCTCTTGAATCCCTTGCAAACAGGTTTTTTGACCAATGTCTCACTGAAACCTTTTTTCTACAGTCAAATCCACTAGAAAGTTCAAAGTCAACATCTAACCGACTCAGTTACAATTTCATGCTTTGCTCTACAGAATTCTTCATCACATCCAATTTCATGGCTGTAAATATCATCTATATACCAACAATCCCCAAATAATATGTTTAGCCAGCACTTCATCCCTGAATTCCAGACTTGTTTCTCTGTCTATTCAATATCACCATGTATATAGCTAAAAACAAATCAAAAGTAAAGAATTGATTTTCTTTCTTTTTTTTTTTTTTTTTGACAGGCAGAGTTAAGACAGTGAGAGAGAGAGAGAGAGAGACAGAGAGAAAGGTCTTCCTTTCCATTGGTTCACCCCCCAAATGGCCCCTACGGCTGGCGCGCTGCAGCCGGCGTGCTGTGCTGATCCAAGGCCAGAAGCCAGGTGCTTCCTCCTGGTCTCCCATGTGGGTGCAGGGCCCAAGCACTTGGGCCATCTTCCACTGCCTTCCCGGGCCACAGCAGAGAGCCGGACTGGAAGAGAAGCAACTGGGACAGAACTGGCTCCCCAACCAGGACTAGAACCCGGGGTGCCGGCGCCGCAGGCAGTGGATTAGCCTAGTGAGCCGCGGCACTGGCAAGAATTGATTTTTAATACCCACTTGCTTCTCTCCTTGTATATTCCATCTCAGAAAGTGGTTTTATCATTTCCACAGTTACCCAAGCCAGAAAATCTTTTTGGAATCATCCTTGATTCCTCCTCCTTTATATACTTCAATCTTATCCATCAAAAAGGAATGATTTCAAACGTATTCTGTATCTTTCCACTTCTTATTACCACTACCATTATAAACCTGGTTCAAACAATGCCTTCTAACTTAGATGACTACAAAAGCTTTTTAATGAGTTCCCAACCTTAAATACAAGCCACCTCCTTCCTCCCCATTAAGTACATTCTTTTGAGTATGCTGCTGTACTGGATCCTTCACACTTATTCCCTCTAAGTAGAATGCTATTCTCCCACTACCACAAAAGTTAACTCTTTTACCTCACTCAGATCTCTGTGCAAATATCACTTCTCAGTCCGGCGCCGCGACTCACTAGGCTAATCCTCCGCCTGCGGTGCCGGTGCCCTGGGTTCTAGTCCCAGTTGGGGCACTGGATTCTGTCCTGGTTGCTCCTCTTCCAGTCCAGCTCTCTGCTGTGGCTTGGGAGTGCAGTGGAGGATGGCCCAAGTGCTTGGGCCCTGCACCCGCATGGGAGACCAGGAGGAAGCACCTGGCTCCTGGCCTCGGATAGGTACAGCATGCCGGCTGTAGTGGCCATTTTGGGGGGTGAACCAATGGAAGGAAGACCTTTCTCTCTGTCTCTCTCTCACTGTCTAACTCTGCCTGTCAAAAATAAAATAAAAAAAATTTTTAAAAAAATCACTGCTCAGAGACTTTCTCTATGAACTTATGAACTTATATTACCTATTGATTCCAGTCTAAATTCTTCAGCTGAGCTGTCAGGTTTCTTAGAATGCTCTGGGTCAGTTTAGTCTTCTGCCACTCCCTACCTGCCATTGATGGACGTCATTTGCCTGTCCATGTTTCTTCCCCCATCCTACTACCATGCCTTCATCTCTCCATCTAAAATAGTGCTCCTATCACACTTTACCCTCCTGCCATGCTCCAGTTTTCACTTAGTACACTTATAACTACCCGGCAGTATGTTTTAAATATATATTTAAAGCTATATTCCTGGGGGCTGGCACTGTGGTGTAGCCAGTAAAGCCGCTGCCTGTGATGCCGGTACCCTATATGAGCATCGGTTCGAGTCCTGGCTGTTCCACTTCGGATCCAGCTCCCTGCTAATGTACCTGGGAAAGCAGTGGAAGTTGGCCCAAGTGTTTGGACCCATACACCCACATGGGAGACCCAGAAACCCCTGGCTCTTACTTTTAGTCTGTCCCAGCCCTGGCAGTTATGGCCATTTGGGGAGTGAACCAGTGCATGGAGGATTTCTCTGTGTTTCCCTTTCTCTCTGTAACTCTGCCTTTCAAATAAATTTTAAAAATTGAAAAAACTATATTCCCACTAAAATATGAGCTCCATGATGGCAAATGATTTATCTCCTATCTACTAACGCATAGGGTGGTACCTAGAATATAGCAAGGGTTTGATAAATTAAATAGCTGAATATTTTTTCCTTATTCATTATTTTTTATTTGCTACCATGTACTCTATTTTAATTCCTAACACATAAAAATATGAATGGCAGTGTGTACCTTCCAGAAGCTTTTGGTCTAGAAGAAGACACACACACACACACACACATATATATGTATATATAGTACAGGGTACAAAAGACAAAAGACATAATTTACTTAGAGGAGGTAGTAGAGAGGGTTATCAGGAACAAATAGAAGGTTTGTACCGAATAGCATTTAAAAGAATGAATAAAATTTTACCGGGTAGATGTAAGTATGTGCATGTGGGGAGAATCAGTACAATCTAAGGGTATGGTGCATGTACAGGCTTCTCTTGGGGAAGTACAAGTAATTTGGCATATTGGAAAAACTGGTGGGAAATTGGTAAACATGACACTAGATAAACAGGGAGGACTCAGAATATAAAGAACCTTATATGAGGCATTGAGAAATACAATAGCTGGAGGGGAAACTCTCAAAACTCTTAAGATTGGATTGATATGATAGGTTTTTACACTGGCCATTTCATTCACTTTCAAGGGCGGGGAAAGTCCTGCCTGCAGGCCATATTAGATCCTCCAAATCATCTGGTCTGGGCCTGCCAAGGCGACCACAGGTGGCACTTGAAATCCAGTAGATCTATAGTAGGCTAATTTAAGTTGATAATTTCGTATGACCTGAAAATGATATAACAAATATCCAAATGGCCCTTGGCAGAAAAAAGAATCCCCACCCCTGCAACATTCCATAGTAAAAAATTCAGCCTGAAAACAGTCCAGATGAATGTCTGAAGTATAAATAGTTGAGGGAAAATAAAAGAATGCATGAGACTCACAATTCTGTGGAAAAAAAAAAAAACTGAGGTCATACAACTTTTGCCTTTGCTTCTATAATTTAAAAAGCAAACATCTCACATAAATCTGGGTTCCTAGGTAGACATTCCTATAAGGAAAAGAAGTTATGATCAGGCAATTCAAGTAATTCAGCTGGGATTGCAGTTTATTTTTTACTTTTGCTATCAGTCCTCTGTGAGTTTTGCTAGTGAGCTCAGAGTTTAAGAGACTAACTACCCCTGGATAAAGTGTTAACATTAATTTTTGAACAAGCAGAGTTGATTACAAGAACCCTTGGTAACATCTCCCAAACACAGAGATACTGCAAACATCTTGAATAAATAGCTTTACTATTTAGGTAGATTGTTATAATCATTAACTTTTTATATCACTGTAAAAATTAATAAACTTTATTAGGAATTTCAGAAAACAAAGCTTTGCAACTACAGCTAACACATATTTTGAATAACAAAATATCTGCTTTTAAAATAGAATTAATTTGTATCCAGGAGCATGCTTATTGGAAACAATGAAATGTTTCTGTTCATTAAAAATATATTATCAATAAAAACAGAACAACTATCATAAAAAGCAATGCATAAATGTAAACTAGTCAATTTATTCCCATTACCCATATTATGATTTATATTATGGCTATAGTATTTTAAATCATTAATCAATGCAGAGATATATAACACATATACAGGAAATTCTAAAAAATAATGATTCCATTAAATAGTTACTATTATACTGCTTCAGAATTTTCTTTGTAATCTGGATCCAACATCAGGAGATGGACTGGCTCTTGGTTGGCTGTTCTGTAACAATTTCAGAATATTATTTTACAATAGTATTTACAAACTTTAATAGATGATTCTCCTTACAGATTATAAACCACAATAAAATTAAACTGATAAATTACACTTTTCAAATGCTACATATACACAAACTTCAACAAAACTGAGTACCATACCACTTTATGTAAGGTATCATACTAAATATAGTAATTAATAATTTCCACTCTTTGCTATTGGTAAGATATGCTTAAGAGGTGTTTTCTATTGTAGTCTTCTGTGTAAGCTGTTAAAACTTATTTTTATTTTCTACAGGAAGTACTTGGAACTTATATAACACTCAAGAGGTAGTTTAACAACAGATTTTGGGCTAAAGAAATAAGTTCTTAATTGTTCAGACCTGGTTAATGCCACTCTTAGGATCATTGGTTACTATCCTCACCCTGTCTTTTATGACCTTGTCTAAATATGATCAGAGTTGGTGAACTTGGAAGGCTTCCATAGCCTTGGCAACTCATGTGGGATCTCTGTCCTTAATGTGCTGTACATTGTGATTTAATGCTGTAACTAGTACTCAAACAATGTGTTTCACTTTGTGTTTCTATGTGGGTGCAAACTGTTGAAATCTTTACTTAATATATACTAAATTGATCTTCTGTATATAAAGAGAATTGAAAATGAATCTTGATGTGAATGGAAGGGGAGAGGGAGTGGGAGAGGGGAGGGTTGCGGGTAGGAGGGAAGTTATGGGAGGGGGAAGCCATTATAATCCATAAGCTGTACATTGGAAAATTTTTTTCTTTTTCTTTTCTTTTTTTTTTTTTGACAGGCAGAGTGGACAGTGAGAGAGAGACAGAGAGAAAGGTCTTCCTTTTGCCGTTGGTTCACCCTCCAATGGCCGCCGCGGTAGGCGCACTGCGGCCGGCGCACCGCGCTGATCCGATGGCAGGAGCCAGGTACTTATCCTGGTCTCCCATGGGGTGCAGGGCCCAAGGACTTGGGCCATCCTCCACTGCACTCCCTGGCCACAGCAGAGAGCTGGCCTGGAAGAGGGGCAACCGGGACAGGATCGGCGCCCCGACCGGGACTAGAACCCGGTGTGCTGGCGCCGCAAGGCGGAGGATTAGCCTAGTGAGTCGCGGCGCCAGCCTCTTTTTTTTTTTTTTTTTTTTGACAGGCAGAGTGGACAGTGAGAGAGAGAGACAGAGAGAAAGGTCTTTCTTTTTGCCACTGGTTCACCCTCCAATGGCCGCCGCGGCCGGCGCACCGCGTTGATCTGATGGCAGGAGTCAGGTACTTATCCTGGTCTCCCATGGGGTGCAGGGCCCAAGCACTTGGGCCATCCTCCACTGCACTCCCGGGCCATAGCAGAGAGCTGGCCTGGAAGAGGGGCAACCAGGACAGAATCCGGCGCCCCGACCGGGACTAGAACCTGGTGTGCCGGCGCCGCAAGGCGGAGGATTAGCCTGTTGAGCCATGGCGCCGGCCGGAAATTTATATTCATTAAATAAAAGTTAAAAAAAAATCATATGAAGAACAACAACAAAAAGAAGTAAGTTCTTTGGTAATTGTTAAAATTTAAATTTATTTTAATAATTAAGGGTAACTGTTAAAAATTAAATTTACTTTGCTTTACAAACAAAATACTTTAAAATTAAAATTCTGCTTCTAAGATTCATGGTTTTTCATTGGAAATCATAGCCTAGGTGATAGCAGGGGTCTGCAGGTTATAATGCATTGTTTTGTATGTCTCCGGAATGCAAGCAGCCAAAGCAGACAGACTGACATACAGGAAGAACTTAAATTCAGTGAATCAAAAGGAAATAATTGATAACTTCTACATAAAGAAAAGATCAGGCTGTATGGTTGCCCAAAGGGGAAACTTCTCTGAATGTTGGGCAGGACAAAGGTTGGGCTGAAAAAACCTTCCTTTTCCAAATGGATGACATGGGAGTGAAGTCCTGAGGAATAAGTAGAAGAGGAGGCAGATAAAAGAGCAAATCCTGCGAGACTATGTGAGATGTGTGAGGCTTAAAAGCATTCAAAGTGTTCCAGAGGGACCTGCCAGCTAGTCAACAGTGCGTAAGTGATGAGTCTGGGGAGGAACTGAACGCGAGGCTGGAGAGGTCTTTAATGCACTTCTGTGAGTTTTATTTCTCTCTTTTAGGTGACAGTCACTGAAGATAGGTTTTAAGCAGGAGAGTGATATGTTCATAGCTGTGAGATTACTCCGGTGACAGTGGTGTAAAAGATTGGAGTATGCAAACTGGGAGGCTGATGAGGTCCAGATGAGACATGATAAATTATTATATGAATTATTACTACTTTTTCAGAGTTTTTTTTTAAAGTTTTATTTATTTGAAAGGCAGAGTTACAGAGAGGCAGAGGCAGAAAGCGAGGTCTTCCATCTGCTGGTTCACTCCCCAAATGGAGTGAGCTGGGCCTATCTGAAGCCAGGAGCCTGGAGCTTCTTCTGGTCTCCCACATGGGTGTGGGGGCCCAAAGATTTGGGTCATCTCCTGCTGCTTTCCCAGGCACATTAGCTTGGAGCTGAGTCAGAAGTGGAGCAGCCAGGACTCAAACCGGAGCCCATATGGGATGCTGGCACTGCAGGTAGTGGCTTTACCTGCTATGCCACAGTGCTAGCCTACAGAGATTTATTTATTCATTTTGAAAGTCAGAGTTACAGAGAGAGCAAAAGGGAGAGAGAGAGAGATCTTCCATTCCCTGATTCAGGCCCAGGTGGCCCAGGGGCCATGAGCTTCATCTGGTTCTTTCATATGGGTGGCAGGGGCCCAAGTGCTTGGGCTATCTTCTGTTGCTTTCCCAGGCCATTAGCAGGAAGCTGAGTCAGAGGTGGAGCAGTGGGGACTTGAACGGATGCCCAATATGGGCTGCCAGAGTCACAGGTAGTGCCTTTACCTGATACAAAACAACACCAGTCCCATGATACATTCTTAAACTAAAAACAGTATCGAGGAGACACAAAATGGCTCAACAGTGTACAGCCACACTAACTTAAGCTGCTCTGGGATATGAAAACAAAAAGGGAAGGACTCCAGGGATCTGACTGATGAAAATTTTTGGCAAAGAAGTGAAAGACAACAATGAAGACTCCATGCGACAAGAGAAGACACCACTCAGTGCAGCCAGCTGCCTGCCGTGAGCTGCCATCCTACCATGTCAAGGTAGGAAGAAATTGCCGCATGCCCTGCTGCTTGCAGTTTTAGCTGAGAGGGAACTCCACAGTCACCTGCTGACTTTCACTTCAGCCTGGGGAGCTGACTGGGGTCTGAGCAACTGCCAGGCTTACAGCAGGGAAGCCGCATTTCTTTCCTTCCCTCCCCCACCCACACAGGGAAGACACGCAGTGCTTCTCCCAGCATCACAATCAGAGTCAGGGCAACTGTGGGAGTTCTGGGGCATTAGCCCCAGAGCTATGCTCATGCACTCTTTGTGAGCCAGGGGGTTTTGCCTTAGCTTCTAGGGTCTAACACCAGAAGCAGCCCTAAAAATCCACTCTCACCCTGGGCGATCTGGGTAATAACCCCACTGTACCCTGTAACACCAGGACTATAACAATTTGTTCTAAAATTTGTGGTGCCAGTGGATCCACCTGGTGGACCTAGGGAAGAACCTATGTGCATTCCACCTCTCTGGGCTCATACCCTCCAGAGTAAAATCTCCTGTATACCTTGCAGTCACTCTGTAAGACTGGAACAGGGTTCACTTCACATCCCCTAGTCCTAGGACTGGGGCTGTTGGTATTGTAAGTCACAGCACCAATTGGACTCTCTTGGAAGGACCTGATGAAGGGTTTATATATATCACATAGCCCTAGATCCACAATAATTGGTGCCACAAGCCCCATCATTACTCAGGCTTATCAGTAGGACAAGGGGGCAGCCACCCTTGTCTCAGCACCAAGAACAAGGCCCTGGCTATCACATTTGCCAAGTGAGTGACATTAACTCTGTGGATCAAAGACACACACCTAAGGAAACATTTAGTACTCTCAAAGCCACACTTCTATCCCTATGAACTGCAGCAGACTAGACTACTGTGTCACTTAAAGACACAGCTGACATTGATTAAGACAAAATAAATCACTCAGAGACTATGCTCCTGGGCTCACCTAGAACAAAGACAAAGCAACAAGCCAAGTGATACACTGTATTCCAGCAAACCATAAACTCTTTTCCAATAAAGCCTACTCTATAAAGAAAAAGGGACAAGTATACCAGATGGGCAGACATCAATGTAGGGACACTGGAGACATGAAGAAACAAGGTAGCATGACACTTCCAAAAGAATACAATAATGCTCCATAACTAGATCCTAAACTTAAGGAAATCTATGAAATTACAGCTATAGAATTCAAAATAATTTTTATAAGGAAACTCAATGGAGTGCAAGAGAACAGAGAGATTAAGAAATGAGGGAATCAGGCCGGCGCCATGGCTTAACAGGCTAATCCTCCGCCTAGCGGCGCCAGCACACCGGGTTCTAGTCCCGGTTGGGGCGCCGGATTCTATCCCGGTTGCCCCTCTTCCAGGCCAGCTCTCTGCTATGGCCCGGGAAGGCAGTGGAGGATGGCCCAAGTCCTTGGGCCCTACACCTGCATGGGAGACCAGGAGAAGCACCTAGCTCCTGGCTTCGGATCAGCGAGATGCGCCAGCCACAGCGGCCATTGGAGGGTGAACCAACGGCAAAAAGGAAGACCTTCCTCTCTGTTTCTCTCTCTATCCACTCTGCCTGTCAAAAAAAAAAAAAAAAAAAAAAAAGAAATGAGGAAATCAGTGAGTGACATGAATGAAAATATTACCAAGGAGGTAAAACTCATTAAGAAGAATCAAACAGAAATTTTGGAGATGAAATCTTCAATCAGTGAAATAAAAAATATGATTGAGAGTATTAACAGCAGAATAGACCAAGTGGAGGGAACAATTTCTGACCTCGAGGATAAGAATTTTGAAATAACTCAATCACATAAAATAAAGAGAAAAGAATTAAAAAGAATGAAGAAAGTCTACATGAAATATGGGATATTAAACAACCAAGTATTTGTTTTACAGGTTTTCCTGAAGGAGAAGAAAAGGAAAAATTCATTGAAAACTTGATAAATGAAATAACAGCTGAAATCTTCTCAGGTCTTGAAAGAGACATGGACATTCAGATACCAAAAATTCAAAGAATCCCAAGCAGACCCAACCAAAAAAAGGTGTTATCTAAGGCATATAGTCAACAAATTGTCAAAAGTTAAAGACAAAGAGAGAATCAAAAAGACAGTAAGAGAAAAATGCCAAGTTACATATAAAGGTAAAGCAATTAGATTAACATCAGACATCTCAGTGGAAACCCTACAGTCCACAAGAGAGTGGGAGGATATATTAAAGGTCTTAACAGAAAAAAACCCTGCCAATCAAGAATATTATATTCAGTCAAGCTGTCCTTTACAAGTGAAGGAGAGGAGCTGACACTGTGGTGGAGTGGGTAAAGCCGCTGCCTGCAGATCCGGCATCCCATCTGGGTCCTGATTCAAGTCCCAGCTGCTCCACTTCTGATCCAGCTCTCTGCTGTGGTCTGGGAAAGTAGTAGATGACCTAAGTCCTTGGGCCCCTGCACCTGCGTGGGAGATCCAGAAGAAGCTCCTGGCACCTAGCTTCAGATCAGTGCAGCTCCAGCCATTGTGGCCAATTAGGGAATTAACCAGTGGATGGAAGACATCTCTCTCTTTCTGCCTCTCCTCTCTCTGTGTAACTCTTACTTTCAAGTAAATAAGTAAATCTTTAAAAAAAAAGTGAAGGAGAGGGGCTGGCATTGTGGCATAGTGGGTAAAACCACTGCCTATGACAGTAGCATCCCATAAGAGTGCTGGTTTGTGTCCTGGCTGCTCCATTTCAGATCCAGCTCACTGTTAATGTGCGTGGGAAAGCACTGGAACTTGGCCCAAGTACTTGGGCCCCTGCACCCTCATTGGAGATCAGGAAGAAACTATTGGTTCCTGGCTTTGGTCTGGCTCAGCACTGGCCATTGCAGCCATTTGGGGAGTGAATCAGCAGATGGAAGATCTCTCTCTCTCTCTAACTCTACCTTTCAAATAAATAAATCTTATAAAAAAAGGTTATGGAGGGATAAGGTATTTTCCAGATAAGCAAAAACTGAGAGAATTACCACCACCAGACCAGCCTTACAAGAAATTATGAAGGGCATCCTGCATTAGAAGTAAACATGAAAACTCATGTCACCACCAAATTCACAAACAGAGCAGGAAGAATCAATATCCAGTCAATAAAATGACAGGTCTTTGTTCCTGTCAATACTAACCTTGAATGTAAAAGTATTATTCACCAAACAAAAGATTTGGGTTGGCTGAATGGATAAAAGCCATGACCCCACTATATGTTGCTATAAGAAACTCACTTCACAAAGATACACACAGACTGAAAATGAAGGGTTGGAGAAAGATATACTGGGCATATGGAAACCAAAAGCAAAGCAGGTCTAGCTATCCTGATATCAGATAAAACAGACTTTAAATCAAAAAGTATAAAAAGATAAAGGACATTATATTTGATAAAAAGTTTTGTTCAGCAATAAGACATGACAATCATAAATATATATGCACCCAACACAAAACCACTCAGATATATACTGCCAATCTTATTAGACCTAAAGGAAGAGATAGACACCAATAAAATAATACTGAGTAATTTCAATACCTTACTCTCATCAATTGACAGATCATTCAGATAGAAAGTCAGTAAAGATACATTGGAGCTGAAATATACTAATGAGAAAACACACTATCAGACGTTTACAGGACATTTCTCCCAACAGCTACAGAATACACATTCTTCTCAACAGCACATGGAACATTTTCTAGAATGGAGCATATGTTAGGCCACAAACAACAAGTTTAAAAAGATTGAAATCATATCTTGTATATTTTCAGACCTTAAAGGAATAAAGCTTGAAATAAACCAGAACAATAGAATACTCATAAATACTTGGAAATTAAACAACATGCTACTGAATGATCAATGAGTCACTGAAGAAATTAAAAAGGAAATAAAAAACTTTCTTGAAATAAATGAAAAAGAAAATAAAACATATCAAAATGTGGGATATCGCATAAAGCAGTGGAAGTTTATAGCATTAAGTGATTAGATTTTAAAAAGGGAAATGTCTCAATTTAATAATCTGATGATACATCTTGAAAACGTACAAAAACAAGAACAAATCAAATCAAAAATCAGCAG
This sequence comes from Lepus europaeus, assembly GCF_033115175.1. NCBI lineage: Eukaryota > Metazoa > Chordata > Mammalia > Lagomorpha > Leporidae > Lepus > Lepus europaeus. Next base: position 90,536,164 of record NC_084833.1, on the reverse strand, counting down.
GAGGTAAGAAATAATAAGGCTCAGAGCAAAAATAAATGAAACTAAAAAAAAATTCAGAAAATCAAAAACCAAAAAGGCGGCTTTTTTGAGAAGATAAGCAAAATAGATGACCTCTAGAAAGACTAACAAGGAAAAAAAGTGAAAAATTCAAATAAAATTAGTTTTGAAAAAGCAGCCATTACAATCGATATCACTGAAATACAAAGGATCATAAGAAACTACTATGAAGAACTATATGCTAATAAACTGGAAAACCTGAAAGAAATGGATAAATTCATAGATTGATTTGACCTACCAAGATTAACTCAAGAAGATATAGATAACCCGAGCAGACCAGTAACAAGCAATGAGATTGAAGCAGTAATCAAAAGTTTTCCATCAAGGAGAAGTCCTGGACCTGATGGCTTTACTACTGAATTCTACAAAACAAAATAAAAAAGTAACTACAATACTCTTCAAGCTATTCTAAAATATTGAACAGGATAGAATTCTGCCAAACTCTTTTTATGAGACCAGCATTTTTTAAAATTATTTATTTATTTGACAGGTAGAGTTACAGACAGTGAGAGAGAGAGAGAGAGAGAAAGGTCTTCCTTTTCATTGGTTCATTCCCCAGAAGGCCGCTATGGCTGGCGCTGTGCCGATCTGAAGCCAGGAGCCAGGTGCTTTCTCCTGGTCTCCCATGCGGGTGCAGGGGCCCAAGCACCTGGGCCATCCTCCTCTGCCTTCCTGGGCCACAGCAGAGAGCTGGACTGGAAGAAGAGCAACCAGGACTAGAACCTGGCGCCCATATGGGATGCCAGCACCACAGGCGGAGGATTAACCTAGTGTGCCACCGCGCTGGCCCCCAAGGCCAGCATCATCAAACAATGATGTGACATGAACACTACAGATCCATATCCTTAATGAACATAGATGCAAAGATTCTCAACCTAATACTAGCAAATCTAATTTAAAACTTCATCACAAAGAACACACATCATGATCAAGTGGTATTTATCACAGAAATGCAAGGGTGGTTCAATATTTGCAGGTCAATAAATGTAAATCAGATCAGTAGGATGAAGAACAAAAAACGTAGTCATCTCAATAGATGAAGAAAGCATTTGATAAGATTCAACACCCCTGGGAGATGGCGCTGTGACTCACTTGGCTATTCTTCCGCCTGCGGCGCCAGCATCCCATATGGGTGCTGGGTTCTAGTCTCAGCTGCTGCTCTTCTAGTCCAGCTCTCTGCTGTGGCCTGGGAAGGCAGTGGAGGATGGCCCAAGTGATTGGGCACCTGCACCTGCGTGGGAGACCAGGAGGAAGCACCTGGCTCCAGGCTTCGGATTGGCACAGCACCAGCCGTAGTGGCCATTTAGGGAGTGAACCAACGGAAGGAAGACCTTTCTCTCTGTCTCTCTAACTCTATCTGTCAAATAAGTTAAAAAAAAAAAAAAGATTCAACACCCCTTCATGATAAAAACTCTCCAAAAGGAACATTCCTCCAAATTATAAAGGCTATATATGAGAAAACTACAGTCCATATCTGAAAATATTTCCCCTCAAATCTGAAACCAGACAAGGATGTCCACTTGTGCCACTTTTATTCAGTACATACTGAAAGGTTTAGCAAGAGCAATTAGACAGGAGAAGGAAGGAAGGAAGGAAGGGAGGGAGGGAGGGAGGAAGGAAGAGTATCAAAATAGGAAAAGAGGGAGTCAAATATCCATGTGTGCAGCAGAAATAATGTTGGACATTGAAAAACTTAAACACTCTACCAAAAAGCTGTTAGAATTGATAAACCAATTCAGTAAAGTTACAGGTTACAAAATAAATGTACCAAAACCAGCTATTTTCTTGTATGGTAATGATAAACTGAAAGAAAAATCAAGAAAGAAATGCCATTCACAATAGCCACAAAAATATCAAATATTTGAGAGTGAATTTAACCAAAGAATTGAATGATCTCTACAATGAAAATGGTCAAACAATGATGACAGAAATCATCAAGGTCATAAAAAATTGGAAAGATATTCCTTGCTCACCGGTTGGGAGAATCAATGTCATTAAGATGTCTACACTACCTAAAGAAACCTACAGATTCAATGCAATCCCTATCAAAATACTAATAGCATTCTTTACAGAGTTAGAAAAAGAGGTCTTGGGGCCGGTGTTGTGGTGCAGCAGGTTAGAGCTCCAGCCTGCAGCACCAGTATCCCACATGGGTACCAGCTCAGATCTCAGCTGCTCCTCTTCTGATCCAGCTCTCTGCTATAGCCTTGGAAGGTGGTGGAAGATGGTCCATGTGGGAGATCCAGAGGAAGCTCCTGGCTCCTGACTTTGGATTGGCTCAGCTCTGGCTGTTGTGGCCATTTGGGAATGGGCCAGCAGATGGAAGACTTCTCTCTCTGTGTGTCTACCTCTCTCTGTAACTCTGTCTGTCAAATAAATAAAAAAATATATTTTTTAAAAAAAGAAAAATAGATCCTAAAATTCATATGGTACCATAGAAGACCCAGAATAGCTAAAGTGATCTTGAAGAAAAATCAAGCTGGAGGTATCACAATACTGATCAAAACATACTACAAATCTATAGTAATCAAAACACCATGGTATTAGCATAAAAACTGATGCACCACTTAATGGAACAGAATAGAGACCCCAAAAATTAATTCACATACCATATAGCCAAGAGATTTTTGAGAAAAGTGCTCAGATCATACTGTGGAATAAGGATAATCTCTTAAAAAATGGTGCTGGCAAAACTGGATGTATATATGTACAAGAATGAATTAGATACATACCTGTCACCATATATAAAAATCAACTCAAGATGGTTCAAAGACCTAAATTTGAGATCTGAGACCATGAAGTTGCTGGAAGAAAATGTAGGGGAAATACTCTAAGATAATGGTGTAGGAGATGACTTCTTGGACAAGACTCCCTTAGCACAGGCAACAAAACTAAACAAATGGAACTATATCAAACTCAGAAGCTTTTTTTTTTTTTTTTTGACAGGCAGAGTGGATAGTGAGAGAGAGAGACAGAGAGAAAGGTCTTCCTTTTTGCCATTGGTTCACCCTCCAATGGCCGCTGCGGCCGGCGCATCTCGCTGATCCGAAGCCAGGAGCCAGGTGCTTCTCCTGGTCTCCCATGTGGGTGCAGGGCCCAAGGACTTGGGCCATCCTCCACTGCCTTCCCGGGCCATAGCAGAGAGCTGGCCTGGAAGAGGGGCAACCGGGATAGAATCCGGTGCCCCAAACTCAGAAGCTTTTTAACAGAAAAGGAAACTAACAATAAAGTGAAGGTATCCAACAGAATGAAAAAAAATTATTTGCAAGCCATCTATATGACAAATAATATCCTAATACATCAGCAAAAACTCAACAACAACAAAACAATCCAGTTGAGAAATGGACGAAGGACTTCAATAGACAGTTCTACAAAGAAAAAATACAAAATAACCAAAAAATACATAGAAAATGCTCAACGTCACTAGCATTCAGGGAAATGCAAAGCAAAACCACAAAACCTCACTTGTGTCAGAATAGCTAAAATTCAAAAACACAGAGAGTAACAAATGTCGGCAAGGATGTGGACAAAGGAGAACACTTACATACTGTTGGTGGGAATGTAAACTAGTACAGCCACTGAGGAAAACAACGTGAAGATTTCTTAAAAAAACTAGAAATGGACTTGCAATATGATCTAGCAATCTTACTACTGGGTTTATACCCAAAAGACTTGGAAACAGTGTATCAAAGTGATACCTGTACCACCATGCTTATAGTATCACTGTTCACAACAGTCAAAATTTGGAATCAACCAAGGTGTTCATCATCAGATAAGTGGCTAAAGAAAATGTGTTATATATACGAAATGGACTATTATTCAGCTATGAAAAAGAGTGAAATTCTACCATTTGCAACAAAATGGAAGCAATTGGACAACATCATACTGAATGAAAAATAGCTGGATCAAGAAAGACAAATACCTCATGTTCTCCCTTATGTGTGGGAGCTAAGATTTAAAAAAAAAGAAGAAAGAAATATCTGTATGTATCAGAACTGCTGCAGATATGGTTTTGTAAACCTTTGTTTTATACCTTTGTCAAATGAATGGTTGAAAATGTTATAGTAGGGGTGGCGCTGTGGCACAGCGGATTAATGCCCTAGCCTAAAGTGCTGGCATCCCATATGGGTGCCGGTTCTAGTCCTGGCTGCTCCTCTTCCAATCCAGCTCTCTGCTATGGCCTGGGAAAGCAATAGAAGATGGCCCAAATCCTTGGGCCCCTGCAAACACGTGGGAGACCAGGAAGAGGTGCACAGCTCTGGCCATTGCGGCCAGTTGGGGAGTAAACCAATGGAAGGAAGACCTCTCTCTCTCACTCTACATCTCCTCTCTCTGTGTAACTCTGACTTTCAAATAAATAAATAAAAATCTTTAAAAAGATGTTATAGTAGATCTTCATTATGTTCTTAGAATTGTTATCTATAAATCACATTGAATTTGTTAAAAAATAAAAAAAAGAATATTATACTACTATAGTTTTGGTGGTCTGTGACAACTTCAAAATTTACTATATATGGGTGAACTGGTCATTTATCCATTCAATTATTGCCTATAGCCATTGTTTATATTCCCACTAATCTAGGGCTTTTTTTGATTTTTTACTTATTAAACTTATTTGGTGAAGTATTAAGCCTTTTCAACTGTAATGCAATTTAAAATGTTATCTCAAAAACTAAAAAAAAAAAAAAAAGAGAGAGAGAGAGAGAGAGAAAGGTAGAAAGAAGAGTAGGAGGAAGAGAGTGGGAGGGAAGGAGTGGGGGAGGGAATATCATCATTATGTTCTTAGAATTGTATCTGCAAGGATGTACTTTCCTCTGAAGGGAGGAGAGAGCTTCCATTTTGCCTATGGCCCTGTTGAAATACTGAAGGAGTTTGTGGATCCAAAAATGTTTCCATAATAGCTTAGGCAGCTCATGTCAAGCGCCTAGGGTGATCACTGATGTCATACATAAGAGTGTTAATTATTAAATTAATAATTAGGAGTCACAGTACACTAACTTCCCATGCAGGACCTCTGACCTCAAAGAGCTGCGTTATGAGACTTAATAGTGAAACTTGTTCTCAAAGAAGTACTTCCTTTTAGTGTATTAAGTGGAGGATATTCTCATGTCACACAAATGCTAGTTATGTCTAAGTGCTCCCAAAAGATGTAGCATTCTTGGGTTCTTCTTTAATGATAATTAAGTTTCAAAAAAAAAAAAAGTGAAATTACCAGCCCTTGTGTGGACTGTTGAGGAACAGCTTTTGTTCTTGTGTATTTTATTTTATGTTTTATTTACAGTTTTTTGTTTTGATTTTTTTTCTCATACAAAGTGCTGAGCTCTTTACCTAGAATAGAGTTAATCTACTGTGTATAAAGTTAAATGAAAATAGATCTTAGTAAAAAACAGCACTGGGAACAGGAGAGAGAAGAGGAGGAGGGGTGGGAGTGGGGTAGGAGGGCGGGTATAGAATTACTATGTCCTAAAGTTGTATTTATGAAATGTATGCAAATAAACTGTTAAAAACCAATTAAAAATTAAAAATTAAAAAATAAAAAGTAAAAACACTATCAGTTGGAATGGAGAGTAGTGAAGTGATTTGTGATGCAAGTAATAAGTATAATTAGGAAGATTTGTTGACCAGAGAGGAATGAGGAACCTGGATAAATTATTTGTATTTGGGAAATTAAGTAGATGGCGGCATCATTAATTGAAATAAGGATTAAAAAAAGGAAAGATGTTGTGGGGGAGGGGGGAATGAAATTCTTGTTTTGAGACCTTGAGAAAATTACATGTGTCCGTGAGTCAGAAGATTAAACAACAGAATATGTGGGAAACCATTTATCACTTTTCAATGATAGGAAATCAGTAAGTATGTTTCCTTTCTTCTTTCTAATTATATCTCAACAATGCTCACTGTCACTAAAAAATCCCAATTTATTAAATAATAACATTCACTAAAGGGCATTGGAAGAATTCCAGAAACAGTGGTACTTTTGTTGAGTGAAAGACCCTGCCTCAGAATTGAAATAAAGTTTCAGGCTCAAATAAATCTATATTTTCACTATCATTTGAAGAAGGTAGATAATTTATCTATTGACAACTATGCATAAGAAATCATAAAAAGTCAACTAATAGTTTTTAAGTATTTAGCATGCTGTATTTCCTATGAAGAAGATAGATAAGTGAAAAGCAATTTAGATCAAAAGAATACAGTATAAAAAAGATTTTCAATTGGAAGTTCAAAAATGTATGCTTCAGATACTACGGTATTAAGTTCAGAGGACAGCGAGAGCATCATAAACTAAATTGGTTAGGAAGTCTTCATGAAGGAAGTGCTTCAAAGTCTGTGCTAAATGGGCTGGATTTTGGAAAGCAGAGCAAAAAAAAAACCCCATAATTTTGTTCATTAAAAATCAATGTAAGCAAATCATGACGCAGAATGGAATATCACAAATTCAATGGCAATGTATGAGTGAACTTCAAAATTTCACAGAAAATGTGTATAATAAAAAAATGTGTGGATTTTAATAATTTTTGGTACAGAAGGATAAGCTGCAGTTTGAGACACCGCATCCCACACTGGAGTGTCAGTTTGATTCCTGGTTCTTCCTTATCTGATCCAGTTTCCTGCTAATGCACCTGGGAAGACGCAGGTGACAGCCCAAGTTCTTAAGTCCCTGCTACCCATCCTGGAGACGCCAGGCTCCTGGTTTCAGCCTGGCCCCAGCCCCAGCCATTGCAGCCATCTGGGATGGAACCAGTGGATGGAAGATCTCTCTCCCTCTCTTGTTCTCTCCTCCTCTCTAACACTGCCTTTCAAATAATAATTTGAAAAAATCTCAGAACAGAGATATATTATGAAAAACAACTGAGCAAGTGCCTAATTAATTCTGTAGCAAAAATTTCTTTGTTGAACACCTAATTTGAGAATTGTGAGAATATGGGTACTACTGTGGTTTGTGGATATACTTACTATATAGACCTGAAAGGCTCCTGATCAGACAGATAAGACTGTTTTTCCTTTATTCTTTACCAGAATCCAGGGTTGAAGAAAAAGCATGCATTCAAAATAGTAACATTAACGTATAGTTTTGAAATTTCAAGACATGTACGGGATATGAGCAAGGGCAGAGATGATTTCCAATGTAAAACTTCTTAGAAATTTTCCAATTAGGCTACAAATCTGAAATTACTTGAGGATTGGTACATTAATAATTGCTTCTTCTCCCATGACTGATGAAATACTCCAGATGTAAAAAATCTTTACATTCTGGTCATTTTTTAAAAATATGAATATATTGCTTGCTTCTAATGAAATATTTTATAAAAAAAATTTGGTTAGGAAGAAAAAAAATCTGTAAGAACCAATCAAGAAAAACTAATTTCATTACAGAGTTCTTACCTGTATTGATATGTACATAAAATCAAGACTTTTCTTAAAATGAGAAAAATTTTCTTCAAATACTTACCAGAAACGGTATTATTTGAAAAGTATTTTTGATAGATGAATGTTTGCCCATGGTTTCTTGTAGATCTGAAATAATTATACCACAATACAAAAATAATTTAGTTATGTGTATTCAAAGAGAATGACTTAAAAAGTATTAAATTCTGATGCTTCAAATATTCAAAATTCATTTTTCTATTCTAGAAATAATCTTCATATTTATATTAGGTTTGAAAATAAAAGTAAATTAGAAACAACTACATAAAATTTATGTCTATAAAAGGGAATGCCTGATACTTTGACTATTATACAACAATTTTTATTCAAATATTACTTTTCTTTCATTTTTTTAAACAAAAAGTGAATTTCATCCTTTGACCTCTCAGGAAAAGAAAGATATTTATTTAGATACTGAGGTATAAAATTTGAGATATTTGTTCAACACTTTTCTTTTAATTTTCTAGGCTTTTGTCCATGTAATAGCAAGTCTCTGAGCAAGAGAAAATGAGTAAAAAAAAACTCAGGCAAAATCTTTTTATGTGAAACTTCATCTGCCTAATTTTACATTTTAATTCTTATAACATTAGTTCTGTGTTGCTTGTGATGATCACTTCTTGACTTTCTTAATATATTCGTTTTAATTATGCTTTTAATTTTAAATTAACATAAAGAGTACATAAAAGTCATATTTTAATTAATAATAATGAAGCTAGTGTCTGGGTAACCACATGGATTAAGAAATTTGAACATTATTACTGCTTCAGAAGCTTCCTTGAGCTCCCTGCCTGCTCTACACTGTTCAGATTTGTGTTCTCTTCCCTCACCCATAGATGTAACCAACCCACTACATTGACTTTGTAGTTTTAGCACAGATACATATACATCTCCAAGATAATCCTGTTTAGTTTCACATGTTTTTTGGATTCAACATAGATGAAACTGCACTATTTGTATTCACCTTTATTTACATATTTTTGCTCAAATTAAAAAATTTCTAGATCCATCCACAGTGTTCTGTGTAGTTGTAATTTGTTCTTTTTCTTTTTTTAAAAAAGATTTATTTTATTATTTGAAAGACAGAGTTACAGAGAGAAATAGAGACATACAGAGAGAGAGGTTTTCCATCTTCTGGTTTACTTCCCAAATTGCTGAAAAAGCCAGTACTGGGCCCATCTAAAGCCAGGATCCAGGAGCTTCTTCTGGGTCTCCTGTGTGGATACAGGGGCCCAAGCACTTGGGCCACCTCTCGCTGCTTTCTCAGGCACATTATCAGGGAGCCAGATCAGAAGCAGAGCAGCTGGCACTCAAACCAGCATCCATATGGGATACTGGCACTGCAGGCCGAGGCTTTAACCCACAGTGCCACAGTGCTTGCTCCACTTGTTCATTTTTATCATATGAATTTACTAAGTTCAGAAGTTTGTAATTTTTTGGTTTTATAAACTAGTGATTCTATATACTTATATATGTTTCCTGACAAACATGTGCAGTATTTTCTAGGAGCAAAGCTGCTGGGTTGTAAGGTATGCTTATGCTCAACTTATTAGACAAAGGCAAAACATTTCCTACAGATGTCATACCAATTTATACCCCACCAGCTTTACAAGAAAGCTGCTATTGTTGTACCTATATATTTTTAAAGCTTTTATTTAATGAATGCAAATTTCATAGGTATGACTTCAGGAATATAGTGGTTCTTTCCCCCATGCCCACCCTCATACTCCCACTCCTATCCCACCTCCTACTTCCTCTCCCATCCCATTCTTCATTAAGTTTCATTTTTAGTTTAATTTTATATACAGAGGACCAACTTTATGCTAAGTAAAGATTTCAATAGTTTGTACACACACACACAACCATATAAAGTACAGTTTGAGAACAAGTTTTGCAGTTAATTTTTAAAGTACAACTCATTAAGGATAGAGGTTCTACATGGGAAGTAAGTGCACAGTGACTTTTGTTGTTCATTTAACAATTAACACTTTTATTTATGACATCAGTGATCACCCAAGGCTCTTGCCATGAGCTGCCAAGGCTATGGATATCTTTTGTGACCACAGACTCCGTCAGTATTTGGACAAGGCCATAAGCAAAATGTAAGTTTTCTCCTCCTTTTTGAGAAAAGCACATCCTTCTTTTATGGCCCCTTCTTTCCACTGGGGTGTCACTCACAGAGATCCTTCATGTAGGACATTTTTTGCCACAGTATCTTGGCTTTCCATGCCTGAAATGCTCTCACAGGCCTTTCAGCCAGACCAGGAAGCCTTAAGGGTTGATTCATCTTAACCAATACATATTATTATCAGCTTTTAAACAGGTGCTTATCTGATGAATATGTAACAATACCTCATTATTTTAATTTGTATTTTTATATGACAAATGAAATTCAATATCTATGTTTATTTTCAGTTATATTCTTGTGAAGTTCCTTTCAATATTTCCTTTGCAACCTCACATTTCTATTGGGTATCCTCTTTTTCTTTTTCTTTTTTCTTTTTTCTTTTTTAAATTTTTGACAGGCAGAGTGGACAGTAGAGGGAGACAGAGAGAAAGGTCTTCCTTTTGCCGTTTGTTCACCCTCCAATGGCCGCCACGGTAGGCGCACTGCGGCCGGCGCACTGCGCTGATCCGATGGCAGGAGCCAGGTGCTTCTCCTGGTCTCCCATGGGGTGCAGGGCCCAAGGACTTGGGCCATCCTCCACTGCCCTCCCGGGCCATAGCAGAGAGCTGGCCTGGAAGAGGGGCAACCGGGACAGGATCGGTGCCCCGACCGGGACTAGAACCCGGTGTGCTGGCGCCACAAGGCGGAGGATTAGCCTAGTAAGCCGCGGCGCCGGCTGGTATCCTCTTTTTCTAATTGATTTATGGATTTCTTTACATATTTGAATGAGTCCTTTATTCTATGTGTCATAAATATTTTCTTTTACCTTCGGTCACAGGTAAGCAAATATTTACATCCTAGCTTTCCTTGTAAGTTTTTAATCTTTACTTGAATGTCAGCTACTTGGTTGTGTTGTCTTCAGCTTTCTTGGGGTTCAAGAAAAACTACACTTTTGTTTATATGCTTTTTCTCATTTAGAGGTGGGATTGATATATTCTATCCTTCTGTACTTTCTTTCTACACAGAAATGGAATACACACTGCTGTGGTTTGATTATTTGTCTCCCCGAACTCATGTAGGAGTTTAAACCTCAAAGTCATAAGTTCATGGCCCTGAGAGGATGGAAACAAAGCAATTATAGGTATGGTTTTGGTAAGTGACTAAGATTAGGTTGTTAGGGTGAAGCCCTAGTGATTGAATCCTGGTGACTCTCTAAAGAGAAAGACATACACACACTCACATCATAGGTGATGCAGACACTGGCAACCCTTGCCAAAGTCTGTATCATGCTGCTTACACTTTGAAACCCTAGAAGGGTAGGCCAAAATAAATTTTCTTTCTTTATAAAGTTAGCCTGTTTTAGATATTTTGTTATAGTAATGAAAAGGTGACTGATACACACAGGCATGCAAACACACGTGTACACTGTGTCTGTGTGTGTGTGTATGTTTGTGTGTGTCTATATTCAGTGATTCTCAACCATAGAAGATTCTTGACATCCCAGGGATATTTGGCAATATCTGGAAACATTTGATTGTCATGATTAGGAGGTGCTGTGGCATCTAGTGAGTAGAGATGAGAGCAAATGCTAAACATCTTATAATGCACAAGACAGTTCCCCAATGTCAATAAAAATAAAGGAATTATCCAGCCAAAATATCAGTAGTGTTGAGGCAGAGAAAGCCTGATAAATAAATATATATTTAAATATTTTTAGAATTGTTCATATCTAATTTATAATTTCCATTATGATTTTTTCAAAATAATTTTCTTTTCCACTTTTAATATAAATTTCCAAAGTATAACTTTTGAATTATAGCAGCTTTTCCCCCCATAACCTCCCTCCCACCTGCAACCATCCCATCTCCCACACCCTCTCCCATCCTATTCTTCATCAAGCTTCATTTTCAATTATCTTTTTTTTTTAACTTTTATTTAATGAATATAAATTTCCAGTGTACAGCTTATGGATTACAATGGCTTCCGATCCTGTCCCGGTTGCCCCTCTTCCAGGCCAGCTCTCTGCTCTGGCCAGGGAGTGCAGTGGAGGATGGCCCAAGTGTTTGGGCCCTGCACCCCATGGGAGACCAGGAGAAGCACCTGGCTCCTGCCATCGGAACAGCACGGTGCGCCGGCCGCAGCGCGCTACCGCGGCGGCCATTGGAGGGTGAACCAACGGCAAAGGAAGACCTTTCTCTCTGTCTCTCTCTCTCTCTCACTGTCCACTCTGCCTGTCAAAAAAAAAAAAAAACAATGGCTTCCCCCTCCCATAACTTCCCTCCCACCCGCAACCCTCCCCTCTCCCGCTCCCTCTCCCCTTCCATTTGCATCAAGATTCATTTTCAATTCTCTTTATATACAGAAGATCAATTTAGTATAAAGATTGCAACAGTTTGCACCCACATAGAAACACAAAGTGAAACATACTGTTTGAGTACTAGTTATAGCATTAAATCACAATGTACAGCACATTAAGGACAGAGATCCCACATGAGGAGCAAGTGCACAGTGGCTCCTGTTGTTGACCCAACAAATTGACACTCTAGTTTATGGCGCCAGTAACCAAACTAGGCTGTTGTCATGAGTTGCCAAGGCTATGGAAGCCTTCCAAGTTTGCCGACTCTGATCATATTTAGACAAGGTCATAAAAGACAGAGTGAGGATAGTAACCAATGATCCTAAGAGTGGCATTTACCAGGTTTGAACAATTATACAGCATTAAGTGGGGAAGAGGACCATCAGTACACACAGGTTGGGAGTAGAGCCATTGGTGGTAGAGTAGAGGTTATGATTACAAAGGAATGAGGCCCAAGTGCACTAGACAGGGCCTAGAACAAAGGACAGAGTCATTATTAGAGGAGCTAAGAAAGGTGCTGTCTAAGCTACAATTAAGTTTTCTGATTTAGAGGCAAATAGAACCTGATAGAAGGGGCTTGATAATAATCTGGTGGGCTTTAGGCCTTGTAAATTCAGAGGCCTAGGCCTATCTATCTCTTCACATGGGGTATATCCTAAGGGCGGTGTGAACCTCCTAGGGGAAGGCACTCTGTTGACTTTCATTACTTGGCTGGCCTGGGAGGAGAGCTGGCCAGGTAAAGGCAGGTGGCATCTCTAACAAGAAATTTACAGTTCTGCCTGCAATGTTGCTGACCCTACTTGACCATACCCTCAGCTGCAGTGGTCACTTTGGAAGTTGGGCTGATCAATTATCTTTATATACAGAAGATCAACTTAGTATATACTAAGATTTCAATAGACTGTACCCACAAAGACTCACAAAGTATAGAGCACTCTTTGAGTAGTAGTTTTATCATTAATCATCATAGTACAACACATGGGGAGCAGATGCACAGTGACTCCCATTGTTAAGATTTAACAATTGGCCGGCGCCGCGGCTCACTAGGCTAATCCTCCGCCTTGCGGCACCGGCACACCGGGTTCTAGTCCCGGTCAGGGCACCGATCCTGTCCCGGTTGCCCCTCTTCCAGGCCAGCTCTCTGCTCTGGCCCGGGAGTGCAGTGGAGGATGGCCCAAGTCCTTGGGCCCTGCACCCCATGGGAGACCAGGAGAAGCACCTGGCTCCTGCCATCGGATCGGCGCGGTGCGCCGGCCGCAGCGCGCCTACCGCGGCGGCCATTGGAGGGTGAACCAACGGCAAAAGGAAGACCTTTCTCTCTGTCTCTCTCTCACTGTCCACTCTGCCTGTCAAAAAAAAAAAAAAAGATTTAACAATTGACATTCTTATTTATTATGTCAGTAATCACCTGAGGCTCTTGTCATGAGCTTCCAAGGCTATGGAAGCCTCTTGAATATAGAATATAGAATATAGAAAATGGTTATCAAAAATAATTGAGATCCCCTTCCAAAGTATGTGTGTGTGTATTATCTACTTAACATAAAATGTACAGTACATAGTTTACTCTTAATAATACAATATAAAGCCCTCTTTATTATAAAATCCAAAAAAAATTCTCACAGAATATTGATTTTCCCTTTCAAACTTTTGTATTCATAAACAAGTTGTGGTCGCAGGTGATGAATGAGTTAGTTCTTCTGACTATGGGTTTTCACTATATAGATTTTGATAAGGGTTATGTTGAAACTATAGATAGACTGGGTAGTATTTCATCTCAATAGAATGTCTTTGTGTTTACTTAGTTCTTAATTTCTTTCAATCATGTTTTATAGTTTTATTTGTAGGAGATTTATATTTCTTTCATTACATTTGTTCTAAAGTTTACAACAGTGAGAGATATGAAAGTAAAACAGTGAGGAGATATGAAGAAATTTTGTCTTTTATTGATGAATTTCAGCAGTTTTTTCCCATGAATTGGATGGTAATTTTTGAATACTCATAATATTCCCTCAACTTTTTGTGCTACTCACATTGTAATGGATACATAAATAATACAATTTTATGTTTAATCTGTATTACTGATAGTCTCAATATTAGCAAAACAATACATTAAGATCTGATTAAAAGATAATTGAATGGAAAATGACCATTTCATCCATATACAGTAAATTTTAAAGTAATCACAGACCATTAAAACTATAGTAATATAACATTCTTAAACATTTGTTTGAGAAAGATCTAAAACAAAGTTTAAAAAACCCCATATTTGCAATAATACCAATATACATACAGATATTTCTTTCTTTTTTTAAATTTTAGCTCCTACCATAAGGGAGACTATGCGGTATCTGTCTTTCTGAGTAGATCTTCTGGGTCTCTCATGTGGGTGCAGGGGCCCAAGTACTTGGGCCATCTTCTACTGCTTTCCCAGGGCACATCAGTGAGCTGGATGGTAAGCAGAGCAGCCAGGACTTCAATCGGTACCCTAATGGGATGCCAGCACATCAGGCGGTGGCTTTACAACTATACCACAGCACTGGCCCCTATAGTATGCTTTGAAACCAGGTATTGTGATGCCTCCAGCTTGATATATATATATATATATATATATATATATATATATATATATATATATATATATATATATTTGCTCAGGATCACTTGGGTTATTTGGGGTCTTTTGTGATTCCATATGAATTTTAGGATTGTTTTTTCTAACTCTGTAAAGAATGCTATTGGTATTTGGATAGGGATTGCATTGACTCTATATATTGCTTTAGGTAGTATAGACATTTTAATGATATTAATTCTCCCAATACATGAGCAAGGAATATTTTTCCATTTTTTTTGTACTCTTGATGATTTCTTTCATGGGTATTTAATAATTTTCATTACAGAGATCTTTCATTTATTTGGTTAATTCATGCCTAAATCTTTGATTTTTCTTGTATAGCTATTGTGAATGGAGTTTCTTTCTTGATTTTTCTTTCTGTGAGTTCATCATTAGTACACAAGAAAGTAATTTTTTTGTAAGTTTATTTTGTAACCTGCAATTTTACTGAATTGGTTTATCAATTCTAATAGATTTTTGATAGAGTAGGTTTATCCATGTTCAAAATCATGTCAGCTGCAAACATGGGTATTGACTAATGCTTTTCCCATTTTGATGCCCTTCATTTTTTTATCCTGCCTAACTGTTCTTGCTAAAACTTTTAGTATTATACTGAAGAAGAGCGGCAAAAGCAGACATCCTTGTCTTGTTCCAGATTAGATGGTTTCCTCCATTCAGTATGATACTGGCTATAGTTTTCTCATACATAACCTTTATAATTTTGAGGACTGCTCCTTCTAGATGTAATTTGTGGAGGTTTTTTTTTTTTTTTTTTTTTTTTTTTTTTTTTTTAAGATGAAGTAGTGTTGAATCTTATCAAATGTTTTCTCTCTGCATCTATTGAGATGACTATATGGCTTCTATTCTTCATCTTATTGATGTGATTTATGATGTTTATTGATTTTCGAATGTTGAGACCCCTATATGTTTCTGGGATAAATCCCACTTGATTGTGATGTATAATCTTTTAGAAGTGGCTTTAGATGAGATATGCTAGTATATTGTTGAGAATCTTTGTATCTATGTTCATTAAGGATATAGGCCTAGTTTTCTTTTCATGTTGTGTCTTTGGTTTTGGTATCAAACTAATGTGCACTTATAAAAAGTTTGACAGAGTTCCATCTTGTTCAATATTTTGGAACAGTTTTTTAAATCTTATTTTTTTCTAATTTTTAAAAAAATATTTAAGTTATACAAGTTTCATGTTCTTCACATGCACAGGTTTAGGGAGATTATGATATTTCCTATTCTATCCTCCCTCTTGCCCATGTTCCTACCCTTCTTCCTCCTCCCTCTCCCATTTATACTCTTAAGTTTTACAAACATCTACTTTCAGTTTACTTAATGATCTTATAGCTAACACTACAATAAGTAAAAGAGCTCAAAAATTAATATGAAGAAAAAATACTGTTCCTCAACAGAAGGAGAGTTGAACTGTAAACAATCACTGAATCTCTAAATGTCCATTTCACTCTAATACATTACTTTTTAGGTACTCTATTAGTTACCTCAGATCAGGGAAAATATTTGGTATCTGTCTTTTTGGGACTGGCTTATTTCACTAAGTATAATGGTTTTCAATTGCATCATTTTGTTGCAAAAGACAGGATTTATTTTCTTTTTACAGCTGAGTAGTACTCTATAATGTATATATACCACAATTTCTTTATCCAGTCAACAGCTGATAGAAATCTGGGTTGATTTCATATCATGCCTATTGTGAATTGTGTTACAATGAACACGGGGGTATGGATAATTCTTTCATATGCTGATTTCTTTTGTTTTGGGTGTATTTCCAGGAGTGGGATGGCTGGATCATATGGTAGGCCTATACTCAGATTTCCTAGGTGACTTCATACTGTCTTCCATAGTGACTGCACCAGTTTACATTCTCACCAACAGTGGATTAGAGTACCTTTTTCCCCACATCATCGCCAGCATTTGTTTGTCAATTTCTGTATGAGAGTCATTCTATCTGGAATTAGGTGAAACTTCATTGTGGTTTTTTTTTTTTTTTGACAGGTAGAGTGGATAGTGAGAGAGAGAGAGACAGAGAGAAAGGTCTTCCTTTTTGCCGTTGGTTCACCCTCCAATGGCCACTGCGGCCGGTGCACCGCGCTGATCCGAAGCCAGGAGCCAGGTGCTTCTCCTGGTCTCCCATGCAGGTGCAGGGCCCAAGCACTTGGGCCATCCTCCACTGCCTTCCCGGGCCATAGCAGAGAGCTGGCCTGGAAGAGGGGCAACCGGGATAGAATCCGGCGCCCCAACTGGGACTAGAACCTGGTGTGCCGGCGCTGCAAGGCGGAGGATTAGCCTGTTAAGCCATGGCGCCGGCCCATTGTGGTTTTGATTTGCATTTCCCAGATGGCTAGTGATCCTGAGCATTTTTTCAAGGGTCTGTTGGCTATTTGAATTTCCTATCTTGAAAAATTTCTGTTCAAGTACTTTGCCCATTTCTTACCTGGATTGTTTGTTTGTTGTTGACTTTCATGAGCTGTTTATAGATTCTAGACAGTAACCCTTTATTAGTTGCACAGTTTGTAATATTTTCTCCCATTCTGTCAGTGCTTCTTCACTTTCCTGAGTATTTTTTGGCAGTGCAGAAGCTTCTCAGTTTGATATAATCCCATTTGTCAATTTTGGCTTTGATGCCTGTGCTTCTGGGGTCTTTTCCAAAAGTTTTTGCCTATGCCAATATCTTGCAGAGTTTCCCCAATGTTCTTGAGTAATTTGAGGGTATCGGCTCATAGATTTAGGATTTTGATCCATTTTGATAAGATTTGTGTGTAAAGTATAAGGTAGGGGTCTAGTTTCATACTTCTGCACGTGGAGATCTAATTTTCCTAGCACCATTTGTTGAAGAGATTGTCCTTGCTCCAGAGATTGATTTTAGCTTCTTGTCAAAGATAAGTTGGTTGTAGGTGTGTGGATTGATATTTGCCGTTTCTATTCTGTTCCAGTGGTCTACCCATCTGGTTTTGTGCCAGTACCAGGCTGTTTTGATTATAATTGTCCTATAGTATATGTTGAAATCTAGTATTGTGATGTCTCCTGCTTTGTTTTTGTGTATAAGCTTGGTTTAGCTATTTGGGGTCTCTTGTGTTTCTATACAGATTTTAGCATCATTTTTTCTAGATCAGAGAATGTCATTTGTATTTTGCTTGGGATCACATTAAATCTGTAAATTGATTTTGGTAGTATGGGGATTTTGATGATATTGATTCTTCCAAACCATGAACATGGAAGATTTTTCCATTTTTATGTCTCCTTCTACTCTTTTATGTTTTCTAATTTTCATCATAGACATCTATGGCCTCCTTGGTTACATTTATTCCAAGGTATTTGATTTTTTGTAGATATTGTGAGTGGGACTGATTTTAAAAGTTGTTTCTCAGCCATAGCATTGTCTGTGTAAACAAAGGCTATTGGTTTTTGTGCGGTGATTTTATATACTGCCACTTTACCAAACTCTTTTAAAAGTTCTAATAGTCTCCCAGGGGATCCCCTATATTTAGAATCATGTCATCTGCAAATAGGGATACGTTGACTTTCTCCTTCTCAATTTGTATCCCTTTGACTTCTTTTTCTTGTTTAATGGCTCTGGCTAAAACATCCAGGACTATATTAAATAGCAATGGTAAGAGTGGGCATGCTTGTGTGGTTCAATCTCTTAGGAAGAATGCTTCCCACTTTTCCCCATTCAATAAGATGCTGGCTGTGGGTTTGTCATAAATTGCCTTGTGTTGAGAAATGTTACTTCTATATCCATTTTGCTTAAGGTTTTCTATATCCATTTTGCTTAAGGTTTCATGAAAGGCTGTTGTATTTTATTAAATGCTCTCTGCATCTACTGAGATAATTATATGATTTTTGTTCTTCAGTTTGTTAATGTGTTGATTTACAAATGTTGAACAATTCCTACATTCCAGGGATAAGTCCCACTTGGTCTGGGTGAATGATCTTTCTGATGCATTGTTGGATTCGATTTGCTAGTATTTTGTTGAAGATTTTTGCATGTGTGTTTGTGGTGGAATGAGAAGGCCATGCCAAGATGGCCACTGGCAATGGAGCCTGCTTGGCAACAGGCTGTGATTGGATGGCTTTGGAAACCACATGGCAATGGAGCCTGCCTGGCAACATGCTGTGATTGGATGGCTTCGGAAACTGCCTGGCAACAGGCTGTGATTGGTTAGGGCATAAACTGCCCCTTGACCAGATTGGCTGCCTTGGCTATATAAGCTGCTGTACCAACTGAAATAAATGAGTCTGCAGGTTGCTCGCCTCTGGCTTGCTTTCACCCGATTCCCAGGGTCTGTGTGGTCTCTGTGTCTCTTGCCCCCACAGCACTCCTCCTCTCAGAATGAATCAACAGCAACATATATTCATCAGGGATATTGTTCTAGAATCCTCTTTCTGTGTTTTACCTTTTTCTGGTTTAGGAATTGAGGTGATGCAGATTTCATAGAAGGAGTTTGAGAGGATTCTCTCCCTTTCAATTGTTTTGAATATCTTGAGAAGAATTGGAATTAGTTCTTTAAATGTCTGGAGAATTCATCAGTGCAGCCATCCAGTCCTGGGCTTTTCTTTGTTGGGAGGTTATACTGATTCTTTGTTATACTGATTCAATCTCCATTTTGGTTACTGGTCTGTTTAGGTTTTCTATGTCTTCATGGCTCAATCATGGTAGATTGTATGTGTCCAGGAATCTATCCATTTCTTCTAGGTTTCCCAATTTGTTGGCATTCAGCTTTTTGTAGTAATTCCTGATGACTCTTTTTATTTCTGTGGTATCTTTTGTTTAATTTCCTTGTTCATCTCTGATTTTATTGATTTGGTCCTCCTTTGTCAATTTTTTAAATTGGGACAATGGTGTATTAATTTTGCTTATTTTTTAAAAAAACAGCTCAATTCACTGATCTTTCATATTTTTTATTTCAATTTTGTTGCTGCAGGCTGATCTCATCTTTATCTCTAAGCTGATGGCCACTCTGGCTCTCAGCTGTTGCAGTTGTGTGTTGTTTCTGTGTTTGTGCTGTGTGTCTGCACCTTTCACACAGGCCCATGGTGATCCTCTTCCTTTTGTAGAATTTCCAGTGCAGTATTCTCATTCTCCCCTGAGAGTTAATTTCCTTTTTTTTTTTTTTTTTTTTTTTTTTTTTTACTATTTACTCCTGGCCTAGTGCATACATCATTCTCTATTCTGCTATCTTGGAATCCCTCTTGAATAGTTTGAACAGTACTGTAGCTACTACATCTTTTTATGTTTTTGTAGAACTCAGTAGTAAAGCCATCTGGTCCTAGACTTTTCCTTGCTGGAAAACTTTTGATTACTGCTTCAACTTCATTGCTTGTCAAGGGTCTGCTCAGATTGAATACATCTTGATTTAATACTGGTAGGTCATATGACTCCAGGAATTTATCCATTTCTGTGAAGTTTTTCAGTGTATTAGCATAAAATTCTTCATAGCAGTTTTATAATCCTTTGTATTTCAGTGGTGTCAATTGTAATGCCTCCTTTTTCATCTCTTATTGTGTTTTTTTCTTTGTTAGTTTGGCTAGAGGCTTACCTAGTTTGCTTTTCTTCTAAAGAAACACAACTTTTTTATCTTTTGCTTTTTTTTAGTTTAAATTTAATTTACTTTTCTCTCATCCTTATTATTTCTCATTTCTGGCTGATATTGGGTTTTGTTTTTGTTTTCCAAAGTCTTCAAAATGCATCACTGGTTTTTTGAGACAATTCTCTTTTATGTAAGCACTTAATGCAATAAATTTTCCTCTTAATACTTTTGCTGTTTCCAACAGGTTTTTTGTGTTTTTATTTATTTCAAGAAAGTTTTTATTTCCTTTTTAATTTTTTCAATGATTCATTGATTACTCAGTTCACATGTTGTTTAATTTTGAAGTGTTCTATTGTTTTGGTTGATCTCAAGTTTTATTTCTTTAAGGTCTGAGAATATACAAGATATGATTTCAACCCTTTTAAACTTTCTGAGACTTCATTTGTGGCCTAACATGTGATCTACTGTAGAAAATGCTCCATGTATTGAAGAGAAGAATGTAAATTTTGTGGCTTTTGGGTGAAATGTCCTGTAAATGTCTGATATGTTCATTTGTTCATTAGTATGTTTCAAGTCCAATATATCTATTGATTTTCTGTCTGGATAATGTGTCCATTTATGAGAGTGGAGTGTTGAAATCACCCACTATTATTGTATTGGAGTCTATCTCTGTATTGGAGTCTATCTCTCTCTTTAGGTCTAACAATATTTATTGTATATATCTGTGTGGTGTTGTGTTGGGTACATATATACTTATGATTGTTTTGTCTTTTTGCTGAAAAATTATATTTTTTTCAAAATATAATGTCCCTCTTTATCTTTTTTGGTAGATTCATTCATTTTAAAGACAGAATTACAGAAAGAGGTAGAGAAAGAGAGAGAGAATTGTTCCATCCACTGATTCACTACTCAAATGGCTGCAACAGCTGGAGCTGAGCTGATCTGAATCCAGGAGCCAGGAGCTTCTTCCACGTCTCTTACATAGGTATGGGGGCCAAGGACCTGGGCCATCCTCAGATGCTTTCACAGGCATATTAGCAGGGAGCTGGATTGGAATTGGAGCAGCTGAGACTTGAAACTGGTGCTCATATGGGATGCTAGTGCTGCAGGCTAGGGCTTTAATCTGCTGTGCCACAGTGTCAGCCCCACTTTATCTCTTTTTATACTTTTTAATTTAAAGTCTGGTTTACTTGGTATCAGGAGAGTCACACCTGCTCACTTTTGGTTTCCATTTCCCTGGTATATCTTTTTCCAACCCTTTATTTTCAGTCTTTGTGTTTCTTTGTGAAGTGAGTTCCTTGTAGCAACATATAGTGGGTCATGGTTTTTATCCATTCAGCCAACCTAAGTCTTTTGGTTGGTGGATAATCTATTTATATTCAAGGTTACTATTGATAAATAAGAACTGTCATTTTGTTGACTGGATAATGATTCTTCCTGTTCTGTTTAGTGAATTTGGTGGTGACATGCATTTTCATGTTTACTTCTAACGCAGGATGCCCTTCATAATTTCTTGTAGAGTTGATCTGGTGGTGGTGAATTCTGTCAGTTTTTGGTTATCTGGAAAATACTTAATCTGTAAAGGATAACTTTGCTGGATATAATATTCTTGATTGGAAGTTGTATTTTTTAAAGATTTTATTTATTTACTTGAGAGGCAGAGTTAGAGACAGAGACAGAGACAGACAGAGAGAGAGAGACAGAGAGAAAGGTGTTCCAGCTATTGGTTCACTCCCAAAATGGCTGCAATGGCTGGAGCTGAGCAGATTTGAAGCCAGGAGCATGGAGATTCTTCCAGGTCTTCCACATGGGTGCAGGGACCCAAGCACTTGGGCCTTCTTCTACTGCTTTCCCAGGCCATATGCAGAGAGCTGGATTGGAAGAGGAGCAGCTGGGACACAAACCAGTGTCCATGTGGGATGTTGGTGCTGCAGGTGGAGCCTTAGCCTACTATGCCACAGACTGGCCATGGTTGGAAATTTTTAAAAATGTTTTAATAGTTCATTGACTAGCTTATAAAGCCTGACTGGTGCACTATTTCTTCACATTGTCTCATAGCCTGGCATAGATTATGCCAGGTGTCAGATCATTCTCTTTTACTGAATTTATACACAACAGGAATGAAAGTGGAAGGGCAACTCTTTGTAATACAGGAATGTTTTACTAAAGTTTCAACAATTCTGGTTGAAGTGGAGCAGTACAGTAAGTTGCTTCATCCACTTCCTCACCTGACCTCCTACCAGTTCCTGTCTACCTTTCCCAGTTTCTTTTCAACTATATTCAAAGGAGTTGATGGAGAAGACACCTCACCCTAACACTCTTCTTTGGGATTGAGTAATCTAGGAAAGGGCAAGTGAACTAAGACCAAAACAAAGTAAAGATTTTTAAGCAAGTTTTGACAGAAACACTGAGAATGACATCTGAGGGGCTAGTGTTATGGCTCAGTGAGGTTTTCTGCTGCCTGCAACACTGGCAGGAGCCGGATCAAGTCTTGGCTACTCTGCTTCCAATCCAGATCCCTGAAAATGTGCCTGGGAAAGCAGTAAAGGATGGTCCAACTGCTTGGGCCTCTGTTGCTCACATAGGAGGCCCAGGTAAAGCTCTGGGCTCCTGTCTTTGGGCTAGACCAGCCCCAGCCATTGAGGCCATTCAGGGAGTGAACCAGTGGATGGAAGAATTCTTTCTTTCCCCTTATAATTCTGCCTTTCAAATAAAATAAATAAATCTTAAAAAATAAAAGAAGAATGACATTTGAATTCAAATATAGGAAAAGGGCTACTGTGGAAAAATAAAGTCATAGTAGATGTTCTGAAATAATAGAGGGTTCAGATTCATAAGCACAGGTTCTATGAGCTCTGGACACAATGGGAATAGCAGCTGATACAGTATGGCCTTGCTGAGCCATACATCCTGAGGGCTTTCCAGTAAGCAGCCTGCCTTGCACACTGCCTCTCTCTGGCTAAATCTATAGCAAGAGTCCTTCAGCTCCATCATGGAGTACTCTCCAATGTGCTACAAGCTGTACTTATGCTCTTCAGTTCAAGGAAGTGCTTGGCATATTTACTTTCTGACTGGAGGGGATGCATGTTCACTTTCCTCCTCAATATCCTCTATATCTTCCCTCCTCCTCCTCATCCTCTATATCTTCTTTGTTGTCCTCCTCTTCCTTCTTTTTATTGCTGTTTTCATCCTTTATGACTCCCTTGTTTGCTGCATTGGCCTTCCCGTTAGCTTGGTATGCAGCAGTATTCTTTTCATATTTTTCCTTCAGCTTAGCAACCGTCTCTTCATCAGGGTGCCTGTCATCTGTAGCAATGTTATGCCACTTTGCTCACTGTTTGCAGTGTTGCCAATGGGTAGGCCAGGATGTTCTTCTGATTTTTTATGATACTTAGAACAGAACAAGAAAAAGGCTAGAGTCCTCTTGGGTGCACTGTGATCTTTGAAATTCTTTTTGGTTTTTCCTTCAGGAGGGATATAGGTTTTCATTTCTCTTTCATAAGGAGCCTTCTATGTTTTTGCCATGTCTTCAGATTTCCCCTTCTCTTCAGCAGCCACCTCTCTGAGCACTTCTCAAAAAACTCTCAGATGTTCACAGAAGCATCTGAGCACTTCTTGTGCTCCTCCTGGCAAGTCTATACAAAAAATGCCTATGATGACATCTTGTCTTTTGACTTTTTAGGATCTTCCTTTGCCCATGTTATTTTTTCTCAGCAAGTCACACAGTCATCTAGTGCCCATATGCCTCTCACTTCCCTGGAGCTGTCTCAATGGAACACAATGTATTGTAATTTGTAGTAGTGCTTTTGATAGATATTTTAATCCTAACTTCTCTTTGAGAGTATTTCAGGCATGAAAAGCCAAGACCCTGTGGCAAAAAAAAAAAAAAAAAAAAAAACAAAAAAAAAAACAAAAAAAACAAAAACCTAAATGAAAGATCTCTGTGAGATCCTAGCAGAAAGAAT
The DNA here is from genome assembly GCF_033115175.1 of Lepus europaeus. Classification (NCBI taxonomy): domain Eukaryota; kingdom Metazoa; phylum Chordata; class Mammalia; order Lagomorpha; family Leporidae; genus Lepus; species Lepus europaeus. The sequence goes on along the minus strand of NC_084833.1, from coordinate 90,512,085 downwards.
GGGCCATCAAAGAAGGAGGTACCTTTCTCTGAAGGGAGGAGAGAACTTCCACTTTGACTATGGCCTTGTCTAAGTAAGATCGGGGCTGGCGGACTCAAGAGGCTTCCATAGCCTTGGCAACACATGACAAGAGCCTCAGGTGATTACTGACGCCATAAATAAGAATGTCAATTATTAAATCAACAACAGGAGTCACTGTGCACTTACTCCCCATGTAGGCTCTCTGTCCTTAATGTGTTGTACTATGTGAATTAATGGTATAACTAGTACTCAAACAGTACTTTATACTTTGTGTTTCTGTGTGGGTGCAAACTGTTGAAATCTTTACTTAGTATATATTAAATTGATCTTCTGTATATAAAGATAATTGAAAATGAATCTTGATGTGAATGGGATGGGAGAGGGAGCGGGAGATGGGATGGTTGCAGGTGGGAGGGAGGTTATGGGGGGGGGGCTGCTATAACCCAAAGGTTGTACTTTGGAAATTTATATTTATTAAATAAAAGCATAAAAAAAGAAAAAAATGGAAAAAAACTTCTCTTTGAAATAAACACTATTATATTGATTACTTTATGTAATCATTTCTCAAATTTACCCTCTGATACTGTGCATCTGAGATAATTTTGTTTGCTGAAATTTCATTCAGAGTTCAAATTTCCTGTCTGTTGAAGTGCATTTGTTGTTTTGTCTGAATGTATTTTTAATTTACCCTCATTCTTTTTTAAAATAGGATTTATTTATGTGAAAGGCATCAGAATAACACACACACACACAGAGGGACAGATAAGAAAAGTGAAAGAGAGAGAGAGAGAGAGAGAGAGAGAGAGAGAGAGAGAGAAAGAATTCCATCTGCCTGGTTCACTCCTCAAATGGTTCCAACAGCTAGGTCTGGGCCAGGCCTAAGCCAGGAACCAGAAACTACATCCTGGTCTTCCAGATAGATGGCCGGGGTCCAAGCACTTGGCCATTTTTCACTGCCTTTCCAGTGCATTAAGGTGAAGCTAGGCCAGAAGCAGAGCCATGACACTGTCTCCTACTCTCATTCTTGGGAGATACTTTCACTTTGAAAGATTTTAAATTTGAATTACTTTCTCTCAGTACTTGGAACACATTGTTAAATATTTACTGCTGTTTTCTCTTTTTGTTGCTGATTAAACTTTACTGTGATATATGTTAGTGAGGATTTTTTATTTACTCTGTTTGAAATATGTTCAGTTATTAAACCTGCAGGTTGGCACTATTAATTAGATTGGAAATTTGTCAGTGATATCACTTTAAATTTTGCCATCTGGCATTTCAGATCTTTTTATTACGCCCTTAAGCTCTACTTTGCATTTTCCATCTCTCTCTCTCTGTACTAGATTCTGGGTATGTCTTCTAATTTATATTCTAGCTACTGATTCTCTCTTCAGATGTCTATAATCTGGTGTTTTTAACTATCTGTTGAATTTAACTATCAATTATCATATTTTCTATTTCTAGACATTCTATTTAGGACTTCTAATTCTTTTCTTAATACCTGACTATATTTTTAAACTTAATTACTTTAAAGCATATAAACACAGTTATTTGATAGTCTGTGTTTGGTAATTTAATTATCTAAAGTCTTTTTTGGAGTCTGTTAATTCGGTCTTGTGGTTACTTCTTTTTTCATGGTGCCTTTTTTCTTTATGGACTATTATTTAGTTTTATTTTTTTAATTACAGACAACTCATTTTCTTTGGATTGCATTTCTTGTTTTTTTTTTTATTTTATTAATTTTTTTTGATAGGCTGAGTGGATAGTGAAAGAGAGAGAGAGAGAGAGAGAGAGAAAGGTCTTCCTTTTCTATTGGTTCACCCCCCAATGGCCACCGTGGCCGGCGCGCTGCGGCCAGCACACCGTGCTGATTTTGGATTGCATTTCTGGTAATTCTTTGAGGATAGCAATATAGACAAATTTCTCCAGAAGAGATATAAATTTACTTTTTCCAGGCATTTTAGGGCACTACTCACTTGGGAGCACTCCAAATTAAATTCTTTGCTTGAGGTTTTAGAGAAGATCACTCAGGTAGTATGAATATGGGCTACAAATTAGCATTATACTAGACAGTGCCTCCAAATTCTCAGGATGATTCTGCACCACTCCTCCCTAATCTGTTCAACAGCAAATTTCAAGAAATTAGCTGTGGAAATTTGTATAGGGCAAAGCTCCTTTGGTGGCTCAGCTTTACGGTAGGAAGATATTCTATGAGACTGCTTAGATCCTAGATTTTGTTTCCTGTTCCCTTTTTATCTGGTAGGCCATGAAAAGCAAAGCTCAATTTCACTCTGTAAGTTAAATATCCTCAAGATAAAAGCTAGCTGCTTATCTTTCTGGGTTCTTATCAATATTTATATCTTTGTCTTAAGGATTCCTTATATTCTTACCCAACGCATCATTGTATTTAAGGTTTGAAAAATACTGAATCAGGAGTTTATGATTATTTTGAGGGATCATCCATAAAGATCCCTAGTTTCTCCATTGTTGAAAAACAGTGGATTATTCATATATCACTAAAAGACAATTTTAACTGCCAAAGAATTAGAAATAGTATGGTATATTCAAATTGTTATCAATTGTTACGTACTTAATTAAGTAGGTAATAATCTCAACATATTTTTACTTTAAATTGTTTACATATAAAATACAATATTTATTACAAGGGATGTTTTTCTATACTTACAGTGTAATCTTTCATTAAGATGATCAAGAGATTGTAGGATCTTCTGTTCTTCAGCTGATAATGCACAGATATTGAATTGCTGAGTCTTATTTAAAGCCAGACTTGGTTTCTCTCTCTGCTTGCTCTTTATTAAAGCTAAAATTTCATCCTCAGGTACTGATGCATTCACCAGGTTTTCAGCCATCAAAAACTCAGAAGTACTATCTGAAACTACATAAACTTTTCATCAGTTATTATCTTATTCCTTTTGCCTTTGGGATCAGCCTTTGCACATACTTAGCTGACATATGTTTGCTGGTATCCACTTTACAAATAGTAACACAGTAAATATTCTGATATTCTATATTTTATTTATCAGGATACTCTACATTTAGCATCTTAACATTCTTAATAAAAGAATATTCAAAATTATGGCAGTGAGGTAATAAAAATTTTTCTAGTGTAACCTGACCTGAAGAAAAAAATTACATTATGGTCCCCTACAACATTATGCTCAGAAGTTTTTGGGTTGTATTTTTGTTATTCATTGGTAGCATAAATATAAATGGAAGGAGACTGTCTTTATAGTGGTAGTAAAATGAGTTAAAAGAGTAAGAGAGAAGGAACTTAAGGAAATATTAGAAAATTGAACCATTAGTTGAATAAAACTGACAACCTAGAAACAGATCCAATTAGATTAAAAACATACAATCAAACATCAAAGACTTGAGAGGAAGACAGAGAGAGTGAGCTATCTTCTCCACTTTTTTTTCATTCTCCAAATCATAGCAATGGTTGGTGCTATGCCAGGATCCAGAAATTATCCAGGTCCCCCATGTAGGAGGCAGGGGCCCAGGTACTCGGGCAATCTTCCACTGCATTCCCAGGCACATTAGAAGGGAGATGGATTGAAAGGGGATTAGACAGGACTGGAACTGGTGCTCCAATTTGGGATGCAGTTTATTAAGAAGCAGCTTAATCCATTATATAACAATGTCAGCCCAAAATTAATTTAATATACAGCATTTCATTCAACAAGTATTTACTGGGTGCTAATTACATGCAAGGTACTATAGTTTTAATTATGGCAATCTATCCAAAGAAATAACTGAAAAATAAGGAAATAGATTCTTATAGAAAGATGTCCAATAATCATTATTTAGAATAAATAAAAGTTGGCAATAACCTGAGCAAGCAAAGGTGAGGGCAGTTCAAGTTCTAAATGGTGGTTTAACAGTTAAATAATATCTAAACACATGAAAAAGTACACCTAAGAAAACAAAAACACTGGCAATAAAGTTCAGAGGAAAATATTTAAAATAAAACGTACCTTCTTCAATATTAGATGTACCCCTTACAGTTTCTTTTGGTTCACTTGAAACTAGCTGGACACTTGGTCCAAAATTCTGTAAAAACACAATATTAAGCCAGAACATAAAGCTATGTTTAAAATTAATGATATTGGAGGTATATATATATATATATATATATATATACACACACACACTTTAAAAAGCTTTTAATTGCTCTATTTTCAGCTATCATTACTTATGTAAGTTGTCTCTCTCTATTTTTTTAAAAAAGATTTTATTGATTTATTTGAGAGGTAGAGTTACAGACAGTGAGAGGGAGAGACAGAGATAAAGGTCTTCCTTCCATTGGTTCATTGCCCAAATGGCTGCAATGGCCAGCTACGCCAATCCGAAGCCAGGAGCCAGGAGCTTCTTTGGGTCTCCCATGCAGGTGCAGGGGCCCAAGGACTTGGGCCATCTTCTACCGCTTTCCCAGGCCATAGCAGAGAGCTGGAATGGAAGAGAAGTAGCCAGGACGAGAACTGGAGCCCATATGGGATGCTGGCGCCACAGGCAGAGGATCAACCTACTGTGCCACTGAGCCGTCCCTGTCTCTCTATGTATTTTAAAGATTTATTAATTTGAGTTACTGAGAGAGATACAGAGAGGTATCTTCCATCTACTGGTTCACTCTCCAGATAGCTGCATAGACAGTGCTGGGTGGAGCAGAAGCCAGGATAAATGAACTTGAACTTAATCTGAGTTTGCCACATGGGTGGTAGAAGCCCAAGCATTTGGGTCATCTGCTGCTTTTCCCAGGCCATTAGCAGGGAACTGGATCAGAAATGGAGCAGCTGGAACATGAACTAGAGCCCACATGGGATGTTGGCATTATGTGCGGTGGCTTTACCCACTATGTCACAACACTGGCTCCATTGTATATATTTTTTGAGCAGAAATCATGACTTACAGGAATAAGGCCTTTCTATAAAAGATGAATATTAAATAAAACATTTTACTTCCACTAAAAAATTTCCAGCTTTCAGAGTTGTCTTGGATATTCTGAAGATGGAAAGTAAGTTGGATAGTAATCAAAAGTGTTAAGTAAAGGAAAGGTTAAAAGTTACATTAAAGTTTACACCTGTTTGTTTGTTATTATAAGGGTAAATCACAACTATTAGTTAAAACCCTGATTGTGACTATTGCCAAGGATAGGTAAGTATTTTACATGATGAAACTTAAAAACACAAATAGCTGCCCCATACTTCATATAACCTAGAAAAGGGGAATTTCAGCACAGGCAATAGTGAAGTCCACCTATTCTCCACTATCTGAGAGACATGTAGTTCTACTTTCCTTCTTTATGCCCATGCTGTTTTACTTTTGAAAATGTTTGTTTTCTTTCAGACAAAATTGCCTGTGTCTGACTATATTTAGTGTTTGTTCTGTCTCATCTGAAGAATAGCTGATACAGATTTTTAAAATTTTTTATTATTAATTTAAAATTTTTAAATTTTTTTTGAGAGGTAGAGTTACAAACAGAGAGAGGGAATGATAGAAAGGTCTTCCGTCTG